>NW_021604753.1:1274958-1328854 GCF_004785775.1 Grammomys surdaster | reverse complement strand
TTGCTTGCTTGCTTGCTTGCTTGCTTGCTTGCTTGCTTGCTTGCTTGCTTGCTTGCTTGCTTGCTTGTTTTTAAGGGGGCACTGGTGTTTCTGAGACTTTCTTTGAGGATCCCTGGGGAGCAGGGAAAGACAGTGCTGGTGGAGCTTCTCCCCTACATTGACCCTTGGAACTAGAGTAACCCCTGTTCCTTTGTCCTCTCATTGCTCTCCTTGGGACTCTCCTTGATGTGACAACCTTAAGTACTATCAGCATCAGCTTGTGCAGTTCTTTAAAAAAAAAAAAAAAGCTAGTGTCAAAAGTATGTCTGCTTGGTGTTTAAGCTGCTTTTACTCTCTGTAACAGTTTTATATCAATTGGTTCAGTTCTAAATTCAGTATCAGTGAAACTCTGTGGTCCAAAAACAAAACCCCAAGTCACATTTCTGTGTTCAGTCCTCATATCTAGCCTTGATAAGAAGGTGTTCGTAAGGGCCAAAGGATAGTTCCGGGCTCTGCAGCATAAGGAAGGAATCTGGTCTGAAGTGTTCACAGGGCCGGCAGCTGTCAGGACTCTGGTCCTTGAGGCACACAGAGGTCTCCTGAAAGTGGGAGACACCAGTGTGCTGCATGCCAAGCCTTTCACTCAACCTCCATCTCCATGTGCTGAGCAACCTTCTCTCCCTGCTGTGGAGAAGCACACGTAGGAGACTTCTATATAGACCCTGAATCATCCTAACTATAATTTAAAAATAATACAAAACAGCTTAAAATAACTAGGAAAAAGTTTTCAGTTTTATTTGATGTTCTTTTTTAGTTAGACTTGCTTTTTAAATTGAATATCTAGAGAATCTATAGAAAAAGAATGTCCTTGAAAAATCAGGGGAGTGCAGTAAGTTAATTTTTATTTGACAAGCTAGATGTCCACATTTCCTAATGTAGGCCTTGTTTCTACCAGTTCCTACAATTTACTGTATATTCAACAGTGATGCCAGTTGGTTGCAGGTTTCTCAGAACTTGTAGAGTGAAATTTGGTGTGTGTTTATACAAAGACTGCTTTAAATTCATAACTTAGAAGTTTCTCGGTGACCTAATTTGTGTGGACTCAAGCATCACTAAAGCTCCTTCTTTTAAATTATTTCCTTGAAGAAAAGTCCTTCCAAACAAGCCAGTCTTTTCTTAAAGTAAATTGTTACTACTAACATAGAAAAATATCGAGGAATCTCATCCTTGCTCTGAATGAGATCTTCTCTGAACAAGTCATAATGTATAGACTAACCATCTTCATTTGCTTGAGCACTGTGTGAAGTTTTTAAATAGGAAAATGCCTAGCAATTGTCGCTTAACTAATCAAAAGAATTGCTGAGTAAATTCAGAATTGACCAACAAGCAGAATCATGATTGCTTTTTACAACTTGGTGCCAAGTAATGCCTTCTCCCTCCTTAAAATAAGGTCTCACTTGTAGTTCAGGAATGTCCTGGAACTCACTGTGCAACCTGGCTGACCCTCCTGCCTCAGCCCCTTGAGAGCTGAGCTTACAGACATGGCCACCCCACTCAGCTCCGTAGCTGATGTCCTTCTTATTGCATAGTAAAGTAGATGTTTAATAATGACCAACAGTCTCCACTTTGAAACTATGGGCGTTGGCTTCTATGGTTGCTAATAAAGTCTTTCCTTCTTACAGTGCTCCAGCTGAGGCTGCAACAAAGGAGGACAAGAGAGCAACTAGTGGACCAGGGCATCATGCCACGTAAGACAAGTCACTGTTGTCTCTGGTGGGCTGGGACAGGATGGGTATCCTGAGGAAAGCTTGCCCTTCTTCCTTCAGTCCTCTAGGTCTTTCTGTGGGCTTATCAGGAAAACTAGGGGTCAGCGTGGCCCACCCAGGAGAACCCTTAGAGTACATTTTAAAAACAGATGTAGCTTGTAAAATGGGCTTGTATTTTACACTAATGAAGAATGTCTCTAAGACACTGTGAAGTTCTTACTGTGCATTTTAATGTCTGGGTTTAGAATTGTTGAATTGCTAACACTGCTGGCACATCTGAGATTAGACCTGTGATACAATGCACTCATGACCTTGTTCTACTTAAACACGGTCATTGTCCTTGATAGCAGGCTATGATCTACGTGTAATCTATGATTTATGTGCATCTCGGTTGAAACTAACACTGCAGTTAGTACAATATTTCTGGTCTAAATACAGCTGTTTCCTTCAAGAGATTCATAAGATTTGATTTTGAAATATTTATCTAGACTTTTTTTTTCCTTACCTTTAACCATCAGCTTTGGAAGTCTTAGAGGGGAGAATGGTTGTTTTTGTATGCCATAGGATTATACATCTGGATTATTTGTTATTATTTATCTATCATTTAGTGTTTAGAAATTAACTTTAAAACACTAGAAATTATAAGACAATTTCCAGTCCTATAACTCATTGCTAGTCCAGAAATCATTATCAGTTAATGTAGATACATTTTTCCTCAGATTTTTTTCCCCTTCGTGAAACTTTTATATTCTACTCATCATCTGTCTTTTAAATTTCTTGAATACAGCTGTGGTAGCCCAAAGACACTTTGATAATCTGCCAGGTGTCTCCACCACCACACTCCTCCCCGCAGCCAGTTAGTCAAGCAGCGTCAGATAATGGTGCCTAAAGCATTACTGCTCCATCAGCCCTGACTGGCTATGGTCCTGTCTCCCATCTACTGACCTAAGTCCATGGTTCTTATGTGCCTGCTATTACAAGGCAATGCTGGATATACAGAAATCAAGAGTTTTCAAAGATGACAGACAGAAATGGAAACACCACTTCCCCTTATGCTGAGATTCTAAAGTAGAATACTTAAAGGGTCATCTTTTGTTTGTTGCGTTGTGGTGTGCTGCAAAGAACATGACCCTTTAATTTAGAATATGAGATGTTAATCCCACTTGTTGACTAACATTTAGCTATATGACCCCAGGGGCTCACACACTCTGAACATCTATGCTGAGGTTTCTACCTACCTTTCAGGTCTATTAGGGAGACCAACAAGATTCTTAACTGTGCTTCACCACAGCCAGTTGTGAGTTCTGAATAAATGGCACCTCAGACATGAGACATGAGTGCTGTGTGTCCCCATGTTCAGATTCCAAGGTCATATGGGCTTTGTCTAGAAGCATATATGGGCACTAAGAACAAAGAACTGTGATGGTTCCTAGGCCACAGAATGGTCTGACCTGGCATTTACAGTCATTATATGCCAGCTCTGTTTGAAATGGCCACTTGTTTTATTTGTCAAGGATGTAAGTTCAGTTGGGTAACGTTAAAGAGTTCAAATTTGTAGGGGTCTTATAAAGTAACTGGTAAGTAAATGTCAGCACAAGTGTGCACTGAGGGGGTCAGCAAAGTGGTGAGCTAAGATGTAAGCTCCTGTTTATGCTGGGGAATCAGTTTGTTTTCTTCCTAACAGCTTTGAAGAGCCCAGCAGCATTCCATGAGCAGATAAAAAGCCTGGAGCGAGCCAGAGTAAGTGATTTCACATTAAAATCCTTACTTCTCTGCCATATCCCAGGCACTAGTACTCCCAAATATATCACTGCAGAAAATACATGGTGTCTCAGACACCTGATGTAGATAGCATGTGTTCTGGGAGTAGTTTCTGAGAGACTTTGAGAAAGTATGTGATGGTTCAGTTTATATAACTATAAAGCTCTATAAAGTATTTACTTTATACTAATACACTTCAAACCTCTGGATGATTTTGGAAGGCTACACTGTAAACTATGTGCTAGATGATAGTTCTCCTCAGTACTAATTTCTGGTCATTCTCTCAAAGATACAACAGGGTATATAATTTATTTTGGTAGAAAATCTAAAACTACAGTGAATTGTGAACAATACTTTTCTTTTTAAGACTGAAAACTTTCTGAAGCACAAGATCCGGAGCCGCCCAGACCGCTCTGAGCTGGTCAGGATGCATATTCTAGAAGGTAAGGGGTTGTGTCTCCTGAAGAAAAGTGAGCTGCCCACTATTTTTCTTTATTCCCATTTTAATAATGCTTTGCCCCACAGGCTGGCATCCTCAAATTGGATAGCACCAAGAAGACTCAAAACTGAAGCTCTGTGTGGGATACCTGGGGAGCATTTGACCTCCAGGGAGTCGCTTGATAAGCTGGTGCTTCTGCCAGCTACCTCCTAAGTCCACCTGTCTGTCCTTGGACATTTCTGGTGCATAAGACTTGTCTATCATCTTGTCTAGCTAACTTGGATCTCACTGATATCTAGCAAAGGTGGTGCTCACACATGTTGCTATTCCTCTTAAATTCAACAGTCGTGACATGACTGTCTCTGATCACCTCTGAGTGATCTAGTATTAGCCCCTGGAGGCAAAACAACTTCATTCCATTTCTGCAGGATACGTGGCTCACATGACTGTCCTTCTCTCTGAGTTAGCCATCTTGATAGCCAGCTTCTCTGTCACAGACTCCCAGCTTCTATTTCTCCTGTCATTCTGCTTTTGTAACTAATTTACTAAGCAAAAGTTAAAATAAAAATAAAAAAAAAGCTTGATCCTTGGACAGTATCATGTGTGTTAAGCTTTAAGAAGAATCTGGAAACCTCTCAGATATTTAAAGACAGTTGTGAGGCAGAGTCTGTTCTCTCTGGGCCTAGTGACAGAAGTCAGTGATCTTCACATGCAGGATGGTAGCCTGGTAGCTCAGACACAGCCAAAGATGCAGTTCTTCAGGAACAATAGGTCACCATTTGAGAGCTGTGCATCCACTGGCTAGATGCTAGGAACCAGGGGCCCAGTGATGAGCAAGGCAAAGCCGCCTGCCTTCATGTGCTTTAGGAACAGAGACAGACAGGGAATAAACAGGTAGCTATGACTGAGACACAGGCTGATAACTGCATTAGAATATGCTCTAACAGACTACTAAGTACTGTACCAACCTCCTTAAACCTAAAGAGTGTGTCCTATGTGTCCTTCTTGCTCCTGAGTAGGAGGTGGGAGATGTGTGCCTTCTCCACTATGGTTTCTGTTCTCAGAAGTCCTCTGAACTGAAAAACTTATCAGAGCAGTGTTAGGGTAGAACACTGCAGCTTTCAGGGATCAGTGACTTCAGCAAGCCTCCACTAACACAGCAAAGAACAACAAGGCATATGTGGGGTGTGTGTGTGTGTGTACAATTGTCAGAAGGCAAGTCTGACTCTAGAAGATGTCATTAATAGAATTGAAATAAAAAGAAATACATCTACTCAAAATTCTTGGTTATGAAAATAAAAGAAAAGCCCTAGGGCTGGAGAGGTGGCTCAGCAAAAGCACATTGTACGGCTCTTACAGAGGACACTGTTCAGTTGCAATACTGAGGTCAAATAGCACACAACTTCCTGTAACTCCAGCTCCAAGGGATCCGACGCCCTCCTCTGTCCTCTCCTGACACCAGGCACTCACACAGGGCACGTGCCTGCAAACACTCACATACCTATTTTTTATTATGAGTATATATTGAAACATGCATTCTTGAGTTGAAATCTGAAGAGTGAAAAAGAGTATATCATCATTAACTTTTGAATTACCTTAAAACTACAGCCATATTTTGACATTGGGTATTTGGCAGGTTGGAGTCTAAATTATTTTCTGAAGTTCAGCAGTAAAAATTGAGCCTTGGCTTCATGGACCTGCTGGGCTCTGCTGCTTTCACTTAGATGGTGTGAAAGTGAGAAGGGAGAGAAACAGAAGGCTCTCCTACTGTGAGCTTCACAGAAGCATTGAAAGCATCAATGTGATTGGCTCATCCTGACCTCTGTATATAGTGTTCCTGTACAGTTTTGTGTGCTTCACCTCATAAGAGCTCAGAATCAACTCATAATTTGGGATACTAGTTCCCCACTTACTTTTAAAACAGCATAAGCATAGCTCAAGACAATGGGGGGACATGTTAATGACTTACCACAAGCTCCAGAACTGAGAGGGTGAAGCACAGGAGTTGGGAGAACTACAGTGGCTTCCTGTCTGTTGTAGTAACTCCATCATTTTAAGTATATGAGGTCACAATTCTGTGCACTAAAATCTGTGTAAAATGAGGTTTTGGTCCAAAATAAGTTCAAATTTTTAAGTATGATAACTGACCCTGAGATACAAATGGACCAATCCAAGAATATGAATCACAGCTCTTCCCACTGAAGAAAATAAACTTGTATCCTAAGATTTTGTGTCTCCTCCCTTTCTAGGAACTGCCTTTCCAGTGAAACCAAATAAGAACCGTACTCTTTTAGAGCTCTGGGCCACATTGGCTTTCCTGCTGTGTCTCCCTGATAACTAATAAGAATTCTAACAAATCTGACCTCCTACTGTAGGTGCATGACGGCAGTTCCCATTGCCAACTTCAGTTCATGGTGATTCAGCCTTGCTGCCTGTACGTTGCATAGATGGTAGGCCCACCCTGAGAGACATCACATCTACCGAGCACTCTCAGCTGTCACTCTCTCCTTCCAGAGTCTAACCCTGTTCAAGTAGTTTAGTTCAGTTACTTGGCCTGCTAGGCACCATGGTTAAAGCTATGCTTCTTCTTCCAGAAACGTTTGCTGAGCCATCTCTTCAGGCCACACAGATGAAGCTGAAGAGAGCTCGGTTGGCAGATGACCTGAACGAGAAGATTGCTCAAAGGCCTGGTCCCATGGAGCTAGTGGAGAAGAACATCCTTCCTGTGGATTCGAGTGTGAAGGAAGCAATTATAGGCAAGAGTACCAGTTTCAGTCTTCTGGGAGAAAGGAAAGCACATGAGATTCAGATAAAACAAATCTGATTCAGATGCTGACATCAATCAAGGATGTTGTTTTCTGAGTTAGCTAGAAGCTGATGGTCATCTGGTAGTTCTTGTTGTGAGTCTTTGTTATAGATTAGGAAGTGGCCTCTGCTGCAGTTAATGTGGCCTCCCATTTTACGTTTCAGAGACCGTCTCATGCCATTATCGCATAGCTAAGGTAAATTACTGTACTGTACTGTTCCATGTCTACTCTTGGTTGGTAGACTTCACTGTGTCTATTAGAAAGATAATTGGCTTCACAGGCAAGGAGAATGGTTCGTGGTTTCACTGTACTCTTGAAGTGGCATCTGTCTGTTTCACCCTCTCGGAACACTTGGCTGCTGCTGCTCACCCTGTTCTGGGTACTTGAGCAGACCTGTGCATGTGTATCACTCTCCGGCACTGAGGCTTCCCCATGTCACTGCTGCACTCTTTGTTTCTATCATAGTTGCAGCAGGAAAAATGAACCTCAGTCAGCAGGGTTGGTTTTTTTTATTGTTATACTGAGAAACTAGTTAGTATAGTGCACATACCCCTGAAGACTTCCTACTAAGATAGTATGAGTTTGCAGTAGGCAGTTTGTAATCACAGAATTCTAAAACAGCCAACTCTGATCCCAAACATCTGGGAAGAGAGCCACCAGCAGTGGGGCATGACTGTAGTTAGGTATGCTGTTCTTTGAAATGAAAACTGACTTGGAAACAAGCCCACTTTCTCCTCTGCTTCCTGCATTTTAACATTTGGGTTGCAGGTCAGGGTTTAAAAAAATAAAGTCTATGCATCTCTTAAATATAACTCGGTTGAGAGGAGAGTCTTTTCTTTCCATATTTGCCCTGATGCTTATATTTTGAAAAGGAGGCTGTGTGCCCTTCATCCTAGATTGCTCCCCTGCTGTGATATTCTCCTGCTGTGTCAAGAACCCTCCCCTTCAGGCAGGGCTAGAGTGGTGTTGGTGCTCTAGCCTCTTGGATAGCACATACAGTGCCCTGGGCCCATCCCCAGCATCACACAGATCAAAAGCAAGGTAGCTGGATCCAAAGGTTTGATCTGACTGAAAGAACATCAAACCCCAAAGAGTACATGACAGCGGTGTGACTCCCATTGGGAAGAGCCTCCATTTCTATACAGTGTGGCTCCCCCTCGGAGAGCCCAGCTTTAAACCATATCCTTAAACTCTGCCTTCCTTGTCAGCCTCAGGGTTCTGGAGCCCCATGAGTTACCTGTGGTTCTCTCTGCAGGTGTAGTGAAGGAGGACTATCCTCACACTCATGGTGAGTTCTCATTTGATGAAGATAGCAGTGATGCTTTGTCTCCAGACCAGCCAGCAAGCCAGGAGTCTCAGGGCTCAGCTGCATCCCCCAGTGAGCCAAAAGTCAGTGCCTCGCCACCTCCTGTGACTGCAAGCACTCCGGCCCAGGTAAGACCTTCCTAACATTCTTACAAACTATGTTAAAACAATATTTTCACTAGAAAAAAAATATCAAAATACTGACACTTCCTACTTGCGAGCCAAACACTAAAAATTCAAAGCTGGTTCTCAGTTAATAGTTCTGATATACATACACATACATTATTCTAATCTTAGTGGTGTGAAGAGACACCATGATTGTAGCAACTCTTAGAAAGGAAAACATTTAATTGGGACTGGCTTACAGTTTTAGAGGTTGAGTCCATTATCCTCATGGCGGGAAGCATGATGGCATGCAGGCAGGCATGATACTGGAGGAGCTGAGAGTTCTACATGTTGATTTGCAGGTAGCAGGAAAAGACTGCTACACTCACCATGGCTGGAGCATCTAAGATCTCAAAGCCCACTCTCAGTGACACACCTCCTCCAACAAAGCCACACCTACTCCAACAAGGCCACACTTCCTAATAGTGCCACTCCCTGGTACCCAAACATTCAAATCTAAGAGCCTATAGGGGCCATTTTTATTTAGACCACCATATTTTCTTAAAACATTGACAAATATAATGTAATTAACCTTTTTTCTATAAGGAGTCAAATATATTTGCACTGTCTTGCAACTGATCTCCATGGCCTCTTCACCTAATAACATTGAAATGCCATAGCCTTTGACACCTCCTTCACTCTTGTCTGTCCAGTTGCCAGGAGCCTGTCCTACTACCTGTCTCTATGAGTTTGACTCTTTAGGTTGCTCTTTTTTGTTTGTTTGGTTGGTTGGTTGGTTGGTTGGTTGGTTGGTTGGTTGGTTTTTTGATTTTGTTTTTTGAGACAGGGTTTCTCTGTGTAGCCCGGGCTGTCCTGGAACTCACTCTGTAGACCAGGCTGTCCAGAAATCTGCCTGCCTCTGCCTCCCAAGTTCTGGGATTAAAGGTGTGCACCACCACCGCTGGGCTTTAGGTAGCTCTTAAAAGTGGGATCAGACAATGTGTCTTTTTGTGACTGGTTTATTTCACTTAGTATAACATCCATAGTTCCCGCCACGTTGTGGCTGGGCCATGCAGAGAAGCCATGTCTTGAACACAAAGGCCTTGTTGTAGTAGAGTTGATCGGCTCCATCGTCCAGTCAAACAGTCCGTGGGGTCAGCAGTGTGGCCGGCTCCTGGTCTTCACTTTTGCCGTTAGAGTAAGATGCCATTGTCTTCACTTCCACTTGCTGATTATATTTTTTGGCACTTACCTGATTGTTTCTTTGGCTAAATTGCCAGATATTGAAGTGGGCGTTGGTGTAAGGACAACCTGAGTGGACAGGATGTGAAGACCTCAAGAGACTGAAAATGCATTTTCTTCTGTCCTGGTCTTGTGAACATATTCTTGTTGGGAAGTTGTCTTGTAGCATTATTTCTTCATTACACTCGTCACTGTAGTACAAATTATGTATTGTGTTTGTGTGTGGTCTTAGGTGGGAAGAAGGAACTCTTGACTCTGAAGGTAGACCAAGAAGAGTTGAGAGCTGGCAACTTTGTGTATATATGGAGGGCAGACAACTTAGTGCGTGTGTGTGAGGAACTTAGTCTGTGTGTTACATGCTTACATGCATCCATTTCCCAAAGGTTTTCAATAAGGGCTGACTTAACTAAGCTTTCTAAATGACTGACTGGAATATCTATAGACCTTTGTATTCTTATATTTAAAAGTGGCCCCATCAGAGATGGTGTGAGTAGTGACAGCCCAGATCTTCTGTCCAAGCTCACAGAAAAGTAGTGTCTGTGGCCTCCAGTATTTCTGGAGTATGACCTGAGGAAAGCTGAGGGTTGTGGAGCAGCACACACTGAGGTCTGAGCGGATGGAGCAGGGAGGCCCGCTCTACTGTGCTCTCACATACTCTCACCCTAGCTGAGACTTTAAAAATAGGCCTAAAAAGAATGTCAAGAATGTAAGTAAATAAACTTTAGGAAAACATTTTACTTAGTCATTTGGGTTACTTTTTTGCTTCTCTCTGAATAGGTCAAGTTGTGAGACAGTTATTCACATGGCTGTAACTTTAGTGACAGAGTTGTCATCTCAGCTCTCTGAATTTGGTTTTTGAGTCTGTGATGGTTGATCCTTATTACCAACTTAGTGAGATTTGCGATCAGGTAGGAGATATGAGCAAGAGTGTGTCTGCTGAGGGTGTTTCCCAGAGAGGCTTAACTGAGGAGAGGACACCCAGGGTGGTCCTGCTCAATGGGATGGAGCCCACTGAACAAATCAAAAGAAAGGAGGAAGCCAGGCAAGCTCAGCCTTTGTCTCTTCTGCTTCTGATGTGTGCATGCAGCCTCCTGCTGCCATGCCTTCACCACCCATGATGGACTGTATGTCAGAGCTGTGAGCCAGAACAACCCTTCCTCCCTTGGAATTCTAGGCAGGTGTTTGGTCACAGCAACAAGAAATGTATGTGCCACAGAGGCTGTACAGGCAAAAGAGATTCTGTCCTCTCTGTCACTGCCAGACTTTTATTTTGCTCATGAAACTTTGTTCCTATCCAAGTTTATGTGAGGAATTTTAACAAGAGGCTGACATTACAGATCCCTTTGAGGAAAAATATGAATGGTAGTATTTCTCAAAGAATACATACAGATTGCATATTGCCAGAAGAGTGCACACTAAGCTTCAGCTCACTCCTTAACTAAGGCACTGATCCTCAGATGCCTTCAGTGTGTCTGCAGCACTGGATGTACAGACTCCACCAAGTTGGTCCCTACTCCCTGTTACCAGCAGCTGGGCCAGTGGCAAGAGACCTGCTTTGGGGAATGAAAACACCCCCATGGGCAGGGAAGGATGGCTCCACTGCAGCATCACTTCTCAGGTAGTTTCTAGCCTGTGTGTGTCTGTCAGAAACTCCCTGTGTTACAGTGTTGTATATTCATAAGTAAGGAATCTGATGATGCTAAGACTCTATTTATATATTGCATGATCCTGGCAGCCAAGCTACCTGTTACCTGAAAACAGGAAACCTTAAGTAACACTACCTGTTCTATTCTGTTCTGTTCTGTACTGTTTTCATTTTTTAAATTAAGTTCAGAGGAAAGCCTTGTATCAGTCAAGTCAGGGATTTTTATATCACCTAGAATTTATAACTTTTATTTTGACAATTTTTTAATTTTATTGTATTTGTCCAGATTTCTTAATTTCTTTTATTAGTTCCGTTTCTCATGGCTGTGAGCAAGTACCTGGCAAAAAAGCAACTTAAAGAAAGTCTTTGTTTTGCCTTGTAGGTTGTAAGATAAAGTCTATCATGGCAGGACAGACGTGTCAACAGGAAAAGTGGCTCTTCACATTGTATCTGCAGTCTGGAAAACAGTGACTAGGAAGTGAGCCAAGCTAGAAAACCTTAGTGCCCACCCCCAGTAACCCACTTTTTCCAGTAAGTCTATGTCTCTTAAAGGTTCCATTCCCTTCTAAACTACTACCCCCAACTTGGGACTAAGCATTGGAAGCCTGTGGAGGGCACCTCACAACTTAACAGCTATAAGAAGGACACAGAGCACGGCTCCCCAGCCTTTCCTCTTTCACCAGCATCCTCCTGCCTTACCATCAGCCTAAAGCAGCATAGTCATTGAAACCACAGGTTAACACAGAGCACAGAGGAACACAAACTAACTAGGTATTTTTTGAAGCTTTAGAACTTATTTTATACCCAAAGATCACATACTGCAAATGGAGCACAACTTGTTTTATGTTTAGGCAACTCATGAAGAGTGGGAAACTGTAGAAAATCAGTTTCTACATGTGGGTGCAAGGAGTTTACCTGCTGGCTTTCATCTGTAGACCTTAGGGATGTCTTAAGCTCTTTAATTAATCATCGATTATTTTAAGACACAATAATGTTCATCATAAGCCTGGTCTGGTAGGACTTCTGTGAATTCACAAAGCTTCGTACTGCCAGAATTTTGTTGGCCAGCTGCTTTGATGAGCCGTTTTTCTGAGTCTTTTGCCCTTTCCAATTTCTCCCCTGCTTCCAAGCTACCACGAGGTATCAAGCTGTCTCCTCCATATACTTCCACTAGGATGGACTTGTGCCAAAGTAACAGGAACTGTGAAGCCTGTGAAACCATGAGCTAAATAAGCTTTTCCCTTAACTAGGTTGATTATCTCAGGCAATTTGTCATAGTAAAAGCAAGCTGATCAATTCAATAATATATAAACAAATAAAAACTATTACAACCTTGAATTACAACTCTGTTTTTACATAGAATTTTACATTATAAATGTATGGTAATGACTATATGGCTTACAACAGTGTGTGTTCTTACTAGTATAGAAGAGGTCTGGGGATGGGTCTACACCTCTGTATTTTCACATTCAAGAAGCCAAGGCAAGAGGATTGATGCCTTCAGGTCTGCCTGGCAGACATGGGGATGCCATAAAGCAGCATCTCTATATGTGACTGGAGCTGATGTTATGAATCGCTCGCTCAGTTTGTGCATAATTGCCACAGTAACCAAAGACAATGCATTGAGAAAGTATATAGAAAGAGAGAAGAGAGTCAGGTTATCACTACAGAAATGAGCATGGAAAGACACCTTGTATTCATAGACAGCTTTTCTTAAGACGTCAACATGACCTAAACCATTTCACAGATTCATTGCAAGCCCTAGCAAATCCCAGCAATGATTTCTACTGAAATAACCTAGTAAGGAGCCCTGAAAACAAAAACTGTCATGAAGTTAAAAGAATACAATACTGTCAGCCTCACTCTTACTGGTTTTTTTAACTTATTAATTAATTAAATTCTTCTTTTAACAATTTCATATGTATTCATTTGTATTTCATATGTATCATTATATAATGCATTGGTTTTAAAACTTATTATGAAGCCACAGAAATTAAAATAATATGGTGCTAACATAAAAACAAGCACACAGCCAAGTGGAATCTATCAAAGCCCACTGAAATAAGAGCCTAGAGAAAAAGAGTCCTCGTGTATATGATGATGTACTCCTTGACAAAGACGCCAAGATCACCAAGAAATACGGCGTTACGAAGGCAGCAGTATGTCCATAATTATGAGAGCGAATCTATATGTGTGTGTTTCCTCACAGTCCTATACAGAATGAGTGCAAGACTCAGCGGGAAGACCTGCATGCAGGAAGTCCTGCGTGTGAGCTGTGATACTGGGACAGGCTTAGGAGACAGCACGGGAGTGTCATCTCGACCTTATGTTTGCCCTGTTTTCTTGAACATAAGACCTAGGCAACATGAGTAAAGATAGATAATTAGGTCTCATCAAAATTAAAAAGGGTTGAACAAAGAATCTTAGTGGAATAAAAGGCCAACCCACAAAAAGTAAAATAATAATAAATAAACAAAGCCAACCCACAGAATGAGAGAAAGTATTTGAAGAATTATCTCTGATATACATGAAGGACACCTACAAGAAAACACCATTCAAAAACAGATGCAAGGCTTGAGTGTCATTTCTCCAAAGAAGATATGTCAACTTGACACAAGCTAAAGTCATCTGAGAGGAGGAACCCTCAATTAAGAAAACACCTTCATAAGACCAAACCTATAGAAACAAGCCTGTAGAGTGTCCTCTTAATTAATAATTGATAGGGAAGGCCTAGCCCATTGTGGGTGGAGCCATCCCTGGGCAGGTTCTATAAGAAAGCAGGCTGAGCAAGCCAGATGAAGCAAGTTCATAAACAGCACCCTCCCTGACCTCTACCTCAGCTCTTGCCATTCCTGTTCTGATTCCTTTCTGTAATGAACAACAATATAGAAATGTGGGCCAATAAACCCTTTCCTCCCTAAATTGGTTTGGCCATGGTGTTTTGTCACAGCAATAGAAGCTAAATAAGGTAGAATGAAAGGGGCCAATAAGATATGACGACCTTTGATGTATTATAACTGTTACATAAACAACATACATAGCATAAAATAATTATTAAAGCAAACAAAGCCACAAAATGCTTATCACATACCCAGAAAACAAGTTCTGGAAGATGTGTAGAAAAATTAGAATTCTTGCACATTATTACAATAGTAATGTGTAATTACATAGTAACTGTAGAAAATGGTGTCTTAAAAATATAATTTTATGGGCTAGAGAAATGGCTCAGTGGTTAAGAGCACTGGCTACTCTAACAGGTCCTGAGTTCAATTCCCAACCACACGGTGGCAACCACATGGTGGCTCACAACCATCTGTAATGGGATCCGATGCCCTTTTCTGGTGGGTCTGAAGACAGCTACAGTGTACTCACATACATAAAATAAATAAATACATCTTTTAAAAAGTGTACACAGTTTTACTGGGCCAGTGAGATGGCTCAAGTGAGTAAAGGTATTTGCTGCCAAGTTTGGTGATGGAGTTCAGTCCCTGTAACCTGCATAGTAGAATGAACGAACTGACTCCCGAATGTTACCTCCATCTTCCACTGACTGCGTGCCCACACCCTAACACAGAGAAACTAAGTAAATGTTTAATATAGAACATAACCAATAACCCAGAAGTTCTGTTTCTGAGTTGAAAGCAGGAAGTGGGATATTTTAGTACACACCTATAATCCAGTATTTTGCAAGGTGACTTGGGCTTTATAATAATACCCTGTCTTAAAAACAAATAACCAAAAAGTTGAAACAAAGAATTATAACATAAATATTCTTTATAACATACATACCAAGCATTTGTGCCTATTCCTGAGGACAGCATCTCATGGCAAACAGAAAAAGAAGGCCTAGTGTGCACAGTGTCTGAATGCAGAAACAAAAGCTGCCCTTAGAAAGGAAGGGATTCTTCACCAACCTCAGCATGAATGAACCTGAACATACTAAAGGAATGAGCCAGGCACAGAGGGACAGACATGAACTGTCGATCATTGAATTCTTAGACGGCAGATAGACAGTAGTTGCTATAGGAAGAGAAGGGGCTTATAGAAGGGTCGAGGAGACATCAAGGGTGCCTCTATATGTGCTTAGTCTTACTGATTTATGTGTGTATGTCTGTTGGGGGTACTGCCCCTCTAGAGCTAGTTTCAGGCAGTTATAAGCTACGCAGTCTGGTACTGAGATCCAAACTCAGATCCTCTGCAAGAACTGTTTGGGCTCTTAACCACTGAACTGTCTCCAGCCTCACTTTTTGTTTATATTTTAACACACACACACTCACCTTGGGTAGATGTATAAAGGAATCGCTGGCCCAGGACCCACCAAAGTGTGTGCTGGTGTCTTTGTGCACATCTAATGTTCTGCTACTCGGTCTAAAAGTGAAGTGTATGTCACGCAAGGTTGTTGAGGGTAAAACAAAATAATGTAAAGATTCCAGATGTAGGATAGTAAACAATATTTCCTTCTCTCAAAAAAAAATCAAGGGCTTAGGCTTATAAGTATATACTATAGAAACAAGTAAAAGGTTGTACGTGCCACACTTTTCACCAGATGAGAAATTTACTTGCTGTATTCAACATACAAAACATGTCTGGGTTTGTATTCAGTTCACTCATTGTTTATTTTATGTGTGGGAATTGAAATATATAAACAGTAGTCAAAGAACAATCACAGTTTGCATGTTGCAATCTTCAGCAAGATCTCTTCTGCAGCCTGAATTAAAAGCATGTTTATTAGAGATTAAATAGCTCTCCAAAGAACAATGCCTGGGCCTTCATGACAGACAGCAGTGCTCAGGGGAGGCAGCCAGGGCTTGCATCGTGAGGGGACTGAGGAGCTGATTTAGTCTAGCTCTCATCTTTTCCACAGTAACAGAACTTTCTTGAAGCAATTTCTAGTAAGAGGAAAGTCAGTTTTAAGGTTAAAAATCTCTTTTTTGAACTTACTTTCAAAATATTCAGTATTTAATATTTTTCTTACATTTTCCTTTGAATTATGTGTTGTAGGTACATGTTGGTGTGTATGCACATGTATGTAGAAGCCAGAGGATGATGTTTGGTATTACATATGTTGTATATGTTCATGTGAGTGTGTGTGTGAGAGAGAGAGAGAGAAAGAGAGACAGAGAGAGACAGAGAGAGAGAGTGCGTGCTGGAGATTAACATTAGGGTCTTCCTCAAATCACTTCTGTCTTATTTCCTGAGATAAGGTCACTCACTGAACCTGCAGTTCACTTACTTGGTGAGGCTGGCTAGCCAAGGAACTCCAAGGACCCTCCTACCTCCCTTCTCAGTGCTGGAATTACAGGTGCACACTGTCAGACCTTGCCTTTTTTTTTTTTTTTTTTTGCATGAATACTAGGGTTCCAAACTCAGGTCCTCATGCTTCCATGGCAAGCAGTCCACTAGCTGAGCCAGTCCCCAGCCCCTGGTGATTTCTTTGGTGGTGTTAGGATGAAAGTAAAGGTACTAGCAATCATGATCCTATACCCTGTGGTGGAAATAGTCACCCTGTGGGATGCGAAGTCAAGTCTCCAACTTCTGTTTCTTCTTTAGGAAAATAATTCTGAGTCATTAAAGTTAGAGATTCACAAAGTGAATGCAGGTTTTGGTGTCAGTTTAGACCTAGCCTTCTTTCTAAGGTGACGACATATTGCTCAGTTAACTATAAAGCAGAGAAAGTGTCCTTTGTGACCTGCGTATTTTCCACCCTTTTAGAACATGAGTATTTCAGAACTCTGGCACCCAGGTGCTTTGGAGAGTTTACCTAATTGGAACCTAACACCTAGACTTGATCTAGGTGTCACGTGGGGAGGATATTTTGAGTCCTTCTGAAGACATGCTACAAAGCCTGACAGAATGCCTGGGCGACTCTGAATCTCTCCTTTCAACTTGTCTATCTTCTCATCGGGTACAGTGAACAACCAATGTATTTCAGTGGAGTTCATCTTACAGTTTTTCTGGATAAAAAAAGAGGCTAAAGGAAGCACACAGCCTAAGGATGCAGGCCAGAAGACGTCCTCACAAGCATCCCCATGCTCTGATGAACCTTCAAGTTATTAGCACTTCACTCTCAAATACTGCTGTGCTGGTCAGTGCACCAGGCAGACTATAAGAACATAAATGTGTAGTTCAAAATTTAAATATTTGATTCTGCTTCGTATACCAATTATACAGGAGTCAAAGACTGTGTTCCCTGTAAAACCACCCAGAGATACTTACTTCTTTCTAGGTAATAACCATTAACATAAGGCCATGTCCCATAAGGAAGTCCCACCTTTTACTTGGCTGGCTACAGGTTTGTCAGGGAGCCAGACATCTTAGTATTGAAGAACTCAGGATGAGTCCCTAACTGCCATTTCTGGATGAAATTAAACTGACCACAGCTATCTTTACAGAGTCCCGTACAGTGTCTCAATGTTAATAATCACAAGCTAAAATGAATAGTAGAAGCTAGCCTTAAGGAGTGTGGTCTTGTGCAGCCATGTGTGCAGTCATGTGTGCAGCCATGTGTGCAGTCATACACTCACTCAGACAGTCACAGCTGGGCTTGAGGGCAACTTCTGAGGAAAAGCCGCAACAGTGCCATTCATCAGTTAAACAAACGTTTATTGCTTATACACACCAGGTTTCATAGTTCTTGTTGCTAATAGCACTCCAGGTTTAGTTTACTATTTTAAATACTTGCACAGGAGAACTGATTTTGATTGTTGCTATAATGCATTTGAGGGTTGTTTAAGGAACTGAAGCACATGACACTGACACACAGGGGTGACGCTGTGATGATGACATATGTGGAGTAACGTACTAGTGAGTACTAGTGAGAAGGAAAGAGACCTTCTGCAGCTTCTCTGACTTCCACCCCACCCCAGCTCCATGCTGCTGCTCACTAGGGAGGGCAAAGCCCAGCATCTGTAAAAGAATCTCCAGGATGCCATGAGGCAGTCTCCTGGGAATGCATTATTCAGCTTCTCTTTTGAAAAACACAGGAATGTGGGTCAGTTAGCGTCAGCTCCGAGGCAGAAGTCTGAGGTGTGTAGCACATTGAAGGCCCTGGGGATGACACAAACCTTCACTGAGATGCTGCCAGCTGCTGGGGGCCAGACCTGTCTAAACAGAAAGCTTTAGAAATGCCCTTGTATTGTTTTGAATGTTTTTATGAGTCTTGAATTTTTTTCCAAAAATAAGGATGGTTCTGATCATATTTTTGAGGGGGAAAAAACTAAAACCAGTATCATACATCAGTCTAACCTTACTTAATTTCAGCTATCCATTACTACAGAGGTAAGTGGTAAATAATCTGCTTCATCAAGATCCTAGGCTCAATAGTATATTTTTGTTTCATTTTTGTAGACTGATTTTTTATATTACTAAGTTTTCATACATTTTTAACTAAGACAGAATTACATACTTACCTCTTCCTTTCCTCCTTTGAGCCCCTTCCAGGGCTCCCCCTCCATCATCCCCCCATTCTCAAATTGAGAGCCTCTTATGCTTTATCATTGTTACATACATGTGTATGTGTATGGAGGTGTGTCCAAACATAAGACCGAGCTGGTGAGTCCGTTTCTGTTGTCTATATAAATACAGTTTGAGGCTGACACGCTGCTGCACTGGGGCGTTCTATTATTGCAGTCCTCTATAGTCACTTATCTTTTCTGCCTTTTCCAACAGTTTACCTCAGTGCCCCCAGCAGTTCCTGAATTCTTGAAAACCCCTCTAACTGCGGACCAGCCTCCCACAAGGACTACAGCTCCTGTCCTCCCCACAAGCACTGTGTCCTCAACGAAGTCTGGCCCGACACTGGTGAAGGTGGGTACCCAGGACTCCACTCAGTGGCTCTGTCTCAAGCCTATGGACACTAAACAGAGGCATGTGTCTTGACCTCCCACCTACTTTCTCACTCAAACCTTGAAAACTAAACTGTAATGCTTGCTAGGCTGAGTCAACATATGACCTGTCCTCACTGTAACAGAGAAACGACAGAGAGCTTAGCTTGTCTGAAGTGCTGTGCTATGAGGTATCCTTCAGGAATCCTCCCATCAGCTGCCCTGCCCAGCTAAGCACATCAGATGACTTGTTTCAGCACAGCACCGGAGGAACAGCCTCACATAGGTGTCTTTTATAACAGCCAGCTTTGGGAATAACTTACGCACAAAGTGAAGCAGCTCTATGGTATCCAGATGATAGTATACACTGCTCAGAAGCTCTGGAGAGGTTTTTGGGTTAGCCACTTCAGCCAGAAGCAGCTTGGCGTGATCTCAGATAAGCCCAGTTCATGGCACTGTTCCCCAAAGTGCACTTCATTGAAATAATTCAGTTAGAATAAAGCTCAAAAGAAGAAGAAAAAAACCTTAAATATACATTTTAAATACATTTAAATTTTTAAAATACATTTTAAAAATTCTTTAAGGTCCTATAATAAAGTGGTAGGAGAACCAGGAATAGTTTAATCATTTCATAGATGTCTCTTCCTAAAATTGGCAGTGTACATGTCTCAGAGCTCATGAACTATGTAGGATATTATTGTTAGCTAACCTTACCATCATGAAGAGACTGACCCTCAAATACGTTAAGAAGCAGTGTGGCCAGAAAGGTCCGATCTCCCAGGTTCTACTACAGCCTTTTTCTGCCCTGATGGTCAGGCAGCACTCAGTTATAGGACAAAGGCATGCCTTTCAGATGAATATAGTCTTCTTTCCCACCCTCCCACCAAGGCTCCCTGAGACAGTGTCACTCTAACTCCAGGGCACCTTTCCCCAGCTTAGTACTGGAACCAGGAATATCAACAACGATGCCACTTAACTTCTATTGCAGTATCTCCTCCACCACCCTGTATCCCTTAATGACACAAAAAGAGCCAGGATGCCAGCCTGTCCTTGTAACCTCTCTCCTCCTCTGCTTCCCTAGTATCTCCTTTTAGGAAGGGCTTTAACTCCAGGGAGGAAACACCAAGGATGCCTGTGCAGTCCCAGAGAAGGCAGAGGGAGGGCTATATTAATGACTCCTTCAGGGAGGCTTAAGTGCCGTGCTGGAGGGTGTGTAATAAACTCAGCAGGCTGAAAGGCAAGTAGCCACTCCCACCAGAACCACCAGCTTCAAGTCCACTGTGTGATGTTCCAAGCGCAGATTATGGAAAAGATGCACGCTGAGCTCTCGTGACTCAGTCCGTAGCCTGTTTCTATTCGCTGTTTGTAACCCTGCTATAAAAGTCATGCCAGAGAACCATTCTCTCATGACATCTAGTCTGCAGGGAGGGGAAGGCACCTTCCCAGTGAGTGTACACTTTACACTAGCATTCAACAGGAAGGATGTGCCCCGGTGTGTTAACAGCTCCAGTGTCCACTCTAGAGCTTCTTTGGTTATGACCATGTATATGTAGCTTATTCAGAAGATCTAGTCAGTTGTCTATGACTAAAGCAGCTTAGGAATGACATCCTCTTTTTGTCTGGGTTTTTTTCATTATTTTGTATTTGTGTGTATATTTGTCTTCATGTATATATGTGTACTATGTGAGTGCTCCAAACCCATGTATTCTGCAAGAGCAGCCAGTACTCTTACAGCTGAACCACCTCCCTAGCCCACTATTTTGTTGCATTTTGTTTTTTGTCTGGTTGTGGCTTTTTCTTTTATTGAAAATAGATGTTTTTCAAACAGTATATTCTGATCAAAATTTCTCCTCTCCCAACTCTTGAAAGATTCTCCCCATCTTTCCTCCCTACTCTCTTTCTGTCTCTCATTAGAAAACAAACAGACATCTAAAGAATAATAAGATAAGACAAAACAAAAATACACCAGATTAGGGCAAGCCAAACAAACTTGGTCTGTTTTTATTGTTTTTTCTTTTCAGATGAAGATGTAGTATGAATGCCAAAAGGCAGAGGATGGTCTGATGATTTCGAAACTGAGCAGAACAAGTCGGGAAAGTTACCTTGTCAGTCATAAGCTAGGGCAAGAATGTGCTCTTACCATCCCTGACTAGCTTACAGATGAGTGAGGGTCACAGTCAGTTACTAGGGGGCACTCCTATTCTGCTTCTCTAACTGCTGGCCTGGCTACCTCCCCATCCGTGTACCCCAGACACTTGCTGCTGCTTCTGGCCATGTGCTCAGTGTGTACCTCCCCTCTTGGCGGCTTCCTCCTCCCCTCATTCTTCCTCTTCCTCCTCTTCTCAACTCTGTCTCCCCTAACCAGGTCACTTCAAACCCAAATCCCTCCTGTAATTAGCTGTAGCCAAGTTTCTTTAACCAATGGTTTTAAATCAAGGAAGAAGGTTTGCACAACAAAAGCTTGTGTAAACTTGAGAAGGCCTAGGCCTTTTGGTATACAGTTCAGTATTATTACAATACATAGCAACAGACCATACCTCAGCACTTAGTATTCTGAATTCTTTATTTTCCTTAAAACTACTTATGTAGTCTATCTTATTCTTACTAGAAGGAAGCATTTATTTATTTTTCCATAGCTGTATTTTTGTTTGCACTTGGTGGTGGTGCTAGTGGTGCTACTGGTGGTGGTGGTGGTGTTGGTTGGTTGGTTGGTTGGTTGGTTGGTTGGTTGGTTGGTTGGTTTTAGTATTTGGTTTTTCTGACAGGGTTTCACTGTGTAGCCCTGCCTGTCCTAGAACTCACTCCAGGACCAGGCTGGCCTTGAACTCACAGAGATCCAACTGCTTCTGCCTCCTGAGTGCTGGGATTAAAAGCATGTGCTCATAGCTATATTCTTTTAATGTCACACCATAGTAGTGACATAATCATTTCCCTATTATACATACAGTGCACAACCTGTTCTTCACTAGGAGATAGTGTACGTAAGTATCTTTGTATCTCTATGCAGGGAGCCAGAGTAGATGTCTGTTATTTGTATTGGCAGTGCCAGATCAAGCATCTTGGCTGAGTCAAGGGAGCAATGTAGAATGAAAGTCTTTACATCAAACTAAGTCTGCAGTTGTCTTTATGGTTCTTTGTTTTGAGATAGAGTCTTATATAGACTGGCCTCAAGAGTCTGTAGCCAAGGCTGACCTTGAACTCCTGATCCTCCTGTTTCTACTTTCTGAGGGCTGGAATTACAGGCCCAGGTTCCTGAAATGTATTTCATGTATTCCTTGCCAAGGCCACTCTAAGGCACACTGCTGTTTTACTTGGGAATCACTGAGACGCATGCTGTCATGTATGTTTCACTCCTGGACACACACACACACACATTCTCTTTCTCTCTTTCTGTCTCTCTCTCTCTCTTTCTCTCTCTTTCTCCCTCTCTCTCTTCTTCCCTCCCTCCCTCCCTCCCCCCCTCTTTGTTTCTTATTTTTTTCCCATCAATAGATGGGTTTATTTAGTAGTAAGTTTGAAACTCTTGCTTTAAGCAAGGGTACTACAGTAATTTTATCAGGAACAGACATTTCCTACACTGTCAAATATATAAAAGCTCCTTTGCACTTTTAACACTGATCAACAAGCAGATTCATTCCATGTTACTCTGACATGTCTTAAAATGTTCTCGTTTTTATTATTTCCTCAAAACTTAGCAAAGCCATCCCAAAAATCCAAATGACAAGCACCGTAGCAAAAAATGCAAAGATCCGAAACCCCGAGTGAAGAAGCTTAAGTACCACCAGTACATTCCACCCAACCAGAAAGGGGAGAAGAGTGAGCCACAGATGGACTCCAACTATGCCCGCCTGCTCCAGCAACAGCAGCTCTTCCTACAGCTGCAGATCCTGAGCCAGCAGCAGCAGCAGCAGCAGCAACAGCAACACTACAACTACCAGACCATCCTGCCTGCACCCATCAAGTAAGCTTGTGCTCGAGGATTTGTCCTGGCATGACTTGTACCCCCACTTTGGGAGGATCCCAAGTTACAGAAGGTTGGGTGTGGCCAAGTATTCTGCTCAGGGACCAACCTCACTTGGCTGTGGTCCAGGCTCACCACACAGTATCTGAAGTCCCACAGTGAATGTGGCCTCCCATCTAGTCCAGCATTTGCCCTCCAGTAGTCTCTGAACCTTTCACAACTATTCAGGACCCATCAGTATCAACTGCTGTGAGAAAACCCTCAGGATGCATACCCACCTGCATGGAAGAAGCAAGGGCAGAAAGGCAGGAGGAAGGGAAAGGTTTGTGGGAAAGAGGAAGGGCGTGCAGTGGTGCCGAGACCAGCCACCTGGTGGGGCCCATACTTAGTTTCTAAGACAGGTGAAAGGCAGTGAGTAAGGAGAGCTGTCTGCAGTAGACTCTATTCCATATGGCAGACAGTGCAGTGTCTGTGACAGTGGGAACTGGGTAAGACTGAATCATTAAAGACAACAGTTGGATGCTGATAGTGAAAGAGCCTGGAAATGTTCAGGGGCAAAGGGGCCATGACAAGGTAGTGACAGGATGGGTCAGAGGTGATATAGAGGGAGTAGTGTGCATGCCTAGGACCAGAGAAGGATAGCATCTACACAGCTTGAAATCTGGCCTAAGGCCAAAGCAGGCAAGTTTATACCCTCAACTTACTGACCAAAAAATGTTTTAAATATTTATCCCATTATGCTTTTTCTGAATAGAAAACTCTATCTTTCACTTCCCACTTATCCAGCTCTGTAGAGAAAACTAGGGAAAGACAGAAAGCTTGTCATTAGAAAAAATACTCTGAGTGAACTGTTCAGTAAGACCCCCACTGACCCTGTGTGTAGGTCCAGGCCACTTTTCAAGGAAACCCACTAAAAGATGCTGTTATAAAATGATAGCTCCCATAGGGGAATGACTATCAATTTGCTTCTCCTAAGATAAAAATATTATGATGAAGACTAAATCCTTTGGTAATTTCAGCTGTATTGTGAAGCACGGTGCTTAAAACATCAGACTATGGAGATGGAAAAGCGTTTCTGTAACGTGTTGTTATTTAAGAGCAAGCATGCCCAAGTGAGCTGTTAACAAGGGATCCAGGAAGTCCACAGAGAGTTGGGACGGGCCACAAGCAGCTGTCATTGTGTTTTACCTCTAAGCCCTGGGCAGCATTCCAGTGTCACAACAGTGGCAACTGTGGCTCCGAGTGTGACCCACAGTATGCTCACAGTTCATGTCGCCATTGCCCTGAAGAGTCAGTGAGATTGCTCCTTTTTATTCCGTTCTCAGTGAGGAAACTGAAACTGGAAATTCCTCAAAAATGATTTTCCTGTGATGTCTGCCTGGGAATTATCCTTGTAAAAGTAAACGGACACACATGCAGGCAAAGCATCCATGCACATAAAAGAAAACTTCTAACAATTTTTAAGATTTACTGTTGTATGTGTATGAGTTTTCTACCTGCATGTGTCTGTGGACCATGTGCATGCCTGTGCCTGAGGAGGTCAGAAAGGGCATTTGATCCCCCAGGACTAGAGTGAGAGGCAGTTGTGAACTGCCGTGTAGGGCTGAAAATGAAACCCAGGTCCTCTACAAGAACAAGTGCTCTTGAGTGCTGAACTTACTCTGCAGCCCCCAAATAAGACTTAAACAGCTTACCCCTTTACCTGAGAGGAGGGTATCTAAGGCATAGGACTGCAGGCTCCACAGACCCTGGCATTCCCTGAGGCTTCAGCTCCTCTCCATAAGCATCATCCACTACCACAACCAAACCACCTACCCCAGGAAGAGAAAGAGCCATCTAATGCCCTGTGATATTTTAACTATAGGAAGACTGAACTCAAATTCTGGCCAGTTCCTAGATCTGAAAATGAGGAGTTTGTTTTCCAATACACTGTTAATCTTTACCAAAGATCCATCACAACCAAACAGAGATACAACCAGGTCTGGTCAGTACCACACAGTCCCAACATGAGGGAAGGGAAGGTTGTAGGCTACACGTTCAAGTCTAGCCTAGGTCATATCACAAGACCCTATCTCAAAAACAAGACAAAAGCCTGAAGCTCTGAGAGAGCAATATCTGCGCCTCCTTGTTACCATAGGAACAAGTCTGTAGAAGCCCACCTTAGGACTCAGAACCTCAGGACCCTAATCTATGATTTGGGTGAAAAGAGAATTCAGCTTTTAAAATAACAGAAGGGACTGGAGAGATGGCTCAGTGGTTAAGAGCACTGACTGGCTGGACAGTGGTGGCGCACACCTTTGATCCCAGCAGTTGGGAGGCAGAGACAGGCGAGTTTCTGAGTTCGAGGCCAGCCTGGTCTACAGAGTGAGTTCCAGGACAGCCAGGGCTACACAGAGAAACCCTGTCTCGAAAACAAAACAAAACAAACAAATAAACAAACAAAAAAAGAGCACTGACTGCTCTTCCAGAGGTCCTGAGTTCAAATCCCAGCAACCACAACCACCTGTAATGGGATCCAATACCCTCTTCTGGTGTGTCTGAAGATAGTTACAGTGTGTTTGTATAAATACAATAAATAAATAAGTAAAATAATAAATTAAAATAACAGAAATAAGTTACAGTGAATCATAGGCACAGGCATAGAATCTCAACCAAATGTAACATAAAGCATTTGTGTGTGTACACACCTGCAGATGTCAGAGTCAGTATCCGATGGATACTTTGTCACTCTTCACCTCATTTGTCAAGATTGTGTCTCTCGCTGAACCTAGAGCCCACTAATCGGTGGCCTGTGAGCCTGGCCAGCAAGCCCAAGGATCCTTCTGTCTCTACCTTCCCAATGCTGAGATTACAAACTCAGACCTCTGTGCCCAGCTTCATGTAGATGGGGATCTAGACACAGGGCCTCAGGTTTGCATGGCACTTTACCAACTGTACTATCTATCTAGTGACTAATACCTAACTGCATATTCTCCAGAAAACAAAATAACCAAACAGGAAGTAAAAGGTAGCCTGGGGGTGGGACATCAGATAATAAAGCACAGTATAGCTGTTATTCAAACTTCATGGCAAGGTTGATTAAAAAATACCCAGGAATATTCCCTGTAGCAACAATATTGAATGGCAGTAAAACAAAGCACATGGATTTTTTTCTTAGAACTCCAAGATGAGACATAAGACTTTTCATCATTTCACCCAAATCTCAGAGAACTTCCTTTCTAAGACTAGGGCTATACCTGCATCACTTCAGGAAGTACTGAAAGGTGCCGCTGTGACTGTGGTAGCTGCTAGGGCAGCACGCGGGCAGCACGCACAGCTAGTGCAGCCCTTGCAGCTTTCTTTGCAAGGATGCCTGAGCTGATCCCAGTCCTTTGCCCTTTCTGTGTCAAGCGTAGAGTGGCCTTCTAAATGTCCTCCACACAAACAGATGCAGCCTCTAGGGATTTGACTGGTGTAGGATGCATTTGACATTTCCACAATACTGAGTTTCCCCGTCTGTAGCCGAGACTGATTTTCCTTGTAAGCTGACAGATTGTTGATAGACCCAAACCTAGACCAAACTTGTTGTAAGCTCTGATTTCTTTTTTTCTTGAAGAACTGACAAGAACAACAGCAGTAGCACAAGCGTGCCAGCGAGGAGACCAGGACCGCTGCCCTCTAGCTTGGATGACTTAAAGGTGACGACTCCACCTCTAGCCCTTCACCCCTGAGTGCCTTCTGTGCACATGAGCAGATGGCCAGGTCTGTCTGTCACGTGCCCAGTTGCATGTAGATGAACAACTTCAGCAGCACACTGACACCCTTTATGGAACTCTTGTCTTTTTATTCCCCTGGGCGTTAGAGCTCAGATAACTGGTACTGATGCTCATTTACTGACCGTGTGGCTTAGTTGAACATCATGAGAAGAGACCACTTCTCTGCAGCAGTTACTACAGTATCACCTGTTTCTAGTCACTGCTCACAGGCTTCTGTGCCTCCTCTGTAGACTTACGTTGTCACAGAGTGTACAAATGAAGAAAGTCTGTTTATGTGTCAGGTCCAGACATCTGGGAGTGTCAGCATCCCTCTGTGTGCAACGGAGGTATATTCTGGTATTTATGTGTGGGAAACTCATAAAACCAAACACCTGATCTGCTTTTGCTTCCAGGTGTCAGAGCTGAAGACAGAACTCAAACTGAGGGGTCTGCCAGTGTCAGGAACTAAACCAGACCTCATTGAACGCCTGAAACCCTACCAGGAAGTAACCAGTAGTAACCTTGCCACTGGCAGTATTGTGGCAGTATCATCAGCAGCTATTGTCACCAGTAGTAACCCAGAGGTCACAGTCACACTGCCAGTCACAACACTGCATAATGCTGTAACTAGCTCTATGTCCACTTTCAAGGCAGACTTGCCACCTTCTGGGTCCAGCAGTGTGCATCCATCCCATGTTGAAAATGCCCATTCTCCTCTGCCCATCTCACCATCACCCTCCGAGCAGTCCAGTCTCAGTACCGATGATACAAACATGACAGACACCTTCACAGAGATCATGACCATGATGTCACCTTCCCAGTTCTTGTGTTCATCTCCCCTGAGGGTGGCTAGCCATGAGGACAGCCTGAGCCCCACCAGCAGCACCCTGTCAACCCTAGAACTGGATGCTGCTGAGAAGGACCGCAAGCTTCAGGAGAAGGAGAAGCAGATTGAAGAGCTGAAGAGGAAACTGGAACAAGAACAGAAGCTTGTGGAGGTCCTCAAGATGCAGCTTGAGGTGGAAAAACGTGGGCAGCAGCGACCACCAGAACCTCAGCCCAGTGGCTCCCCACATCCCTTTAGTACATCAGATCTGAAACATGCCAGTGTTGGGTCCTCCATCAAAGATGAAGCCTCACTCCCTGACTGCTCCAGCCCCCAGCAGTCCATCCCAGTGCCTGGCCATGCTGTAGGCCAGCCCATCTCCACAGGTAGCCAGACCCTTGTTGCCAAAAAGGCTGTGGTCGTCAAGCAGGAGGTCCCCATGGTCCAAGCAGAGCAACAGAATGTTGTCTCGCAGTTCTACCTGAGTTCCCAGGGACAGCCGCCTGCTCTTGTTGCTCAGCCTCAGACCTTACTGAGCACACAGACAACTCAGCTGCTGTTACCCGTGTCCATCCAGGGTTCAAATGTTACTTCAGTGCAACTCCCAGTAGGCAGCCTCCAGCTCCAGGTACGAAGTGTGTCTCACAGTGTTGCCTTAGAGTGAATCCTGCAGCCAGCCCTGAGCTGTTGTACAGCTACTATGGGCTACAGTTTTGGAAGGCATGGTGTGGGTGTGGGGGCAGGGTTGGTCTGGCTAGCACTGTGTTTACATCATAAAAACCAGCAGGGTGGCCTCCTGTTCTATCCCCTGTTCTCTTAGATCCACATGCAGGGCTGTTGAGAGCACATTCTGCTCTCAGAGCACACTCGTTCAGTTTCCAGTACTAGCATCAGGCAGATCACAGCTGTCTGTAACTTCGTCCCAGGAGATCCTATGCCCTCTGATTTCCTTGGGCACCTGCACATGTGCACATAAACTCAAAAAGGCATACAGATACAAAAATACATATTTAAAGATTAATGACATTAGCATAGGCTATGTGTCTTGAATACCTCACTCTCTGCCCTGGTTCTATGTAAGTGACAGTCGTCTCTAGGAGCCTGAGGACAGATCTGACATGTAAACCCATGTCTTCTGGCTGGGGGTGGTGGCAGGTGTCCTATACCTGTTCTTGGAACGTGCCATTTATATAATAATGCTTCAGCTGAGAAAAACATGGAGTGGGGTTGTTCTGACTACAGAGACCTGCGGGCTGGCTCTCTTGCTGTACAGTGCACGCCAAGTGGACCTTACCCAGATGTGGCCATAAGGAAAACAAGAAGCCATTTGAGCCAGAGCTTAAGCTTTAACTGCCCAGTACCTGTGACAGAAATGAGCTCACACCGTGGTTCAGGAGGCAGTGCCCAAACACTCTCAACAAGTGTAAAGCAATCTAACGCCCCTGCTTGGTGTGCAGAGGTATGCAGAGTACCTGTGAGTTAGAAATCTGCTCTATAGCATATATTAGGAGGCAGTGGATCCAAATCTTTTCTTGTAGTTGATACAAGAACAAAGCCTGTTTTCTACTGGGTCTATGTATAGCTGTCTGTCCAGCATCTCCGACTGTTCTAGATTATGTGTGCTACAAGCTTAAAAGCAGTACTGTAGGCTGGTTGGATATCAGAGGGGCTCCTACATGGGTTACAGACCTATAATGTGCAGAGCTGGCTTGTTTCTGTTTTCTGCCTTCAAAAATTTTCAAGTGAAATCGTGGCCACACTAAGGACGAATGAGGTCATCAAGACAGCTGTCTGGCATTTGTCACTGGTTTAGGATTGTCATCGAGTTCACTCAAGGAATGTTACTAGAAGTCCCAGCATGTTGTTCGGGTTGGTGGCTGTGTATAATGAAGTACTCTGTTTCTCATGAAACTAGACAATTTTTAACCCTCAGTCCCCATCTCCAGGGAGGCGGGGAGGGATGACAGAGAAAGGGAAAGATTGCTAAAGATGAGATGTATGCAGATAGACCGTAGTGTGTGACTGTAACCATCGTGTCATGTCGTCTTAACGATGGATCCCAAAGCAGACAGTTAAACTGCATTATAAACTCAATGCCAGATATGCTTCTAACACTAAGATTAATTTTTGTTTACTTCCTAGACCTCAGCACAAGGAGGAGTCCAGGCTCAGCCTCAGGTAGCTGGTGCCACACAGGTCCCAGCTGCAGCCCTGCCCTCAGCCTTGGCCTCGGCACTGCCTCAGAAGCAGGAAGCCTTCCCACAGCATGTGTTGGGACAGCCTCAGCCAGTCAGAAAGGTGGGGTGCTTACAAAGACAGACTAATGCTACTCTTTTTTTGTCACCTCGGCCCTGTCAGTAAGCATCATCCCAAAAGCCTGTTCTTTTGGAAGGCTGTAATCCTCAGCCATAGAACAAACCTTGGATCCAAAGCTATTTGAACACAGATACTTTGTCTAGGACTGGGGGAAATCTTTACTGTTAAATAGTCCAAACCTTTTCCAACAAAGTTCCCAGAGCATGTTTTTATAATTCTGGCATGGTAGATTTGTTGAATTTTGAGGTATATTTCTTTTCCAATTAAATATGCTGTTCCATGGGGAAGGGTTGTTGAAGGATACTTCTGGGATTTCTCTATCAAGTTAGAACTTTATGTGCTTATCTGTAAGAGTCTATGCCCCATCATGGAGGAAGAGCTGGGAGATCAGGTGTCACACACCTGTGATCCCATCACTGGGAAGGCTGAGGGCAGCCTGGGCTACATAGTCAAACCCTTTCTCGGAAAAAGGGAGAAAAGAGAAAAGGATGTAACCTCAAAAACATGTTCTTTTTTTTGTTTGTTTGTTTTTGTTTTTTTTGTTTTTCAAGACAGGGTTTCTCTGTGTAGCCCTGGCTGTCCTGGAACTCACTCTGTAGACCAGGCTAACCTCGAACTCAGAAATCTGCCTGCCTCTGCCTCCCAAGTCCTGGGATTAAAGGCGTGTGCCACCACTGCCCGGCTTCAAAAACATGTTCTTATCCTGGGTCTTCACTAGTCTCAGAGCCTGGATCTTGAACAGATAATTAGGCACCGCAGTCTGTAAACTCAGGTAATCCTGAGCCATGGGTGCTAAGGTAGCCTGAGGGTGAAACAAAGGGCCCAGCTTATCAACAGCAGCACTGACATGAGTGAAAATGGAAAACAGTTATACATGACCAAGCCAAGAAGCTATAAATATGTAGTTCTGTAAGTTTAAAGGAGGCTCAGCTTTCTTTGGTCTAGGGAAGAGAGGCCGCAGTGATAGACAGTATAAATTAGGGTTTCTCACTTCATCTGGGAATTCTGGAGTTAGGAGTCATTATTTCCATAAAGCGATGTTTGCCACAAACAAGGAGATTGACAAACAGTACATACATTTGTAGACAGACATGAGTACTCATGTACTGTCATGGTAAGAAATGGTTACATTGGTGCTGGAGAGATGCTTAAGTAATTAAGAGCACCAAGTATTCTTCCAGATTGAATTCCTAGATCCACCTGGCGATTTACAGCTGTCCAAGGGGATCTGACACCCGCTTGTGACCTTCATGGCACCAGGCATGTACATGGTACACAGATATAAATGCAAGACAAAATACCCATACACATAAAAAATAAATCTAACAAAAGAAAGACGTATCTGTCCATGGTGACATAAGGGAGAAGCCACTTTGTTTGAGGACATTGGTGGTACAGTCCTTATGTTGGTGATAAAGCCAAGCCCCGTAAGACACAGTACTGTGTAAGTAATGTGGCCCTTAGTTTATAGCCATCATCCACACTGTGCCTCTTCATGGAGCCATAAGAAACACTCGAGAGTGCCATGGAAACTTTCCCTTTGGCCTGCTGACACAGAAATCGGTTCTTTAGAAGGGATGAGACACAATTGCTGACCACATGACCGGCATGTCGCTGAGAGGGCTTGAGCAGCATCCCTCCCAGGGGTGGTCCAGGATTAGGATTAATGAACTGAGACGTGCTAAGGGAAGAGGTCTGCAGGTAGCCCCATGGGCCCAAGCTACAAAGAAGGCCGCACTGAGTGCAGAGCCACGGAGGCCACCCTCTGAGCTAGAGTAGCCATGAGGCAGAGAGAGCAGGTGAACAGCCCAGGATGTCCAAAGAGATGACGTGCGTGGGTGGCAGGCAGAACCCTATATCTGGGAAGGGGACCAGATCACTTCAATGATGAACAAGAAAAACTGCTTGAGCCGTCTCCCATAAGATAGTATCTACATGGTACCCACAATCCACCAGTGTCTGCAGATCTGGTCCTGTTGGCAGCTGCCTTGTCTCCCAACTGTCCAAGGTTGCCTTCATGCTCCTGACAGGAGGAAGCTTCCAGCAGAGACTCTCTGGCCCACAAACCTAGAAGGTGGATTTGTTAGCCTCTGCTCTAAAACATGGGTTTTCTTAAATTCACTGTCACAGGTCTTCACAAACTCAGCACCAAACACAGTTCTTCAGTATCAGAGGCAGCCTGGCCCAACGACCCAGCAGCCCTTTGTCAATAACACCTCTAACCCTGCTCTTCAATCTAGAAGTGCCCCACTGGCACCCCTGCAAAATGGACCTAGCCCAGCCAGCAAGGTAAGCCATAGTGATGACAGCACTAGAGTGCTGTCAGCTTCCCTAAACCCATGCCAACTGCCCTAGACTCATGCTGGCTGCCCTGTACTCATGCTGGCTCCCCTACAGTCATGCTGGCTGCCCTACAGTCATGCTGGTTGCCCTACAGTCATACTGGCTGTCCTACAGTCATGCTGGCTACTCTACAGTCATGCTGGCTGCCCTACATTCATGCTGGCTGCCCTACAGTCATACTGGCTGCCCTACAGTCATACTGGCTGCCCTACAGTCATACTGGCTGCCCTACAGTCATGCTGACACCTGGAATGTATAGTGACCAGTGCTGGTTCTGCAGGATGAACAGACAGGGACTTAACATTCCTGCCTGATTAGCCACCAGTTGTCAGCTGCCCAGTACTTGGGATACTGAGCCACTATGGATAGAACAGCACAGTTGTGTCACTATGAGAACACATGACTGGCCCAGAACTAACAAGTATTTCTCCCTTGTTTGATACAGCCTAGCTCACCACCCCCACCCCAGCAGTTTGTTGTCCAGCACTCTTTGTTTGCAACCCCAGTCACAAAGACAAAAGATCCACCTCGATATGAGGAAGCCATCAAACAGACTCGCAGCACCCAGCCAGCCCTTCCAGAGGTAAGTGTGGTCACAGTCATACCCCAGTCACATTTCAGGGCTTCCTCAGATTGTTCCAGTCCTCTGTTAAAACACAGAGATAACAGCTAGAAGCTTTATATTTTATCTGGCTGGTTTTTTGTTTGTTTTGTTTTAATTTTTTATTGGATATTTTATTTATTTACATTTCAAATGTTATCCCCCTTTCCTGATTTCCCTTCCGCAAACCCCCTGTCCCATCCCCCACCCTGCTTCTATGCGGGTGCTCACCCCCCCACTCTCTCCTCACCACGTTGACATTCCCCTACACTGGGGCATCGAGCCTTCATAGGACCAAGGGCCTCTCCTCCCATTGATGCTAGATAAGCCCATCCTCCGCTACACATGCAGCTGGAGTCATGGGTCCCTCCATGTGTACTCTTTGTCTGGTGGTTTTAATTGACCATAAAGACTGCAAACCACTTGCCTACAGCAAGTGTTGGGAGCAGCATTGATGGTGGGGCTTCAGGCAAGAGGCGTGTCTCCTTGGAGCCCTCCTGGGTCGAGTGAACAGACAGAGAGCGCTCAGTTACACAAGGCATCAAGCCTCAATTCACCTAAACTCGTCTAAGCCCTGTTTCTCCAAAACTCCCTTTCACAGCTAAGGACTTCCTGATGAGAAAGGATTGTAGCCTGCCAGAGGACCTGAGGGATGGACCTGACAGTAGGACACAGTGGATACAAGCTAGAACTGACAACAATTGGCCAGACCTGTGTGCAGCCCCATTCCCCTTATTTTGTTTGTCAGGGACACATGGCATCCTGCTGTATTTGCTGTCTAAGGCATGAAGGGTGAAGAAACGCACAGTGACCATCTGCTGTAGTTTACAGGATGTAGAGGTAGACAGCTCTCCTAATTGTGAGCATCCAAAATCAACAAAGACGTCACCTGTGAAGAAAAAGCCAGATTTTTAAAAAAGCTTAAACACTGTAGAAAGAATTGAAACCAACAGATCCTGGCCTGCCCTTCTCCAGTCCATTTGGAAGTGAGATCTCTTCCCTGGGGAGTAAAATGAACTGCCAGGTAGTTTTAGTGACCGCAAGAAGGCAGCCCTTACTGAGGAGCATGCCTCTCATGTGCAGACTCACTGGCACTACCCAGAAGCCAGCAGGAGTACTGGGGTTACATGTCTCTGGGTTCAGTTCCTAGGTTGAAACTGCCAGTTCTGCATCAGCACCTTTCAGTCACACTGGGAAAGACTTCAACTCTACCAAGGACTGAGTGGGGCCCTACTAGCTCCACCTTCCCAAGGGTAACAGCTATAATCTACATTTGCCGGGGAGTCTTGCTAGCAGTCAAGGTTTCTGGTAGAAAGGAATAGTCGCTATGACCAGCAAACCACAGGTACCAGCTGTGAGCTACTGACAAGAAAAATCAAGATAAGTCCTAAATTCCATGTCCACAGCCTCACCAGAGACTTGGCATAGATACATAGCAGCCTAGCTAAAGACAGAATACAAACTGAGACTGGGAAATCCAGGATACAATGAGAAGACCAAATCTAAGGATAATAGGTATAGAAGAGAGTGAAGATTCCCGACTTAAAGGACCAATAAATATCTTCAACAAAATTATAGAAGAAAACTTCTCTAACCTAAAGAACGAGATGCCCGAGATGCCCATTAACATAGAGGAAGCCTACAGAATGCCAGATAGACTAGACCAGAAAAGAAATACCTCCCATCACATAATAATCAAAACACCAAATGCACAAAACAAAGAATATTAAATGCAGTAAGGGAATAAGGCCAAGTAACATATAAAGGCCAAACTATCAGAATTATACCAGACTTTTCACCAGATACTATAAAAGCGAGAAGATCCTGGACAGATGTCATACAGACCCTAAGAGAACACAAATGCCAGCCCAGGCTACTGTACCCAACAAAACTCTCAGTTACCATAGATGGAGAAACCAAGATATTCCACGACAATACCAAATTTACACAATATCTTTCCACAAACCGAGCACTACAAAGGATAATAGTAGGAAAGCTCCAATACAAGGAGGGAAATTATATCCTAGAAAGAGTAAGAAAGTAATCCTCTTCCAACAAATCCAAAAGAAGATAGCCACACAAACAACACCACTGCTAATAACAAAAATAACAGGAAGCAACAATCTCCTCTCTTTAATATCTCTTAACATCAATGGACTCACCCAATAAAAAGACATAGGCTAATGGACTCGATACGTAAACAGGACCCAGCATTTTGCTGCATACAGGAAACCCACGTTAGTGACAAAGACAGACACTACCTTAGAATAAAAGGCTGGAAAACAATTTTTCAAGAAAATGGTCCTAAGAAACAAACTGGAGTAGCCATTCTAAAACCTCCAGCCTGAGAACACAAAGGGAGGACTCATGGCTTCACCTGTATAGTTAGTTGAGGGTGGCCTTGTCAGACATCAGTGGAAGTGGAGGGCCTTGGTGCCTGAAAGTTTGGATTCCCTAGTGTTGAGGAATTTGAGAGCAGGGAGGCGGGAATGGGAGGATGGTGGGGACACCCTCATAGAAATAGGAGGAAGGGGGATGGAATAAGGGATTGGGGGGGGGGGAATGGGAGAGGAGATAACATTGAAAGGTAAATAAAATATCCAATTTAAAAAAAAAACAGATAATGGATCTGGCAATTGTAGTTGAGCAGTTGAGACTTTTTGTGAACAATTTATTACGGGGATATCAGATAATCTTCAAGGACAAGGCATTGTGGAAGAAGCCCATGGAACTTTAAAAAGATTGATGAGACATACTGTTGCTGAGACAAAGAATGATGCCAGCCTGTGAGCTTGCTGAGTGCCCTGACAAGGGTGACTGGGAAGCTGTATTGAACATATCTTCCTGACCTGCCTTTGTTTGACTGTATATCCCAGATGGGACAAGCTGCCTTGCCTCAAGTCTTTAGACTTTATGGGATAGAGAATCAAAAAGAGAAATTATGTCTCTTGTATTCTTCTTAAAGGTGCCCAGCTATTAGGACTCAATCATGTACTGGTCTATAAATCAATCAGTTATGGGAAATAACAGTCTACTTTTGGAAGACTGGATCTGGACTTTGTCAGAGACATATTTGGAAGCTAGCTATAGTTCAATATGATGTTAGGATAGCAAGAGATAATGTTGGGACAGGATCTGGATTTCAAACAAGGGTTAGTGCATGTTTTAAGGCTCTTTTAATTGTCAAGCTAAAATTGGTTTTGTCTCTTCTACAGCATTTATTGTAAGTTGCATTGACTATATAATTTCCAATTGTGTTAGTGTGTTGAAACCTGACATGTCTGTTACAGGGTCTATCAACCAGCTTTCATCTCACTGCCATAAGTATTAGAAAACCTTGATTCTCTGAAAAAAAGCTAGAAAGTGCTGGAAGAAGTGAGTTAGCCTTTAAGCAGAAGCAAGAGGGTAGCAGGCTTGATTATTGCTGGTATAGCAGCTTTAATTCCATTAATTGCTAACACCACTGCTTCTGCAATAGCATTGATGCAAGGAGTTAAGACAACTATTTTTGTTAACCATCTAGCAAAAAAAATGTTACTAATGTATTGAGTATACAAAAGGATTTATATAGGTATCTGGAACAACATATGATGCTATATAACCCATTCAAATTATCTGAAGGAGATTCAGGGTTCAAGAGTTAGGAGCCATCCCAAGTGTCATGACAAATATCACTGGAGTAGTGTTACTTTTGAAATTCACAATGATTGTCATTATAATTAGAAAAAAGTTTAAAGACACCTGTAGGATATTTGGCATAATCCTAATACCTCTCTGTGTATGTTAACTTTGCATAGTGAGATTATGGATTTAAAGAATGCTGCTCTGTTGACCTTTGATGCTGCAGATAATGCAGATAAAATTATTCATGGCCTGAGCTCAGTATTTCCGTTTTGTTCAAACCTCAGGAATGGCATATATAGCTTGATCAGGCTAGCCCTTCTTGCCCTGGGAATACTTTTATTCCTGCCCATTGTGTTAAAGCTTATCTTTAACAACATCAACATGTTGGCAGCCAAAGTACATGGCTTGAACCTGAAAATGGACCCCCAGACAGAGTTATTAAATTAACAGGCTGACAAGCCAAGGATGGGTAAGATTCTGCACAGAGCCTTGCCAACCTAAGACAGAAGTGCATTGCCTTTGATAATGCATATACCATGATGGGTAAGGAAGGCATTCTTGTCAGAATGACCTAAGACAGGCTCAGTCTTGTTAACGAAATAAAACCGGGGTTGGGGGGAGGTGGAGAGCCTTTGGGGCTGCTTGTCAAGAAGCTGACATGGGCCAAGGACAAGAAAATAGGCTGCTTGGCAGGAATATGACATTGGACAAGGACAAGGAAGTAATTTCAGGTAGGAATCTAAATCGTAGGCTACAACAAAGAAGTAACCTCAGGCAAGAACCTTAATATTAGGCTAGAACAAACAAGTAATTTCAGACAGGAATCTAAATTTTAGGCTAAAACAAGGAAGTAGGCTTCAGACATGAAAATGACTTTGGGCTAGGACAGGGAAGTAGGCTCAGGTACTTTGGTCATCTTGATAAGCTTTTAGAAACAGTGATCACGGGAGTGTTCACGGAATTGGGTTTAATGCCTTGCTTTTTCTTTGACTATTTGTGTTTATTGTCCTGCTTATTCCTTGACTATTTACATCTATTGTATTGCTAGACCCTCAACCTAGAACTGACCTTAATACATGCATGTAATCAAAATGGTATAAAAGCATAAAGGAAGAGGGGGTATAAGATAGGGGGTTTTAGGGAGGAGAAATGGGGAAAGGGGATGATATCTGTATTGTAAATAAATAAATATCCAATAAAAAAAAACGAAAAAAAAATGTAATGCCAGATATCAAAAAAAAAAAAAAAAAAAAAAAAAAAAACTCCCGAAGTGCCATTCAGTTAAAGTAAGGCACATAGGGAAGTCAGAGACTTCTTCCTTGGCTCTTAGTTGATCTAGCATGCTGTGGTGTTTTGGCTTAAATAGCAAGTTGGCTATTTTCTAGACTACCAAATGTTAGAGTAAAGCCAAGGTTCAGTGTATCCCTGGTGCAGGCAGCTAACTCTGCTCTCCTTGGCTTCAGGTTTCCAGTGTGCACAGTCAGCAGATGGATGACCTCTTCGATATCCTCATAAAGAGTGGAGGTAGGTCAGAGGCTGGATGCAAGCCCAAGGGAAGCAGCCACATACCACATACCAAAGCTGGATGTTGTCTTGGAAACTAAGAAACATCCAATTCTAACAGTGGGAAGTTATAAACCTGATCAAGCATGGCCATTAAACCATATAACAGAGGAAAGAAAGCCCTTCAGTTCCACATTGAAGGATGGCATGATGTTAGATCCCCCATAGCTGTCACCTGGAAAAAAGGAAAGACTTCTCACACATCAGAGCTTGGTCACCTCTAAACTCTGCTGGTAACTGCAGAGCATGTTCTATGGACCAATCTCATCATGGACGAGAACTTTCCAGTAACTTGGCCTAGGCTCCCTCTAGTTCTATTAAAATTCAGAGTATGTCTACATATTAGTCATCAGGGCTAGTAAGATTATTCAGTGGGTAAAGGTGCTTGCTGCCAGGTTTAATGACCGGAATTTGGTACCAAGAATCCACATCATGGAAGAGAACTAACCCCCACAAGTTGTTCTCTGACCTCTACACACATGCTCTGGTAGCATGCACATACGTAAGTAGTAACCTGTAGTTAAAAATAAAGTAAGCCATCAGTTTATAGTGTGTTGTCTTTAAACCAGATATTAACACACACACAAAATGGCTGCCTCGGCTACTAGGATGGTTGCAGCCCAGTGGCAGAGCACTGCAGTACAAATGTGAAGTGCCATATTTCATCCCTGCCATACCACATACACACGCATATATACACACACATGCATTCACAAAGGTCAGATGATACCATATCAAAGTCCTGTGGTGAAAGAAGTCTTAGAGTTTGAAGTAGTAATTAATATTTCTCCATCTGTATTGAACACATCTGAGCAGGTGCTGATGCCCCAGCAGAGTCCGTGGCATAGTGAAAAACATTGCCATCTGCATGTAGGTCATATGAATAAGTGAAAGTCTGCTGAGAACTGTATTGGTCTTTTAAAATATGTTAAACTCATGGTTAACATAAACTGAAAACTTGGGAATTAAAAAATAAATGTGTATTTAAAAATCAGGCATATAATTTTTGCTCAATCTGATAAAGATAAGTTTTTTCCAATGATTAATAATAATACTTATGGGGCTGAAGAGATGGTTCAATGGCTGCTCTTCCAGAGGATTCAGGTTCATTCCCAGCAACCACATGGTGACTCAAACCATTTGTAATTCCAGTCCTAGGGGGAATCCAGCGCCCTCTTGTGGCCTCCATGGGTACTGCATACATATGGTACACAGACATACTGAGCTTTTAAGTTTATGGTTCATTAAACCCTTTCCCCTACTGTATGCTCCAGAAAAATGAGAAAGAATTGAACATGGTGGCACATAATTTAATCTCAGGACTCAAGAGATAGAGATAGGCAGATCTCTCCAAGTTCTAAGCAGCCTGGTCCACATATCGAGTTCCAAATCAGCCAAGGCTAAACATAACAAGAACACATCTCAAAACATCAGTGGAGGAAGTTATTAAAATTCATCTAAGTGAGCACTGGCATGTCCTTAACAGAAAGTCTGTTGGTTTGCCAGTTGGCCTGTTAAAGAGTCAATATGGTCACATAGGGAGATGACTCCATCCGTGTGTGCTGGAGGACCTCAATTTGGTTCCCCCAGAACCAAACAAAACAAAACAAAACAAACAAACAAACAAACAACGTAGACACAGTAATGTATGCCTATAGTCCTGGTGTTGGGAAGGCGAGTACAAGTGGATCCTTGGGGCTTTCTGGCCGGCCACTGGGGCTGAGCAGACAAGCCCAGTTCAGAGATGACCCCGTCCCAAAACTTAGGGCTAGATATATTTGAGGAAGACATTGGCATCTATCTATGGCTTACACACACAGAACCATGAAAAATTAAATAGACTGGGACTGGATAGATGGCTCAACACATAAGAACATTTTCTGTTCTTGCGGAGGACTAGAATTTGGTTCTCGCCATCCATGCTGGATTCCTAAGTGCCTGTAACTCTAGCTCAGCCGATCAGACAGCCTCTTCTGGCTTCCATGGGTTCCTACACACAGGAGCACATTCACACATGTATACATAAGTAAAAATTAATTTTTAAGAATAAGTTAATAGTTCAGATAACTCCGAACAAGAACTCAGAGCAGTGGCTGAGCTGCCTCACCTTAAGGAAGAAGGACAAAAGCGACGTCAGCCTTGAGTTATTGATAAGGTATATTGTGTCTGCGTTGTAACTCTCTAGATGGTATTGACAAACTGGAGTGCCGTCCAACTATAATACGTTTTTAAATTAATTTTTAAAAGAATTAGATTTCATGCTATTTCTGCCTCTACGATGTAAGAAAGGGTGACAGAATAGTCACTAGTATAGTTCAATGGCAGCAAATACTAACACCATCAATTCTTCTGCACAGAAATTTCCTTCCCGATAAAAGAAGAGCCTTCTCCAATTTCCAAGATGAAACCAGTGACAGCCAGCATCACCACAATGCCAGTCAATACGGTGGTATCTCGACCACCACCCCAGGTCCAAATGGCACCACCTGTATCCTTAGAACCTGTGAACAGTTTATCTGCCAGCTTAGAGAACCAGCTAGAAGCCTTCTTGGATGGAACTTTACCCTCAGCCAATGACATTGCCCCTCTGCAGAGCAGCAGCGAAGATAGAGAGCCTTTCTCTCTGATCGAGGATCTCCAGAATGACTTGCTGAGTCACTCCAGCATGCTGTGCCAGTCTCACTCTCCCATGGAGACCTCTGAGGCCCAGTTTGTGTCGGGGACCCCCTGTCTATCTCTTGACCTGTCAGACTCCAACCTGGACAACATGGAGTGGCTAGACATCACCATGCCCACCACATCCTCCGGGCTCACTCCCCTGAGCACCACTGCACCAAGCATGTTCTCTGCGGAGTTTCTGGACCCACAGGACCTGCCACTGCCATGGGACTAAGGTCACAGGTCTCTTGTTTGTGAGCTTGTGAAATTTGGAAACATGAAAACAATCCTGAGAGGCCAGTGTTGGGAGCTGGAGCCATAGCAACACTGTTGAAGTTAAAATCCATTGTCATAGAAAAAGGAAGGCCACAGCCTGGAAGCCAAGCATGAAAGACTCCACAGAAACAGTCGTATGTAGAACCCTTGTGAAATGCCTTAGATCAAGCCAAAAGTCAGGTACCATCCACAGGAAGTGGCACTAGGCTCTGGTCATCAGCTACCTTTCATCCTCTGTGGTCACCTCATGGCCCTAATAAGAGACAAGCAGCTCCATTTGAAACACCAGGCCACCAAGAGGGAGGGAAGGGAGGAGCCACTGCACATGTGCTCCTTAGAGTAGCATAAGCCAACCAGGTCAATAGCAAACCAGAGGCACCTGAGCACTGAGCAGCTGGCAGCAGCATCTAGCCAGAGGCTCCGAGTCCCACTCTGAAATCTGTGTGACTTTGTGATGTCATAGGTCATTTTGTGAGTTGGGAATCAAAATGAACAACCTTTCACCATAAACATATCTACAAAATACTGTCACACAAGAGCCCAGTGTACAGAGGCCAGATACATTGATAGTGCTGCAACTGCCCTAGTGGCCTCAAGTGGAGGAAGTTGGTTCTCCTGTGATGTTAGACATTGGAATGTGCTTTGATCTTAGAGTAAAAAGTTGGCCGTTGACTGGTTCTTCTTGAAATAAGTCAGATATCTCTAGAGTACTGAGCCACAGTGTCTCCATCCTTGAAGACTTGCCGACAGACTCTCTCAGGTGACCATGCCCATCTCAAAGAACCAAAAAAGGCTTCAGCATGAAATTCCTTTTCAACCTAATGAGTTAGAAGAATGGAAGGTGTGGGCTGGCTGTCAGACTCTAGGACAGTCCACCTTGAGCACAGGTTAGACCAACCTCCTGTTACCAGTTCCCTGGTTCTCATTGCATAGGCTTGTAACTTCTCAAGCCTGAGCCTAAAAACTGGAGGTTTTATTCCTTTCTTTCTTTCTTTTTTTTTTTTTTTTTTGCTTTATCTGTAACAGAAAGGTTATGTTTGTCAAGTGGTTTAAGAATTTTCTAAAATGCCAACTGCCACAGGATTTCCATAACTCTTGATCTAGTGATTTAGTTATTGACAAATTATAAATAACTGAGCAGAGTATGGAATTTTTATTCAGTGACAGCCCTTGTCTTAATCCGCTTCCTACCCACTTTAACCTGAGCCTTCCTGTGTTAATCCACATGCCTCTTCCACAGTCCATCCAGGAAGTCTTCTGACCCAACATCTAGTGATCAGAATGGCTCCTTGTCCTGGCTTTAACAGACTCTGGAGAACAGCAGTCTCTCATCTGAAGCTTGGCATTCTGGTGTTAAGGGCCCACTGAGCTCAGGTAATCCTCTTATTTAGAATCTGGTTGGTCAGTACTGGGAGACATCAACACTCTGGTAGCTGGATACTGTCATCTGACTAAGCCTTCTGAGGGCACTCTCACAGGTCGGGATGTAATACATTGGTTCTGCTACACAGCTGCTTGTGTCCTGGCCCCAGCTGAGGATCTGAGAAGGTGCGTTCCCCGTGGGAATTTCAGCTCTAGGTTTTGGTGGGGGGCTTTAGTCCTCTCTCTCCAGCTTTGAGTGTCCAATTAAAGGCAGTGGGTTTCTGGAAGCCCATAATTCGTACTAGTGTGTTTCCTCCTGTAGACAAACATCAGTGTCTGTAATCCAGAGTTGTGAGTAGTGAGTTGTGAGTAGCCTCAAGTCCCTTGTGTTGCTTTCTAAGTTATTTTGAAGCTTGCCACATGAAAGACAATCTCCAAACACAGTGGGTACAGAGGAGGTCATCTCAGTTGCTCATGTAACCATCCAGCCTTCAGTCCATCAAGGTCCCATTTCTTAAAAAGGCAAGGGGCCTCCAGCCACTGGCTTCACTAGCACCCAACTCCCCCACAGCATTCCTTGACCTACTCTCCTGGTTTGAGCATCCTTTAGGTACATGTGACACCAGTGACATGAGAGCCACTTGCTAGGCCTCTCCCACATGTTCTGGGCAAGCGTAGGCATCTTTCCCATTGGCTCACATAAATGTATCATGATCAAAAACCATTCTATAAAAGGCCTCTTGGCCTAGCCCCAGCCCTCAGTGAGTACATTGGAAAAGCTGTGTGTCTGAAGATGAATTTGTTGTTTAAAGCTAGTTTCAGGCCAGCAAGATGACTCAGCAGATAAAGCCTGCCAACAAGCCTGAGAGACAAAGCTTAAGCCCCAGAGCCTGTGTGGTGGAAGGACAGAACTGACCCTGCCCGCAGTTGTCCTCTGACCTCTATATACAGAGACACCTGCACAGGTGTAAAGTTATTTCCCAGCCACTAAAGCACAGGTCAGAGAGCCCATTCCATCCCCACTGTGCATGTACACGGTACACGTGGACTGCAGGCTTCTGTTTGTATCATGTTGCCAAGAAAATTCCTACTAGAAGCCTGGAGTGTCCAACCCCAGCCTCACTCTTCTGCATCGTCCCACAGCATAGTGGTATCAACTTGACTTTCTGATGTACAGATTTCCAGTTGTCTTACTCTGGTGGGAGGAGTAGAAACAATTACACCATGGCTTCTAGAAAGCTGATGTGGCTGTGACCTTGTACATTTCAGCAAGGCCTCTCTAGGAAGCCTCTGCGGCTGCGGCAGTGCTCACTCAATCACTCAGGCATCCAGTCAGCATGGATGCCCTGAATTCTTGAAACTTTTTGCTCAGATATCATCTCTGTTTGCTTCACACAGATATTTTCTAAGACTTATACTTTCCTTTCAAAAAGCTCCATGGTTCTTTGACTACATGCTATGCCTTACTCCAGAAAACCAGGTCTGCTCTGCAGAGTCCAGGAAATGGGGCAGTGTTGTCACCCTGCACACTCAGTCAGCCGACACTAAGGGATAGGTGAGAGTGGTGTCCACTTTGTCACCAGAGTGGACTTGGGCCTCCTGAACCGTTTTTCCAGGCAGCAAGGCTATTCTCATAGTTACTGTAGTATTGTGTGCAGTGATAGCTGAGGAGACAGCTGTCCCTTCAGTCAGGACAGCCACTTTACTATCCACAGCAGACCTGGCTCAGGCAGGTGGCCAAGAGGAGACCCCATCTTATCTGTACCCTTGCCTGTTCCCACAGTGGCCAGTCTCAGAAGCTCTGGTAGAAGGTGGGGACTCCACCACCACCAGGATTGCAGAGAATGCTGAGAGCGGTAGCTGGGTTCTGCCAGCAAAGTCACAGCCTCGCTTGCCTCTGTCCATCACACCACACAACACTGAGGACCTACTGACCCAGAGGACCATTAGTCCCAGGCTATCCCAGCACACTAACTGGAAGGCCAGGTTTATCAGGGAACACTGCTCGTGCTCACAGAAGGTGTGTTTGGAGAGCACCATCCTGAACGTTCAGCTCACTGTAAAAGATTTTTGTCAAAACTGGAAAGTAGCAGTTCTAATATAGTCGTTTTTGTTTCCTGGTTCAAACCTTCAATCTCTTTTTCATTTAAACAATCTCTGGGCTCTGTTTTTATTTGTCCAGTGACTGGGAGTGAGCAGGTTGTTTTTTCCACTGCTCGCTCTGACAGTACCTGAGGTGTTCCTGTGTCTTTGAGTTAAGGCCTACAATTCAAAAAGCTGCACGTGTTTACAAGAAGCTTTTACCCTCCACTTAGGCCCACTGCTCTGGGGAGTGGAGGTGTCCCAGGCTTGTGACAGCAGCTTGGCAATCTCAGATCTCCTAGGTGCTGTCTGGAATCATTAGAGACACCGGCAATAAAAGGAAAGCTTTATGCCAACGCCCAAGACAAAGCTTTAGTGAGTGGGCAGACTCACTGGAAAGCAGCCCAGTTGTCTTACCTCTACTTTCTGCTGTGAGGAACCCACCCACCCCACCAACAGGAGATGACGGTTTAGGAAGGGGTTCGGTATCCATCAAAAGTACTTGACCTCAAGAAACCAATAGTAATCCAAAATGCTTAAAGGAACCAAAGGCATCGCCAGGTATTTGCCAAAAGCAGCCACTTTTAAAATTTGAGACTAATGTGATCTCAAGTCAAACCCCATGAGGTTCCATTTAAGGTTATAATTTTCACAGAGTTGTAGATATTCCTTGTTTTCCTATAAAATAGCATAGAGCTGTTTTGTTGTTTTAAGAATAACATTCTTGGTAGTAGCGCTAAGTTGTCTTCTCGTATGTAAAGGTTCTGTCGCTTGCAATGGACATGCAGGTGTTTCTCTCCTTCTCATCTTCACATAATGTCTTAGCATCTCACTTCTGACAAGAAAAGAGAAAACACCAGTGGGCAGCACCATGCTTGTTTAATGAACAGGAAATCATGGCAATCGGGGGTCCATTTGTGTTGCCTTTATGTTGTTTTTTAAAGACAAACCATGATGCCTTTGTACTTGCTGTTTGCACCCCTGACTCAATTCTGTACTGTGTCTGAATGCCATACGTTTGCACTTGTACTGTACATAGGCGATGCAGACTGTATTTTTATATGTGTGCGCATTTATCATCAGATCTTTTGTACATAGTGGCAGTATTGTAGCTGATCGGGAAATGTTTGATATCTCAGCAATTTTGCATTTTTGTGTCTCAAATAAAAAAAACATTTTGATGTATGATGACTGTGTGTACAAAGGAATACACTGTGGGGCACTGTAGACTTGTGAGATGGGGCAGCCTCTGGCAGGACAGCATCTTCAGAATAGCTCCCAGCCAAGCAGCAAGTGGACCAACAGAAAGCAGGCTGCTCTCCTCATGCCCTCACACAGCAGGAGATCATAGGTACCCACTAACCTTAGCCTGACCGTCAAGACATGTTCTCTTCTCCAGAATCAGGAACCACGGAGTAGGAGGCGTTAACGTATGTGGTCAATGTCCGCAGTGAGAGCTGCCTCCTCTCTGATGGTGACAACTGTACCAACAAAACTTCCAAACACCCAGAACTGAGTCCTTTGGTTCAGTGAAGTCTCATAAGCAACTACTTACTACTATTTGGCCCATATAGAATGATCTTTACAAGTTAGTAAGTAGGGGAGAGGCATTTCAGCCAAAAGCCCATGGTTAAATTAGGCATGATGTTTTGTTGTGTGTAATTTTGCTCTACCTTTCTTTGCTCAGAGAAGAGACCATGCCCCCCACCTGGCTTCCCTTGAATCCACAGATAAAAGACACACACACACACAGTTGGTCCTTGTCTACTTGCCTTCTTGGCACAATTGCTGGACGATACTACCTCCCACCTAGAAAAGCATACCTTTATCAATTTCTTATCTCCGTCTCTCCACCTGCCCTAAGTAAAGCCAGGAAACACAGCAGTATCCCTGCAGTGGCTAGGCTAGTCCCATCTAGCCCCTGCCAAACATCCTTGACGACCCGTCTGTAGTAGAGGCCACTGGCTGCACCTCCTCCTGGACCTCACGTGGCTGCTGGGTTTTTCTCCCTCCAAAGCATGACAAAACTCCTCCTCCCCTTGCATCTCCTTTTCCTCCAGGGACCTGGAAGTCCTGCTGGTACCATCTGTCCAGCACTTGGCCCATGACTTTCTTTACTGACAGATCAAGAACCAATTGCAGAACAGGACCTTAGCATCAAAACTACCCTTACAATGTTTTATTCCCCTCTTGGATTAGAAGAAACCAATCAGTGGTAAACTTAATTGCCAGTGACAGTTGATGTGACTGTGATGCACGTGACAATCAGAGGAGGCTGATCAACAGTTGCAGAAGACAGATCTTGGGTGATCTTGGGTGATCTTGGGTGCAAGAGAGCAGTCAACAGACTAGTAAGTGGCCTTTCTGCAATGTCCCACTTGTTACAGATCCCCCTCCTGGAGGATGATACTTCACCTGAAACAAAACTGGAACACTAGGGAGGGTGTCAGGAGAAAACTCTTGGATGAGGGCAGATTCCCTGGAGACCAGCTGTGCTCTGCCCTCTGTGCAAGGCAGCAAGCTCAGCACTGAGGGTGGACTGCGGGAAGGGATCCACAAAGGAAGTACCCAGAAATTGGGGCTGAGCCTCCAGGAGACCACAGGCTCTAGGGCTACTGACCTGAAGCATTAGAATCCCCCACAAGTCACTGGGTTTTTGTTTGCTTGTTTTCTGGTAGTACTGAGCTTTAGAAAATCTTTGAGGTGTTGAGCAAAGTCTACTGAGTGTGTTAGGAGTTCTCAATACCAAAGCTTTTTAGTCAGTGATGGCTGTTAATTGATAATGGCTATGTTGTTGCAGATGGCTGATGGCTAGTGTGGTGGTTTGTATATGCTTGGCAGAGGTAGTGGCACTATTAGGAGGTGTGACCTTGTTGGAGTAGGTGTAGGATTGTTGGAGAAATGTGTCACTGTGGAAGGGGCTTTGAGACCTTCCTCCTAGCCATTTGAGAGTAAGTCTGCTCCCAGATTCCTTTGGATGAAGATGTAGAACTCCAGCACCATGCCTGCAGGGATGCTGCTGTCTTTCCTGGCTTGATAGTAGACTGAACCTCAGAACCTGTAAGCCAGCCCCAATTAAATGTTAACCTTTAAAATAAGTGGTTTTGGTCATGCTGTCGATTCACAGCAGTAAAAACCTAAGACAACTAGTTCACATGATATCCCAGCAGCACGAAATAGGCAGGAGGCTCATCAAGATCCTTAGACACCAGAGGTTATCAACAATTGCACCTGATCCCATAATTTTGGGGTTTACCATTCTCTCACCCTACTACAGTAGCATCTGCTGCTGTCTCCGCCTCTCCACCCACTCCCCTAGAACCTGAGCTCTCTCTGTGTGTCTGCCTTTATCCCTCTGCCTCTCTGTCTCTCTCTGTCTCTGTCTCTCTCACTCTCTGCCTCTCTCTGCCTCTCTCTGCAACCCCTCTCAGTATCTCTCTCTGCCTATCTCTCTCTGACTCTGAATTGTCTCTCTGCCTAGCTCTGCTGTCGTCTCCGCCCTCTTCCCCTCCTTCTTTCTCCCTTTCCTTCCTTCCCTCAGGTAGTCATGTAAAGGTTTGACAGTTGCTGAAGGAAGACCCCAGACTCAGTATGCAAAGACAAAGAGCACTTATTCTGCAGAAACAGCCAGCATGTGGGGGGCAACCATTCATCAAAATAGTGACCCCAGACAAAGGTGGGCAGGTCTCCTTATAGAGAGCCAGGGGACTCTCTAAAAGGATTGGGTCATCTAAAATTTCATTGATGGGTTCTAGGGCATCACAGGTGGTCAGTGGTCTTCATTCCTACGTCATGAACGTTTAACTATCGGATAAGATAGGGCTGATGGCCTAGCAAAGATGGCCCATTCTGAGATAAGATATTTTCTTGTTGTTTGTGGTTATCCCCAGGCTGTTCTTTAGGAGGGGCTTTTATGACCTTGTTTCTGTATTTTATGGTCTGTTCCTGGAGCTGGTGCCTATGGCCTTCTTTTTGAAATCAGGCCTGGTCCTTAAATGGAGACAAATGGAGTTTATGTCATCCTTTCAGTCACATGTAATTCTCCTAGGTTCACTTCCCAAGTGCCAGGATTACAGCCATATGTCACTGCACCCAGTGTATGTGATACTGGAGATGCTAGCAAGCACCCTACCAGCTGAGCTACATTCTGTTCCTTTTCGCTGTTTTCAGACAGGGTCTTGATAACTTGACCTGACTGGTCCTACACTTGTTCTGTATACAAGTGTGGCCTTGAACTTCCTCAGTAGCTGTGGGACCGTAAAAGGTAGCTTGGTCCCCAGTTGAGCTAAGGCTCGAAGCCCCGGAGACCCTGAAGGGACAGAAGGCACTTTGCCTGATTCCCAGGCACCAGGCCCCTGTCACTAGCTGCAGCCCCCCATAGATTTGTGGCCATCAGTCACATAAGGACAACGCCCTAAGCCCCTCCACTTGTAGAGGATGTGACCTGTGGTCATATAGGCTCAAGACAGATCTCCATTTTGATGAGGTACCTAAAGGCCTGAAGGACTTAGCCAATAAGCTTTCCTTCCCAGACACTCCTCCCTGCAAAAGGTCTTTAACCTCAGACCCGTCATGAGAAGTGCGGTATGGTTTTACTCCTCCACTTTCTGCCATGACAATAAATGCCTTAATACCATGAACTGCGTCTTTTTATCAGGATCTGTCATGGGGAGCCATAGAGCCACCATCTAATCTCCCAAAGAAGGCCTCTCTGTGCTCCCAGCCAAGGCTGCCACCAAGCTCAAGTCTGCTGCAATCAAGCCAAGGACTCTCCCCAAGGGACCAGCTGGAAAGTTTCCTTTCTTCCCCAGCTCTGGGCTAGATTCAGCCCGCGGGGGCCCCCCACTCTGTTCTCAGCTCTTCCAAGGCATCCAGCAGCACCTGGATGTCCAAGGGCCTGAGAACCAGACGGCCCCTGGCCTTGTTGCAGGCCCAGGGACCCTGAGCCAGCTCAGGCTGTCCTGTACCTCAGACTGCATTTCCCCACCCCCAGAGCAGTGTCCTGCAGTTTCCCTATGGGGCCAATACCCACCCAGCAACAGATTTGGGTAAGTGCAGTCAATTTCCTGCATCTGGCTTCCAGAGCAGCCATGCCCTGTGGTGGAGCTGACGTGAAACTCCAACAACTCTACAAGTAGCAGGGGTTCCAGGCCATCTGAGGTGGCAGGCGACCCGGATTGTTCTGCTGGAACTATAATATTCATATGGCTCAGAAGCCTAGTCATCACAGCCTAACTTTTCTATTCATTTATGTAACAAGAAAATATGCAAAAAATGAGAAAAGAAGCATCTTGCTGAGTTCATCAACTGCTGAGGGCCCGGACTGATGGGTATGCATGTCACAGAGTCTTCAGTAGTAATCAGTGAGGACTCAGACCCTTCCATAGGAATCAGTAAATGGCCGCTCTCACCAAGCTGACCTCAAACTCATGGAGACCCACAAGCCTCGGCCACCTGAGTGCCGGAACCAAATGTCATGCCCAGAAAGAAAGGCTCTTTAGTCTAGCTTGATCACTTAGGCACAGGTTTCAGCATGCAAGACTGCCCAGTGCTGCCAGGATTGAGAATTTAAGTTCAATTCCTCAAGATTCATGTGGAGAAAGAGAACCCATTCACAAATAAATAGAAACTTAAAACGTTCATACTTTGCAAATACAACTGACTGTAGCTCAGTAAACTATGCCAATAATGAGGCTCGTCTCAGCCCTGATTAGCCTTCAGCCTTTTTATGCCTCCTCAGTCTCTCTCTCTCTCTCTCTCTCTCTCTCTCTCTCTCTCTCACACACACACACACACACACACACACACATTTAATGAACAAATGAATGAATGGATGAATAAGTAAATAAATGCAATTTTAAAAATCTGAGAACCAAGCTTCAATCTCCAAGACCCGTGTAGTGGAAGAAGAGAAACAGTTCCCACAAGTTGTCCTCTGATTTCCACATGTGTGTGATGGCACACACACCTATACAAACACAATTTTAAATATTAAAAAAAAAAACACAAGATATAAATTTCTTCCCTGCCAAAGCCACATTTTATTGGCAAAAGTGCACTGAATGTAAAAGAGTGTGAAGCCACACCACACAAGGAGAGGCAGGAAACATCAGAAGTGCCATGCTATGCTTGCAGAAGCAAGCTACAACCAAGGCATTCATCAGAAGAGATCAATGAGAAGGCCCTGCAGTGACTCATATGGTGAGGACGATAACTGACTCTTGATAATTGTCCTCTGGTCTCTACCAGTGAACCACGGTGGCATGTGCATCCCACATGCACCCCTCACACACATCTAAAATAAATAAATGTAATATGATTGCTTTAATTCACTACCTGCCACAGGAAACGAGACACTAAGAAAATGTAAGGATAGGATAGTAAACATTATATGGTGAGCATGGATACACCCAATTTCATTTTTTAAAAAACTACTGAAAATAAATGGAAATAAAATGAAAATGAGAGCAGGTATGTAACAGTAGTGGATGTGCAAGATCCAACTCTCAACAGATCAAAGAACCATAACACACACACTCATACACACTCACACACTCTCATACACACTTACACACACACAGGAACTTTAGAATGCACATTCTCAGCACCCCAAGGAATTTTCTCTAAAATAGATCATAAGGTCGGCCACAAAGCAAGTCTTAAATATAAAAAACACCTGAAATCACCTCTCATGTCCTATCTCACCACAGTGAAAACACCCTAGAATTTGATATCCAGAATAAAAATCTACATAATGAGAACATTGAACCATACACATTTTCTTTGTAGAGCTGAAGATAAAACCCAGGCCTTGTCCATGTGATGCTAGCGCTCTGCCCTACCCTGAGATACAGCTACAGCTTTTGAGCACTATATTCTCGAATGATCAGACCATCATTGAAGAAATGAGGGAGGGAATTTTAAAATCAAGGACAGGAACCACATAAGCATCTCAATAGATGTGGAAAACAAAGCTCAACATCGTTTCATAATAAGGGCCCTAAAGAAATTAAGAATAAAAGGAATGTATCCCAACCTATTAAAGGTCTATGTGACAAACTCATAGCCAATGTGAGCCTAAATGAGGTGAGCTGAAAGGCTCTTGACACTGGGAATGAGACAGAGATGTCTGCCCTCTCAGTGTAGCATTCGAAGTCCAAGCCAGAGCCACAGGCTGGAGAAAGGGAAGAAACACACACAGGACAGGAAGGCATCCGATTGCCCTATTTGCAGATATGACCCAATGCTATACCATGTTTAAAAGACCCTAAAACGCAAACAACTTATATACAGGAAGTTGGAAAAGCAGTTCCACTTACTACTCACCAAGATAAAATACCTAGGAATAAACCTAGACAACGAAGTATGAGAACCCTACATAAAAAAAAAAAAAAAAAAAAAAAAAACTGACTAAAGAGATGTCTTCAGAAACTAAAATGGAAAAATATCTCATGTTCATAAGTTGCAAGAATTAATATTATAAAAATGTAAAATGAATGTTGTTTTTAAAAAGCACTAACAAAATTAGCTATAGAGTCATGCGATCTTCAAGATTCCAGAAAACAATCTTGAAATTCATATGGAGTAAGAATCAAAAGAGTTAATAACCAGCCAGCCTTGAGCAGAAAGAGCAATTCTGGAGGGATTGCAGGGCCTGATTTCAAATACTGCCACTGAGCCATCCGACAAAGAGATGCAGACCATGGAATGGAACAGAGCCAGGGAGCACCTGAAGCCACAGACACTGACAAAGACACCAATGAAGGGAGTGTAGGACTTTCGAGTCTAAATGTAAGACTTTTGGGTCTCTAAATGTAAGTCTTTTGGGACTTTTGGTTTGAACTTAAAATTGAAAGAATCCCACTGTCCCAGGACACATCTCGGGAGGGGTACATTCCTTAGTCAGGGGACACTTGCTGGATTAACCTTCAGAGGAGGAAGGGAGAGGCTGATTAACATTCCTCAGACCACGGGGGGTCGGGGGAGGAAACACCTGCGGGTGAAGAAACCCCAGAGCACATAGTTAGACAGACAAGGGAGGTTGTTGCCACCTCATTCCCCCAAAGACCAATCAGTTTAAAAGTCACACTGTCACACTGTTCTGCCAATCATATTGTGCCTAGTCACTGTTTCTCTATTCTACCCCTTAAACTGTATAAAAACTATTCTTAGCTCCAACTTGGGGTTCTCTTCTTGCTTGCATGCAAGAGAACCCCAGTATACTGGAATCATTAAACCTCATGTTAATTGCAGCGAGTCCCGTCCGTGAGTTTCTATGGGAGCGCGTCCCCTGGTTCTGGATCTTAGAATCCAACAGGAGCACTTGTTTGTTCACTCTCTCTTCTCTCTCTCCTCTCTCTCCCCTCTCTCCTCTTTCTCTCCTCTCTCTTCCCCCTCTCTCTTCTCTCTCTCTCCTCTCTCTCCTCTCTTATCTCTCCTCTCCTCTCCCCGTCTCTCTTCTCCCCCACTCCTCTCTCTCCAAATGTCAAACCTGATCAGAATAAAATCTGAAACGTTGACTATACCAAGGAATTCAGAGGGAAAATGTGTCAAGTACAGGCACAGGCAAGGACTGTCTCACAAGGGTTCCGACTGCATAGAAAAGAGCAGCAAATACTGGGAAGTGAGACTGCTAGCCAATTGAAAACCTCCAGCACAGCATGGAAATGACCAGCAGTGTGAAAGGGGCTCACAGCATGGGGAGAAACTCACTGCCAGCTGCTTAGCTGACAGCAAGATAATGTCTAGAATACAGAAAGAAAAAAAAAAACCTATCCAGTTAATAAATGGGCAAATAAATTGGCTAGGCAGTTGTCAAAAGAAGTATAAGCGTGTAATAAACACATGAATGCTTTTCAACATCCAGCGCAACCAGTGAAACACTGCTGAGGTTTGATCTGTTGCTGTGTACTGTGAGGCTGAATTCTGCTCCAGAAGGCCCATCACCAGTGAAGTCTCACATTTACAAGTTCTGTCATGCAAACCTTGTTTCTTAATTTAAAACTATTTATTAAATAAAATTGGCTACAGCAATTACTGGAGGGCTTTGGGGTAGTGGGTTTTGCATTAACCTGATTGGGGGTAGAGAAGCAAGAGGAGAGACCACAGGGAGGAGAAATAATAAACCAAGTGAAAAGGAGAGGAACCTGGCTGACTGCTTGCCTTGCATGTGCAAAGCCCTGGGTTCGATCCCCAGTACCATGAAAACTAGATGTGGTTGCAAATCTCTATAATCCCTCCAGGTAGCTGGTGGGACAGGAGGATCAGAAAGTTCAAGGTAAGCAGGAAGTTCAGGGCCAGCCTGGATTATATGATAGTACATTTAAAAAAATAAAATAAAATAGAAAATAAACCCAAAGGTAACAGAGGAGGAAGAAAGAAAAAAAATACTAAAAGTTATGAGGAAATGGAAGGTGTTAGTATTCTGTCTAAACTCCACCTCCACAGTTACCTGGCTACAGCTAGGTATGCTCCTCCCCACAATTACCTGGCAACAGCCAGGTAGGCGTGCCCACTATAAAAGGGCTGCTTGCCTCCTCCTCTCTCTCTCTTAATCTCTTGATCTCTTGATCTCTTGCCTCTAGCTTCTCTCTATCCCCTGGCCCCTTCCTTTCCCCTTTTCTCCATGTGGTCATGGCAGGCTTCTACTCCTCTACTTCTCTTCCTCCTCTCTCTCCC
>NW_021604753.1:1259774-1274858 GCF_004785775.1 Grammomys surdaster | reverse complement strand
ACTCTCTCTCTCTCTCTCTCTCTCTCTCTCTGCCTCTACTACCCTCCTGGCTCCCCTCCTCATGCCCTGAATAAACTCTATTCTATACTATACCGGTGTGTGACTGGTCCCTCAGGAGGAAGAGATGCCTCTTCATGGGCCCACTGAGACATCCCCTTCCCCCATACCTCTCCACACATCCACAGGACATACTCTTTATCTCTTTATCTTTTTATAAACACATCAGGAGGTACATAGTAAAATGATAAAATTAAGTCCACCTATATTCATATTATCATTAACTGGTCTAGATGATGACAGCAAGAGTCTCAGAATATAGACATTGTATTGCCTTCCCCCAAAATTATCAACAAAATCATACATACACCACACACACACCAGATACATATGCACACATACACAGGCAAACACACAGACACATATACAGATACACACACACAAATACACACACATGACACACCCACAAAATCTCAAATGTAGGTTAAAAATAAGCATGCAAAGCCATTAGGGAGGCAGAAGTTGATACTTCTGTGAGTTCAAGGCCAGCCTGGTCTATAGAGTGAGTTCCAGGACAGCCAGGCCTACATAGTGAGCAGGTTGATAACCTGTCTCAAACACACTTACACACACACACACACACACACACACACACAGGGTTTTTTGTTTTGTTTTGTTTTTAAGGAGAAAAGAGAAAAATGAAAACAAAGTTGAAGACAAACACTACCTGTTTTCAAGACTTGGAAGCATTAGAGCACATGAGCAAGAGAGCAGATCCTGAGACAAAACAGACACAACCCCAGATGTGCCTATGATGTCCCAGCAAAGGGGTAAAAGTGACTGAGCGGAGGAAGGGAGGAAGGGAGGACGGAAGGAAGGGGCTTCCACAGACACTGAGGCACATAAATATATACAGTAACAAGGAGCCATAAAATCAAGTGACAGACTGAAATTTACCAAATATGGAAGTTTGCCTTTTACAGGACATGTTTACAAAACTGAAAAGTGAGATACAGGTATGGCAGACAGCATCATATGTCTCACGGTAACAAGAAAATAAACTCAGTCAGGACACACAAAGGTTCTGAACAGACACTTCCGCCATGTAAACAGTGAAAACTGAACACGTGAGCTCATGCCCAACACCTATCCTTTGGAAATACCAGTTAAGACCACAGTCACGTAAGGTGATGGGACACGCCTTCAACCCCAGCACTCAGAAGGCAGAGGCAGGCCAGCCTGCTCTACAGAGTGAGTTCCGGGATAGCCAGGCCACACAGAAAATCCATGTCTCAAAAATAAATAAACAAACAAACAAGCAAATAAATAAATAAAAACTTCCAGTGGGCTGGGCACAGTGGCAGGAGGATCGTGGGTTCTCAGCCAGCCTCAACTCTAAGACATGCTCTTCATACCCACTAGAACGATCAGAGTAGACAGACTTCTGAGCAGGCAGGCCTCAAGAACTACAAATGGTCCATACATGTATAGAAAACATGTTCAACAGTTTTTGCCAGCTGGGAAACACAAAGCAAGACTGCATGAACAGAATGTGGTGGCCCACATCTGTAATTTCAGCTTGAGGAAAGCTGATGCAGGAGGATTATTGTGAATGATGAGGTCAGCCTGGACTACAGTGTAAGATCCTGTCTCAAAAACAAAGACTACATTGAGGTTCTGTTTTGTCAACTTGACACAAGAGTCATCTGGGAAATGGAGGCTCAAATGAGAAAAATGCCTCAATCAGATTACCTCTACTAGATTCTGGGGGACATTCTATTGACAAATGATTGACTTAGGAGGGCCCAGCTCACTGTAGGAGGTCCCACTCCTGAGTAGGTGGTCCTGGATACTGTAAGACAGCAGCCTGAAGGAGCCACTGGGATCAAACCATAGCATCATCCCTAGATGGTCTCTATTCAGTTCCCACCTCCAGGGTCCAGGTTCTTCTCTGAGTCCCTGCCCTTCATGATGAACTGTGAGACTGTTCTATAGGTGAAATAAACCTCTGCTCCCCTTTTTGCTTTTGGTGTTTATCACAGCACAAAACCTCTCCTTCTCTTTCTACTTAAATGGCTGTCACCAAAGAAACAACAGACGCTGAGAGGTACCTTGAGTCATGGAAGTAGGAAAGTGAACTGATGCAGCCACTGTGGAAATCAGCATGGAAGTTCTAAACAAGCAAACAAACAAACAAACAGAGCTAGCACATGACCCAGGCCCAACACTGTGATGTACGCCTGAAGAATGCAAGGCAGCTTGCACAAGGGCCTGGGCCCTGCAGCACAGTCACAACCATGCCGTGCAATCAGCTGAGATGATATCAACAGACAAACGAAGGAGATCTGACAGGGGTGTGTGCATGTGTTGGATTTTTCCAGCATGAAAGAGGAGATTGTGTCATTGGAGGAACATGGCCACAACTTTGAAGTCACTGTGTGTGGTGTTTGAGTGGAAACAGTCCCTACAGCCTCATATTTGAGTACTTGTCCCCAGCTAGTGGCTGTTTGGGGAGTGTTAAGGCCTAGGTAAAATATTAGGCAGAAACTTTCTAATGCCAAGATTGATTATATTTTCTGTGCCCTTGGAAACTAATCACAATAGAAGTCAGTAGAACTGCTTTGTACAGTGACCCAGAATAAGCTTGGACTGGAACCAACCACCCAGCAGCACTTCCTGAAACTGTATATAAGCTTTTATGGTATAAACTGCACCTGGGATGGACCTCAACATAAGAGGGCCTCAACCTGCACTAACATAAGAAACCATTTGGAATAAGACTTCCATTTTGGGTAAGGATTGACCGAAACATACATGTATGTGGATAACTGACATCCTGAGGGCAAGTTAAGACATGAATGTTAGGGCTGGAGAGATGGCACAGCATTTAAGAGCACCAACTGCTCTTCCAGAGGTCTTGAGTTCAATTCCCAGCAAGGGATGGTTGTGGCTCACAACCATCTGTAATGGGATCTAATGCTCTCTTCTGGTGTGTCTGAAGACAGCTACAATGTACTCATATATATGAAATAAATAAATCTTTAAAAAAAAAGACATGAACATTAAACAAGGCAAGTCCCCTGCCACAGTTGAATACCTCAACCAATAGGAGCAGGATAAGTATACAATAAAGACTTGTTCCTAAGGAAATCCCCTATCCCTAAATCCTGATAGGTGGAAGAACTTGACACATGTTTGTAGCTCTCAGGCTTAAAAAGCCCAGTAGGACCTTAACTCAGGGTCATGGTTCAGTTCCCAATCTGAACCATGGCCCTGCTTGACCAGGTCCTGGAGTGTGTGCTCAGTTAACTGTCCCTGTCTGACTGAGATCAGTGTTTGTGTGGTTTGTAATGTGATTCCTGGACCTCAACAGGGAGGTTTAAGAGATATTGCCTTACTAGGTAAGACACATCACTCCGGCTTGAGAAGTTTAAAGTTTTCAGTTCTCATTCTCTGCTTTGTGCTTATGGTTCAAAGTGGGAGCTGTCAGCGTCCTGTTCCAGCCCCCTGTTCCCAGCCATCGCTCACTCTAACCCTCTGGGATCACAAGACCAAATCAACTCTTCCCTAAGTAGCCTTGGTCTTGGGTTGTTACCACAGCAACAAAGTGATGGACACATCACATTAAGTGAAATGAGCTCAATTCAGACACATAGAGCTCTCTCATGCAGAGTCTACAGTTAACTCTTGATTTTATGTGTGTGTATGAATGTATATAAGTAGATAAATATATGTATAAATGTGTATATAGAATATATACAAACACAAATGGCATGAAATCAGAAAGGGGGCTATTTGGGTAGAGGAAGGGGTGGAATAGTAGTGGCCACAGGAGAACAACAGAGCAGACAGTAAAAATGTCTTAAATCTGTCCTTTTGCATGCTAACATTTTTTTCTCTTTTTTCTTTTTTTATTGGATATTTTATTTATTTACAATAAAGATGTCATCCTATTTCCCCATTTCCCCTCCCTAGAACCCCCTATTCTATGCCCCTTCTTCCTTTATGCTTTTATACCATTTTGATTATATGCATATATTAAGCTCAGTTCTAGATTGGAGGTCTAGCAATACAATAGATGCAAATAGTTGAGGAACAAGCAATAAAATAAACACAAATAGTCAAAGAAAAAGCAAGGCATTAAACCTAGTTACATGAACACTCCCATGATCATTGTTTCTAAAGGCTTATTAGGATGACCAAAGTATCTGAGCCTACTTCCCTATCCTAGCCCAAGGTCATTTTTCATGTCTGAAGCCTACTTCCTTGTTTTAGCCTAAAATTTAGATTCCTGTCTGAAATTACTTCTTTGTTGTAGCCTATTATTTAGATGCCTACCAGAAATTACTTTGTTCTAGTCTAATGTCATATTCCTGTCAAGCAGCTCATTTTCTTGTCCTTGGCCCATGTCAGCTTCTTGACAAGCAGCCCCAAAGGCTCTCCACCTCCCCCCAACCCCGGTTTTATTTCGTTAACAAGACTGAGCCTGTCTTAGGTCATTCTGACAAGAATGCCTTCCTTACCCATCATGGTATATGCATTATCAAAGGCAATGCACTTCTGTCTTAGGTTGGCAAGGCTCTGTGCAGAATCTTGCCCATCCTTGGCTTGTCAGCCTGTTAATTTAATAACTCTGTCTGGGGGTCCATTTTCAGGTTCAAGCCATGTACTTTGGCTGCCAACATGTTGATGTTGTTAAAGATAAGCTTTAATACAATGGGCAGGAATAAAAGTATTCCCAGGGCAAGAAGGGCTAGCCTGATCAAGCTATATATGCCATTCCTGAGGTTTGAACAAAATGGAAATACTGAGCTCAGGCCATGGATAATTTTATTGGCATTATCTGCAGCATCAAAGGTCAACAGAGCATCATTCTTTAAATCCATAATCTCACTATGCAAAGTTAACACACCCAGAGAGGTGTTAGGATTATGCCAAATATCCTATAGGTGTCTTTAAATTTTTTTCTAATTATAATGACAATCATTGTGAATTTCAAAAGTAACACTACTCCAGTGATATTTGTCATGACACTTGGGATGGCTCCTAACTCTTGAACCCTGAACCTCCTTCAGATAATTTGAATTGGCTAACATTTTTTAAAAGACAAAACAAAACTCACCATGGGTTGGGACAAATGATTTATCCTGGTTTTATTCATGGGCTTATGTGAAATCTGGCTTTCATTTGTAAATTTTTTCCTTATGATTTTTGTGTGTATACTCATGTGCATATTTCTATGGTCAGGTGCACATGTGTATGTTCATGTGTGTGCATGTGTATAGAAGACAGAGGACAGCTTTGGATGTCATCCATTTCTTTGAAACAGGGTCTCTCACTGACTGGCTAGCCAGTGAGGCCCCAGGGATTCTTCTCTCTCTACCTCCCTGTCACAGGGACTACATGCACACAGCATTGTCACATGGGTCTGGTGACTAAACTCAGGTTTCCATGCTTTCAAGTTATCATCTCAGCCCCTGGTCATGTGGTTCTCAACACTTTTATTAGAGTGAATGTATGCTTGTGTGTGAGTACATGTACACATGCCACTGTATGCATGAGGATATCAGAGTGTAATACAGTGCTGCCACTTCTTGCCTTCTATCCCTGTTGGTACCAAAAATCAAACCCCAGTCACAAAATATGTGGCAAAGCTCCTCTATTCACTGAACCATCCTCTTGACCTTCCTTATGTTATTTTTAAAGCTAGCAGAGGACTGGGAACAGTTGCCAACCTTGACAACTGCCAAAGCACCAGAGCAGGTGAGCACCAGAGATAAAACCCTTCAAGATTCAGGACAGTAAGCTAGTGTCCTACAAAGACATGAGGGCAGCCTGTTAAGAGCCACAAAACTACATGGCTTCTCATAAAACCTTATTTCGACTTCCACAGGAAAAAATTCTAATATATCCATAACATGAGGAGGAGAAAGAAAATAGGACACATTTGTTATTTGACATTTTTTTCTTAAATTTAGTGTGTGCATGCACACCAGCACATGTGTGTGCTATGGTACACACATGGAGTTCAGAGCACAACTTTCAGGAACTGATTCTCTCCTTCCACTGTGGATTGTGGAAACTAAACTCAGCAGTAAGCAAGCATCTCTGCCTGCTGAACCATCCTGCTAGGCCAGTGTTTGACTTTATCACATCTCAGTTGTACCTATATGCTCATGGCCTCCCTCCACTGAGGTCAAAGCTACAGTGGGGAAAGCAAATGGTAGGATTTGGTTCTGAATAAACCCACTGGAACATTCTGCTTCTATTTTCTTCCATCCTTTTGTCTTTTCAAGTTGCTAAGAACAACCTGGGAATAATCACCTCCCACACCAAGCACCAGGGAGGATGTCATAATTGATGTCAGATGACAGGAGGTGACAGTTTTAAAAAATCACCTTAAACATAGTTACCCGTTTCACCTTTAATCCTGTAGGTATCTCTTCCACTCTAGAGGTTTTTGAGATGGTCTTGTGTAGCCCAGGCTGGCCTCAAATTCACTAGGTAGTCAATCATGACCTTGAACTTCTGATTCTCCTGTCTGTACCACCCCTGCCATTGAGAGCTGTGATTATAGGCCTGCATTACCACACTCAGTCCATGAGGTGTTGGCGATCCAGCTGTGAACACCCCTGGCTTTTACCAATATTGCTGCATCCCCAGCTTGCAAACTCTAGATTTTAATCCAGAGTAGTAAATATGAACATTTTAAGATGGCCCCACAGAAAGTGCAAATTTACAAAAAAAAAAAAAAATCTGTGTGTGTGTGTGTGTGTGTGTGTGTGTGATGGAGAGTCATTATACAGTGGGAATCTAAAACATGGTGTAATTATCAAAGTAACATCCCCAGCTGGGGAGTTAGATGCTGGTTACATAATCACGAGGACCTGAGTTCAGATCCTCAGAAGCCATCTAAATATAGAGTGGGTGTGTCTGACTTCACAGGGCTTCAGTCTCAGAAGATACAGGCAGCTGTCTGCACAGAAGCCAAACTAGCAAGTGTGGGTTTGATTAAGGACCTTGGCTCAATGATAAGGAAAGTGCATCACCCTGGTTCTCCACACCCATCCTTGCCCACATACATACAAAGCGCACAAACACACAGGAAAGGAGAAAAACCTTCCTGAAAAATATGGGTAAAATTCTGAGACTGTGAAATGTTATGTCTTGATGGACCTAAATGAAGATAAATAGTTCTTTCCTTTATGCATAAGCACCTGTCTGCCATTCAAGGCACCTTGTAAATAATGGAATGTACATGACAAGAAATGATTTCTGGATACATATGTACTGTTTCTTATGAAGTTCATCATTCTAAAAAGATACAAGACATTTGTTTGGTTTAATCTAGTACATGAAACCCTTAGCATACATGTCAGCTTTGGCTATATTGACATATAAAGTGTGGTGCTGGTTGTTTCTGTCTGTTCTCTAACCCCACACAATCTAAAACTGAGTGACTCAAGCCAGAGCGAATGTCAGTCTTGTTCCTGTGGTGTGGTGTGGGGGGGCAGCTTTGTTATGGAGGGGAAGCTGGTCACATAACTTACCAGAACTGCTGCTTATAGCTAGTGAAGAAGTAATGAAAAATTACCTCAGGAAAACAGTGAGCCTGTGCCCTTGCTTGAGAATCCAGGGTATGTGCCAGTTCTGCAATGAAGAAGAAATGGGAGCGACCTAGGGGCCAGCAACAGGGGAGTTACTCAGAACAGACGGTGTGCTAGTGGTTTTGCAACACCAGATGAGGAATAAACCATGACCAAAGGCAATCTGTCTGTGCTGCTGTTACAGCTGCAGAGTGAAATGGTCCCTACCCTGTCCTCAGCTGCTACACTGAGGTGTGACCTTCTGTGCTAATAACCTATCTAGCAAAGGTGGATTGCTCAGGGTGCGTGTGTAAGGTGATACCTGGCTTTGAATGTCTTTGGTTTTTTGACAGGATCTCACTGTGTATCCCTGGCCAGCCTGGAACCCCCTATGTAGACCAGGTTGGCCTCAAACTCAGAGATTCACTTGCCTCTGCCCCTTGAGTGCTGACATTAAAAGTCTGAGCCAGCACATCTGGCCCACCTCTGTTTTTATATGTTGTTGTTTTGGGACGTTTGTTTGCTTTCTGAGACAAGGCCTTGAACTTGTTACATAGATAAGGATGACCTTGTACTTATAATCCTCCTGCCTTCACCTCTCCAGTGCTAAGATCACAAATGTGGACCACTACACTGAGTTTTATGCAGTGCTAAGGATCAGCCCATAGCTTGTATGTGCCAGGCAAGCACCCTAGCAAATGAGCTCCCTCCCCATCCTGCTTCTGTTTCCTGTCTGAACTGTGCTTTGGAAGATCCCAAGATGTAAACAGCTGCTATTTCAGGCACTTGTGCCTGTAGACTCAGCTTCAACACCCACCAGGCCTTTCTGGCCTTGAAAGATTGTGTCCTCTGAATCCGTGAGCCAAGACAAATTTCTGTCTTAAGTAATTTCTGTCAGCCATTTTTTCAGTGGTGGGGAAAGTACATAATCCACAGAGCCAACCTGGGTGCGCCTCCAGTGCTCCGTGAGATAAAAAAGATAGCAAAAACACCATGATGGTGTTTGTGAGGAAAATTTTATTCCTGGGGATAACTGAAGGTCAGCACAAAAGCAAAGTCACACACTGAAACAAAATCAGTTCCTGAGGCTGAAGAGATGGCTGGAAGGATACACGTACCTGATGTTCTCTCGGATCACCCAAGTTCAGTCCCCTCCCCCATGCTGGGCAACTCACACAGCCTGCAATTATAGCGCCAGGAGATCAGAGACCCACACCCTCCACATACATATTCACATGAATAAAACTAAAATAAAGTCAATAAAAGTTGGCTCCTAGTGACTGTCCTTGGATAGCTGGGAAGGAGATGCTCTCCGCCACATCAGTGGTGGTGGGAGCAGCAGCTGCATCCTGTTGCTCTCCCTCTCCCTCTTCCTACACATAGCCTGACAGCAACCTGATGTCAACACCCCACGCTGATATTGTACCTCAAATAAACTGCTTGTCTTCTTAAGAGCTCATCCCTACCAGGGTGACCTCGCTCAAGCTCTGGAATGAACCAACTTCAGTGGACTTTTTTCCCAGGTGGAGCTTCAGAGTGACTAGATGAGGTGATGCCAGGGCATCTTACATGGATGCCATTCCTGTTCAGGAAAAAAAAAAGTGCTTTCTTATCTTTACATCTGAGGAGGGTCACCAGTGTTTGTTAAAGGTCTGGAAGCCGTCATCATCACCCTCTTACCCAAGTTTTGGATCTTCAGTTACACAGACAACACAGTGCGGTAATCTGCAGATGACACACAATCCAAAATGAGGTGGAGGGATGACTTACTTAAATCAAATGTTAAAAGGAAAACATTCTCCTCTGAGAGCCACAGGAAACTCACATTATAAGATAGCAATGAAATAAATTTGGAATCAAAGACTTGAAAGGGAGAAAGAAGAGGGAAGGGAAGAAGAGGAGGGGAAAAGAGGAGGGGGGAGACAGCAGGAGGAGGAGGAGGAGAGAAAAACTAGGCATGGTGGTTATAACACCCTCCCCACACCACCCCCGGGACTGAGGAACTGGAGGCAGGAGACACTCAAGAGTCTATAGCAAGCTTGAGACCATCCTGTGCTATGTGAGAACTAGCTCCGAAAGAGAAGAAGAAAATAGGAAGGAAATCTGTGAGGAGGAAGCCCTGAGTAGTGAATTCTGAGTGAGTGTGTTAACATGAGCCAAAATGTGAAGGGCCCATGGGAAAATGGCAAAGCCCCTCCCCTGCATGGTGTTGAGGCTCAGAGAGATGGCAACGCCTTCCTCTGGTCCATGAGCTGCTGCTGAGAGTATGTGCATAGAGTTCCACCACTGCATACTTACAGCCCAAAGACTGCTCTCCTACAGACCAGATCCTACTGCCATCAGGTAAACGTGCTCCCTGATCAGCTGTATATCATAACCTGTTGTGAGAGGTAGTAATAACTGATCGGCAGTTCCCAAGCTATGCCCAGCACCGGCTGGCCACATGGCATCAGTGCTCCAAAATCTCTCCACCCAGCATGCTAAGTTCCCTCTGTTGGATTGTAGAGTGAAAAATTATAGATGCTGGGTATATAGAATCCTTTTTAGACATATAAAATATTCTTTAGGCTTTCTTTATAAGGACATGGAAAATTTTCTGAGAAACAGAGCCATGAAGCAAGTTAAGAATGTGGACAGGCTAGTTACGGGAACTGTCTAGAATGCAAGTTAGCCAGCTGGGAACCAAGCTGAGAACCAAGCTGGGAACCAAGCTGGGAACCAAGCTGAGAACCGCAGTGACAGGGCAAGGCCACAGTGACAGGGCAGGACCACATTCTTGAGAAAGATTAGCGTACAGAGAGTTTTCACATGACCCTGACTCACGTAGGTTGGGTTCCTTTGGAATGTTCCGCTATTTTTATGTTATGCCACCTTAACAACCCCTCATCCCCTTACCCATTCCTTGGTTTGTGGTTTTTCCCCTTAAAAGCCCCTCTCAAACTGGCTGTCAGGGTCAATTCAGCTCCTGCGTGGGCATACGAATTGACCAGCAGCTAGCTGTCACACAGCCTAATAAACCTCGCTTTTGCTCCGGTACACGGTGTCTTGAGCAGATTACTGGGTGGTCGTCACTTTCTGAGACTTGAGTGAGGGTCTCCCCTCTGCGGGGGTCTTCAGGATCACCACCATGCCATCCCCGTGCTTCAAAACCCCCACAGCCTTTGTGGCACACATCAGGCAAAGGCACGCTTTGTCTTTCTCTCTCAAACTCAGTTGAATCGCAGGAAGAAGAAAAACACCACACAAACTTTGTTTAGAAACAATGGTAACTCAATCTCTGGGCACAACTAGAATCCTAATCTTGTAAGCCATATTAATTCTAAATCCTCTGGTGACTAATCCCGGCGAATTTGCCATAAACCCGGAAGCCTCTGTAGCTACATCTTGCCTTATCTGTGTCCTGTTTGGGGGGGGGTGCGGGGGTTCTCCCTCCTGCTTTCTCTCTTCCTCCATCCAACCCGGAAGTCCCGCCTCCTACACGCCCAGTGATTGGCTCCTTTATTCATTTGTATATGGTTCACAAGAAGTCCTGAGTAAGAGACGCCTTCCTTGTATACAGCTCATCCAGGAGAGCAGAATTAACATCAGAATACAAAATACCAGAACTCTCCACAACACTAATGCTGCCTCCTTGTTTATCTATATGTTATAGCCCTGTCTCATGCTGTCTACAATAACCCTGCCTCTCTGTTCAATTCTATGTAATAAACATGCTGAGTTTCCTGTGCAGGGTGGGAGGCTGATTGTTAAGCCATTGACTTCCCCGAGTTCGTGGATCCAACAAAACTCCAGCCAAAACCCCAGTAGGCGTTTTGTAGACCCTCATGAGCTGAATCTGAAAGTTATATGGGAAGGCAAGAGGCAATAGCAATTAAAAAGAGCAAAGTCGGAGGGTCCTAACAAATTCTATTCTCTCGCGAAGACAGAATGAGCAGGGCAGGAGCAGCCTGAGAAGGCCATACAGAACGGCCAAAACAGACACCCAGATACAACGAATGGGAGTTTAACTGAGTGGTCCCTTTTCTTGTGATGTAATACCTGAACCTGAGAAAGCTAACTGAGGGCAGAGACTCCTTCTGGCTCCCAGCTTCGGAGGCTTCTGTCCACGGCCCCTCCCAATGAGTGGGCGTTGGGCCCAGGGGAGGGCTGAGGCAAAGCTGCTGTTCAGCGAGGGGGAGAGGCAGTAGTCTAAACACAAGATTCGCCCTTCAAAGGCCTGCCTCTGGCGACCTTCTTCTCCGTTTAGACCAGCTAGGCTTCTATCACCTCCTAGGAATGCTGCCCAGTTATGAATCTGTCAGGTCAATCCATTGATCAAGTCAAAGCCCTTACTTATCCTATCAGTTCCCCCAAAGCCCTGCCCGTAGTTGGGGATCACAATTAGAACACAAAAGCCTTTGGAGAAAACATTGCACCCCCTGATACAACCATAGCAAGGCTATTTGAGGGGCGGGGAGAGCCATCAGTCTATAAAACGGGAACGCAGCTAAATGAGCAACACTTGACCTCAGCCAAAGGCTAAAAAACAACTCCAAGTTAACCCACACTATGTCAGAAGGGCTGAGGCTGGCCCAGGAAGTAAACTGCTTGCTGGCCAAGCAGGCAGACTTGACTGAGTTCAGTGTTCCAGCACCTTTGTATATAAAAGTCAGCCAAGAAATGTCTCAGCAGTTAAGAGTGCGTGTTGCTCTTGCAGGGGACCAGAGTTTGGTATCCAGATGCAATGTCAGGTGGCCCATAGCTGTTGCTTCGGGTGTTCTAACACCCTTCTCGCCTTTAGAGGCCTGAATGTGTGGCACACACTCACACATAGATACATACACACAAATAAAAATAAATCTTCGAAAGTTAGGCATGGCTGTGTACATGTTACCCAGAACCGAGGGTAGAGAAAGATGGCTCTCAGGGTCCCACCAGCTAACCCAAATCCTGAGGTCCAGGTTCAGTGAAACCTTATTTGAAAAAGAAAGAAAGAAAGAGAGAGAGAGAGAGAGAGAGAGAGAGAGAGAGAGAGAGGGAGGAGGGAAGGAAGGAAGGAAGGAAGGAAGGAAGGAAGGAAGGAAGGAAGGAAGGAGGGAAGTCAGGCAGTGGTGGCACACTCCTTTAATCCCAGCACTTGGGAGGCAGAGGCAGGTGGATTTCTGGGTTCCAGGCCAGCCTGGTCTACAGAGTGAGTTCCAGGACAGCGAGGGCTACACAGAGAAACCCTGTCTTGAAAAACAAACAAACAAACAAACAAACAGTAACACACACCAAAAAAAGAGGGCAGATAGGCCATTGAGATGTCGCAGTGTGTAACAGGGCTTGCTGCATAAGCCTGAGGACATGAGTCCGGTCCCCTCAACCCACCTAAAGGCAGAAGGAGAGAACCAACTCCATGAACTTGTCCTCTGACCTCTACACAAGTGCTGTGGCACACATGCACACACATCATACACACACACTAATAAGTGAAATCACATTTTAATGTACAAGGTGGAGAAGCAGTTGGAGAAGATGTCTGATATTTACCTCTCACTTTCAGGTGTGCCTTCATGGGTAAGAGCAGCTACACACACACACACACACACACACACACACACCACAGACATAAAGATAAAGCTAAATGATGACAAAACCCAGGAGAAATTTTTGTAACCTTGATGTAGAGTTTTTCTTTTTTTCTTTGCTGGTGGGTTTAGAGTTCTGGTTGGACTCACGACTCATGCATGTTAGGCTGACATCCTTCCACCAAGCCACACCCCCCAGCCCAGGCATTTCTGCATAAGGACACAAAAAGAAGGAAGCACCAAGAAACAGCAGCTCTCAACTAGGCAAGATTTTAACCTTCCATTCTTCAAAAGGCACCACTAAGCAAGGGAAACAGTAGTGGACAGAGATAGCTCAGGAGGTAAATTGCTTTCTGGGCATGCCTAAGACCGAGTGTGGATCCTAGCATGCACACATACACACACACATATGCACATACACATGCATGCACACATGTGCACATGCACTCCCATCAGACACACACACACATACGCATTCACAAAATTCAAAATCTGGAAAATATTTGCAATACATACACCTTACAAAACCTGCACCAACAATATACAAAGAACATGTATGATTCAATATGATGACAAGTCATGAACACGGGCAAAAGTTTTGAGTCAAGGCTTCATAAAAGAAGACAGAACACATGGTTAACAAACACAGAAAAGAGCATTTAACTTCATTTCACTGATCATCAGGATAATAAAAATTCAAACAATTCAATATGCTACCATCTGACCACTAGGCTAGCTAATAGTGAAGACAGGATGTTTGGGACACCTTATCTGGTGGAACTTTAAAGCAGCAAACATCACTTGATCTCTATCCCTTATTCTTGGTTCCCTGACCCAGACAACTCACAAGTATGTCTCCTACCAGGCCTTTGAGATGCCTAACCTCAGGAAAACACAGAGAAGGGAGTTGCTTTCCACACACCTGGGTCTGGAATCCCGTCGCTCTCAATGCTGACCCACTTCCTCCCCCAAAAGAGGAGCAGAGAGTCCACAAGCTACACGAAGTGACGTAAGTACTTAGGGTATTGAGGAAAAGCCCGTTGTCATCAAGTGGCCTAAACTTGGAGGCCTGCAGTTTTTCCCAGTCCACACACAAACAGATTTCTCTGAGAATCCTGTAAGCCACTCGGAGGGGCTCTCCTAGCAAGGTGCGAATCCGGCTGCAAGAGTGTCTCCTAGGAGGGTATCAGTGCAGAATCCAGAGTCAGCCACACTTGCTGAGTCAGTCAGCCTTTAGCAAGGTTTGAGGGAGGCCCTGCACAGTATCAAGCAAGGCTTTGCCCAGACACTGTGGAAAACTCATAGGAGAGCATCCCTACAGCCTTTGACAGAGCCTTAGTGCCCATCCCAGTTCAATGGGGCCTTAAGATGGGGGCTCAGGGAGCCCAGCTGAAGGAGCTGACTGGAGAATGTGCCCTCCTCAGAGATGCTATCACCACAGTGGCCATAAACAACCTAGCCATGGTGCATCTACCGCCTACACTCAGCACCATGTTCACCAATCATGTCCCACAGAGAAGAAGGGACTGGCCTGGCACTGCCAGGGTATTCTGTAGCCTGATAGGCCCAGGGTGCAGTCTTTTGTCTAGGCAGAGCTTTTGTCTAGAATACCCAGACCAGGCTTCCACTTCCAACACTGAAAAATATAATAACAAGTTTCCAGAACTGTGTTTGTGTGTGCCACTCTCACACACCTCACCACCACCCACAAAACCAAAAAGAAACAAAACAAACAAACAAACAAACAAAAACCTACTTTGGAGATAGGCACTGGGACAGAAGTACAGAAAGAAACCAGAAAACTGTGTATAGTTTTTCTAAAATGGTGGTGGTGGTGGGGTGCCTCTTTAACACAAAGGAAATATAGACACTTAGGAATTATTTGAACTTTAGCAACTCAACCACACGGATGAAACAAGACATTCCCTCGTGCCACCTGGCTGGAGAGGAGA
>NW_021604753.1:1251075-1254774 GCF_004785775.1 Grammomys surdaster | reverse complement strand
AGAAAGACCTTGCCTCAAAACAGAAGGAAACAAAAACTAGCAGAGGTCCTCCCAGAGTGTTTGGGACACCTTCTTTTCCTCCTGCCCCCAGAATCCTCTAAGTCAGAGGCCTGGAGAGACAAAGAGAACATCAGATGAATTTGAGTTCCTTTAGTAGAGCTAAGCAAGAGCATGCGGGGCCTGGAGAGGGGCATGCTCTGAGTGACCACCAGAGGGTTGCTCAGCTCAGTGCTGCTGAACCTTGCCTGAACTCATAAGGTGCTACTTGAAAGGAAAGCCCCAAGTTTGATAGGGCCTTGTACTGTGTTAACTGAGTAGCTATTCTGCAGGCCAGTCTCTAAACTGTAAATTCACTTCTCTGGTGCTGCCATTACAGGCTTATGACTATTTTAAAGATTTAATTTTTAAACGATGAGTATTTTCCCAGGCCCTGGTTCCAGTGCCTTCCTCTGAGCAATGTGAGAAATGTGGTCCTGGAGTGTGTTTTCTTGTGACAAGTTCTCAATTTTGTAGCCCAGGCCTGGAACTCACTGTGTATTTGAGGCTGGATTCCAACTCAGGCATTCCTCCTGCCTCAACCCCTCACGAGCTGGGATGGCAGACATGAACCATCCTGACAGGTTAAGGTTCTTGGTACTTGCATCTGCTACACAGGCTGGGCTGTGGACACTCCTAATACATGGCCCTACTATCTGACTGCGTAATACTGGCTCGAGCTACAGAGACACATGTAGCAGATCCCACTGGCAATTAAAAAAAATGTGCAGACCCCTAATGGCTAACTCCCAGTCACAGATTCAATCACGTGAAAACATTCAGTAGGGAAAGGCAGCTTTTAATAAGCCATATGAAAAAGCTCATGCACGACGACATTATGGTACTTGTTTAGCACACATAACTCAGTAGTTATGAGCAGTAGACATTTGCATTTTCCAAACCATAGGTTAGCAATAACTGCGGTGATTATACTGTCTTACCTATTACAAGACACCGAATATAAGGCAAAGTGCAGTGTACTTAGAGAAAGGTCTCAAGACCTCTGAATCCATGAACAAGAATGTATACATTAACAATCCAGACCTCTGCAGCTCAGACCCAGGCTGAGTCCTTGGTAGGTGATGTAAACCCAAACGTAGCAATCCCAGCACAAATCGCATTTCTAGCAAATATTTCTGATATTGATACTGATATCCAAGATAGTCCCTACGCCAGACAGAAGCAGTCTAAGAGCTAGCTGGGACTTTTTATTTTGCAAAATCGACGCACCGAATCACAGCACCAAGCCGGGCAGCCGAGGTAGCACTAAGGATGACAACTGGCCACCATACCTCTGTTTCCTGTGGAGAGGGAGAAAAACACTCCTCCAAAGGGGAGACTGAGGCTAAGAGAACTACGGCGCAAGTGAATGAGCCCACTGATGGAGCTAGGATTCGAACCACGGACATAGAAACGCCAGGGAAGTCGCGCTCGGGATCTGTGGACCCGCCTCCGTGCCAGCCGGCAGGAACTCGGGCTCGCCGACCTCCAGCGCGGAGCTCGGCAGGAGCCGAGGCGCGCCCGAGCCGAGCTCCGGCTGCGAGGGGCGGGGCGGAGCGGCTGCGCTGGGCTCGTGCGCGCACTCGCGCTCGTCAGGCGAGCTCACGGGAGTGGTGCCACCATAGAGGCTCGCGTGGTCGCTACTCTAACGCAGGCGCGGTGGCCAAGTGGTAAGGCGTCGGTCTCGTAAACCGAAGATCACGGGTTCGAACCCCGTCGGTGCCTCTTTCTACTTGGGTTTAAGAGACCTTTTTAAGTAAGACCCTTTTCAAGAGTGACCATGAAAGGTCCCGCGTGTTCAGCTTTGAGCTTTGAATTGCAATTCTTTCCCAGCACAGCTTCCTGGGTAGATTGTTTTCTTTCAGTTTGGTCTCATACTAACTCCTTTCCCCATTCCCTCGCGCAAGGTGGGTGGTCCAGCCTCGGTCCTTCAGCGCCGGTCATGTGTCCTTTCACCTCTGGGAGAAGCTGGGAGAGTGTATTGCTGGACAGAGGTCGCAATCTCGAAGGGTCACCTGCTCATCTTGCAGTAAGAGCTTCGTAGCTGAATGCCACCTGGCTGGCTTCAGGGCGCTTCATGTTTTTCTGATCCTTAAGATCCAGCGTTACCCGCCCTACAGAAAGAACCGCTGTTGCACCACACCGATTCCACACCCAGAACCAGCTGGAGTCCTTCTCGCTTGCAGTTTTTTAAAGGAAATCCATGAAAGTGGGCATCGCCTTCGAGAAGAGAAGAACCCCTGCCCGGACTTGGAACTATTCTGATTTGAAAATGTAAGCCTCTGGCTCAGAGCCTCCTTTCGCCCCTAAAAATGGGTTACGTGACCCAGAGACAGCGTCGGTGAGAATGGCGCCTGATACTGGCTGCAGAGGTGGCCTCTCCATATGGCATGCCTGTCACATTACATCACAGAAGTTACATTCTCAAAAGGACATACCAGATGGTGCTCAAAGTGCCTTTGAAGAAGTCACTGTCTGACTCCAACTCCAGGACCAGCATCTTGTGGAATATGACTAACACCTTGATCTCCTTTCTGGTAACCTGTCTGAGACTGAAGCAAGCCCGGATGGATTAAGTCCTCCTGAGAGAACTAGACTCAGCAGGGGGACCAATCAAACCAGAGCTGACTCTCCTAATTGGAAGGGAAAAGGGAAGAAGAGAGGTGTGGGCTGGGTCAGATTCCTGACTGGACAGCAGTGAGGCTTACAAGTGTGACTATGCAGTGTTTAAAACACACCTACTGCATCCCGATCCTCTGATCAGGGCTTTGTCATTTGTGTTTCTAACAAGCTTCAGGAAGACGGTGTTTCAAGTTCCAGGTTTCTGAGATTCGCTACCCTGCTGAGAGTCATTTCACAAAGCCACACTGCCAACCCAGAAACAGAATGTGCTATACAAACATGGGAGGTAGTCCTCTTTGGCAAAGTAGTGACTGCAGGTGCTGGGAGCATGGCTCAGCCAGAAAGTTCTTGCTGGGCAGGTGTGAGGACCTGAGTTCAGACTCCCAGCACATACATTTTCGGGGGGGTGGGGGTTACCGGGGCGTGGTACTGTAGGTCTGTAATCCGAAAGAAGAGAAAGGGAGACAAGAGGATCCTTCATCTACCCCTCTAGTTGAATGAAGGAGCTTGTCTGTAACAACAGGCTGTAAGACTGCTGGCCCCAGCATTCAGGAGGCAGAGGCAAGTGGATCCCTGAATTCAAGGCCAGCCTGGTCTACAAATTGAGTTCTAGGGCAGCCAGGGCTACACAGAGAAACCCTGTCTCAAAAAAAATTTTTTTAAATAAACAAAATTAAGTTATTAAGGAGGTACCCATGTCAATTCTGGCTTTCCTATGCATGTGTCTCTCTCACACACACACACAAACACACACACATACACACACGTAAATATCCATGTTTGTGACATGTCAGGCCACATTAAAATGCGGGTCTGACTCCCAAGGCATTTCTAGTATAAAGCATCACCAGCAGAAGGAGACAAGGAGTTCAGCAATGGCTTTCGTAGTAGGGATAGAATGGGGAAGCTGTTGGAAGGACTGTTTCCATCCGATCCTACACAGTGTTTGTATTTTCTATAAGATGATGGTGTTAACATGTGAAGTTTTATTTTCGCAGAATCACACACACACACACACACACACACACACACACACACACA
>NW_021604753.1:1201881-1251065 GCF_004785775.1 Grammomys surdaster | reverse complement strand
CACACACACACACACACACACACACACACACACACACACAAAGAAGAAGCAGGGACAGGGAGGGAAGAGAGAAAGGCTGCAAAGATGGCTTTTTAGAACACATGCAGATTACAGCCGCAGAGGGCAGGTGATCAGCGTATGGTGGTTCTCCGGCAGTGTGTCCACTCCTTTTGTTGTATTTTATGCTGTTTCTATTATTTATTTATTTATTTTTGAAGAGCTACAAAAGAGCAAGTCTCCCATTTTAAAAAAGTGTTTCCAAGCCAGGTGTGGTAGTACTTGCCTGTAAAACCAGCACTTTGGGGAGGCTGAGGCAGGAGGATGGGAGCTCAGAGTCAGCCTGGGCTATGTATAAGACCCTATTTTTTAAAAAAAAAAACAATGACACAACAAAACAAATCTGGTTTGGAGAGAGCACTTGCATTCACAAAGCCCTGAGGTTTCATCACCAACACACACACACAGAGGGGGAGGGAGGGGGGGGAAGGGGGGAGGGAGGGAGGGAGGGAGGGAGGGAGGGAGGGAGGAAGGGAAAGAGGGAGGGAGGGAGAGGGAGAGAGAGAGAGAGAGAGAGAGAGAGAGAGAGAGAGAGAGAGAGAGGAGAAAATATAAGAGTACAGATTCACTTATGAGGTGTTTCTGTTTTAAAAACCCTCTTGGGTCTGTGTCTGTACATATCCATGTGTGTGCACGTTGCATGTGGTAGACGCTAAGGGTCAAAGTTAGGTGGCCTCCTCTACTGCTCTCCACTTTAACTGAGACATGCCTCTCAGTGAACCCCAGAGCTCCCTGGCTGTGTTCGACTCTCTTGCCAGCAGTCTCTAGGGACTCACCTGTCCCTCACACACCAATGCAAGGGTTACCACCATACAGTGCATCTGGTGCTGGGATCTGAACTCAGGCCCCTGACAGAGCAAGCACTTTACCAACTGAGCTGTCTCCCAGTGCCGCTTGTTTGTTTGTTTGTTTGTTGTTTGTTTTGAAGCTTTAAGATTACACAGGAATCAGGTTTCGACTAGTACGTGGGAGAAGGATCTCATGGAGCCATGAAGCCAATGTGCTATGTGCTATTGAGTTGGAAACTAGTGACCCAAAGCCTGAATTCAGTTTATTTACACTTTGGTAAGTAAAGCTGGCCATGTGTATGAGTGACCCAGACACTTTCTGCTGGTTTGGTAGTCCACTTGTGTTCATGAACATATAAAGCCACAGTTGGATTTCTAGAGCTTTTACATGGATTTCATGTTGGTAGGCCACCTTGAAGGCTACTGCCTTTGTGAAGGCACACAGTCTTCTTTGGATATGGGAAGGGGAGGCAAGAAGGTTGCTGATGCTGGGGCCAGGAGAGGGTGTCATCTGCACTGTACTTCTGAGACATGGGAAATGACCACCGGGGAGAAGATCATTTACATGGCAAGTCTGTAACTTTCTGGTAAGAAGAAATTAAATGCCTTTCATAAACCTCTCTGTATTTTGGATAAAAAGTAGCAGCAAAGGGCTTAACAGGCTTCCTCAAGCAGAACAAAGTGCCCACATTCTGGGACAGAGACTAGCAATCTCCAAAGATCAAAGGAAGAACTGTTTGTCAACAGAGACTGCACAGGTACAAGCTGCAACAGTGCCACCTCATGGCCGATGAAGCAAAAAGCAATCATGCATTCTACCCTGCCCATTGGAAAGATGGGCCATTTAACTCACTGTGTCTTGGTCTCCTCCACTGTAAAATCAGAATGACACACAGTAACTTATTTCCCTCCATTCCTGGGGGGCAGGGGTGGTTGCAGGGCCTTCTGTGTACTAGGTAAACACTGTACCACGGAATTACAGCCCCCTTTTTATTTAATTTTGAGATAGGGTCTCAATAAGTTACCCAGGCTGGCCTCAAGTTCTTGATTCTCCTGCCTCAGTGATTGCAGGTTGGCTCCATCACATTTGTCTCTGTTATGGACTCCTGATGACCATCCAGGACAGTTCTACAAAAGATAGTTCATGACATCACACCTGGTCACTGAGGAAACCACTTAACATCTGGAAGGGTGGACATGGTTGACTCAGGGAAAGCTTTGTTCTGGATTGTTTTAAGATATAGTCTAATGCTTTGTTATACGGTTTTGGAGATGTGCATGTACACTTGGTTTTGCTAAGATTCCTTCCCAGGTCCCCCTAAGGTCCGATGGAGACAGAATTCCACCAAAGTCCACTCTGGGGAGTCAACGAGTTTCTTTACAGAGCACCAGGAAGGGTGTGGGTGCTCCTCCCTCACAGAGGAGTATGGTGCTCCTCCTTCAAAGGGCTGCACTGGAAAGTCTTTACCCAGCAGAGATAACGGCTTTCCATGGCCACACAGATGGAGAACCCAGTTTGTACACTGCGGCCCCTCCCATTGAGGACACTCGTGTAAAACAAGTTGTGGAGAGTGACTGGATCCCCCGGTGAGGTCCTCTGAGCCTCCATTCCTCTACAAGTGTCTGTACCAGTCAACAAGCTCAGCTGACACTTGTGCCCCGTACTCACACCTACTGGCACACTTTTTTCCACAAGAACAGATCAACTAACTTTTTTCTAGTAAAGTTACAATTATTCAAGAGCAGCTAATGCCAGATGTTAGTGGGTATAAGCGAACACTCCAAGTGGAGGACACTCTCACAGACAAATACAAATGTCATACACACACACACACACACACACACACACACCACGTTAATGCACTCGGATATAGCTACATGCTAGAGTGCTGCTTAGCATAAAGCCCCGGGTTCCATTCCCAGCACCATGCACACACATATACAAAATAACTACACAAATTTAATTTAAACAATTTGATAACGTGGGGATCAGTACACCCTCGCTATCAAGGACTATGCATATGCATCGCCCCAAAGCTCCCTTGTGTTTCTTTGACATCTACCTATTTGTTTGAGTGTGGCAAGTACTCACCACACGAGATCCTCCCCCTGGAACCGAACAGCACACATTGGCTACCAGGCATAGTATTGGTAACACAGCCCTGGCATTAGCTGCCCTTGAATAACTTTGCTAGAACTTTAGTGGTTGTTCTTGTGTGTGTGTATGAAGAACTGTGTCACACATGTGATTGATTGTGGAGAGCATCATGTTTGCTTTTGTCTCTGAGACTGTGGAACTGTTTGGAACTGGTGCTCCTGCTGCCTGAACTCCTCAAGGGCTAGGATTACAAAGGTGCACAGCCAGCACTGGCTTCTCACAAGTCTTTCTCCACACAAGACACTCTCATGTGTCTAGCTGTTGATAAGGATAGACTTCCAGGTTGAGGTGAGCAGTGAAGACAACCCACGGTGCCAACAAAGAGAGGCTGCCTGTCAGGATCACGGTTTCTTCAAAAAACGTATAAAGGGAAAGCACAAAGAGCAAACAGAGGCAAGGGCTCTGGAGAGCATGTCGCCCTGAACCTGCACTCGCATGGATGAGATGCCAATGAAGAAGCTGTGTCCCTGGCTCTGACCTCCTACAAGGGGCAGGCCTGGCAGGTTCCCACATCCCCACAGTCTGCCTGGCTGACATCAAATGCTTAGAAAGTGACATTAAAGAATAAAAACAAAATGGACCCTTTCCTAAGAAAGTGAGCAGTCTGTACTCATTCCTGCCTTGAGAATCACATTTCAAACCAGAAGAGTGCTCCCTTTAAAAGCATTTAAAAGAAGAGTGACAGAGCCTGGAGTGCTGCGGCTCAGTGTGCGCTAGGGGGAGCTCTCCTGAGCACACCGAAAGGCGGCTCCATGTTTCCCTAGCCAGGAGCCCCCTCTTGCAGGGAGTGTAGATGGGTGACTGAGTGTGGGCAAAACTGAACCAATGAGTCTGGAAGCCTCACTACATGTAAGATCTGTAAGAGACCTCTTTTCTCTCCTTTCCCTTCTTTCTCCTCTGTTTTCCCTCTTCTTCCTCCTCTTCCTCTTGCTCCTCCTCTTCCTCATCCTTCTCCTCCTGCTTTTCCATCTCTTTCTCCTCCTGCTCCTCCTCCTGTGTGTGCTGTTCTTTACGTCGCCTGTGTTCTCTGTGGGTGTGTGATGGTCTCTGTGTGTTCATGTGTGTGCACATGTGTGCATGTAGAGGCTGCAGATCACTGCCAGTGTCTCCCTCAATGGCTTTTCACCTTGTATTGAGCCACATCTCTTACTGAAACTGGAGGATGCCATTCAGTTAGGCTGAACAGCAAGCCCCAAGAATTCTCCCCTCTCTGCCTCCTGAGGTGTGACCTGCCATGCCCTGTTTTTCATGTGGGTGCTGAGCCAAATTTAGGTCTCCATATTGCATACCAAACACTTTACCAACTGAACCACCTCTTCAGCCCTTGTATATGTTTTTGATAGACATGCCATCCTTTGAGAATGGGTCCTCACCATAGCCTAGGTTAGTCTTGAACTCTCCGTCCTTCTGTGTCTGCGTCTGCTTCTCAAGCATTGGGATTACAGGTATATACCAACAAGCCTGGCTTCCTTTAGTGTGTTGACATATTTTGGCAACATGTCTGAAACTCTGTGCATTCGGTACTCTTTCTCCCAGAGTCTGGGGACAGGCCAGTCAGATCATGCTTGTTCACCCACCCACATACAAATGTTTCCTCTGCTTTGGCACCAGTGGGTTTGGAAGTTGCCTTAGGGTTTTACTGCTGTGAACTGACACTGTGACCAAGACAACTCGTATAAGGACAGCATTTAATTGGGGCTGGCTTACAGGTTCAGTCCATTCTTATCAGGGCAGGAGCATGGCAAGGTCCAGGCAGACATGGGGCTGGAGGAGCTGAGAGTTCTACCTCTTGTTCCTAAGGCAACTAGGAGAAGACTGTCTTCCAGGCAGCTAGGAAAAGAGTCTTAAAGCCCACACCCACAGTGACACACACCTACTCCAACAAGGCCACAATTCCTAATAGTGCCACTCCCTGGGCCATGCATTTAAACCACAGGCAGAAATGGACTGTTGTGGATGTCAGGGACAGCTAACCATCTCTTACAGATGGGAGCCTCCTTCACACTTTACAGCATACACTGCCATACGTGTTTCATATCATGTAATTGTGGTTGCTCACGACAATTGCTGTAATTTATTGAGCACTTACTTTGTGCTTGATCTCTGCAAGGCTCCATGAGGAGCATGCAATTTGATCCTTTTATGTCCTCCAATATTGCCACCATGGGAACTGAAACTCAAGAGGACCAGAACTCTGTACTCAGTTGTGGCTGGATCTCTGGTTTCTTTTTATTGTAAAGCCATGCTGTCTGCCAGCCTCTCAGCTTGTAGCACCACCCCTTAACAGGTGGCAATCATTGCCTCAGCCACGGGAAGCCACAGGCCAGAATCTCACCAAGTGGTAGCTTGTCTGTCTACAAGAGGCCTTGAGTTCTAACCTCCTGGAAACTTTGACGTGGTCACAAAAGAGAGATCACCTTGACCTCACCCAGGCAGTCTCTCTTCCGGTGCCTTCCTCTCTTCTGTTCATTTTCCTAAACAAAGAGAGCTGGAGCTCCATTTGTGCCAGGTGGGGCGTGGTGCCAGGGCTCCAGAGCTTGAGAAAATGGACGGCTGCCCCCAGAGGCTCACAGATGAATGGGGTGGGAGTGCTGATACAAGGATACAATGTAATGAGAGAGGAACAGGAGCTCAAGGCTGAAGCAAAGAGAAGGCTGGACTTGGAAGCAAAGACTAGGTACCAGGTCAGAGCTAGGGAAGGTAGTCCAGTGGACTGGACATCCACAACCTGTGCTCAGGAGTCTGAGCAAAGTTCATGCTTAAGCTTGTGCCCCTCCCCCAAAATCACACACGCAGATCTTTTACTTGCATTCATAGGTATCCTTGGTTACATACAGCCTGTGAGCTACAGATTGAACTTCCCAGAGCCTCTCTGGGCCTCAGTTTCCCCACCTGTAAAGTGGGAGTTAAGCCAATGGTGGTGATGCATGCATAGAAGAAAGAAGCCACTTTACAAAGTGGGCCTTTGGTGGTGGTGGTGAGATTTAAAAGAGGCTGTCTGTTAGGGGTACTTAGCAAAACCATTACTCGTTACTTGTCGTTGGTTGCATGGCCTGGAGAGGACTGAGGTGAAATCAGGAAGAGAGAAGACACCATGCTAGTGGGAAATTGGGCAGTGTGTGTGGCGTGAGGAGCCCGCAGCCTACTCTGTAGCTGAGATGACTGTCCTGCGATGCAGTACCAGCTCAGGGTCCTGCAAGGATGACCGTGCTCCCTATCTGTGGGTGGTGCTGCAGTATTCAACTCCAGTTCAGGCTCTGCCTGAACCCAAGGAGTTAATTGGTTGGATGCAGAAGGCAAAATAGACTCTGGTGGGGCAAGCGGGTTTCACCTCAGGCTGTGAAGGCCTGGGTTTTCTCAATCCGGTTTACAGTCCAGATGCCAGAGTGGTACCACTAAAGCAAAGGGAGAGGGGGCTATGCCTGGCTCACTCTCCTTGAGGTCTCTGGAACACACACGCACACTCACACACACACACATAGGCACACACACACACACTACACTCTCCCACTCCCCATGGAATCAAGACTCTGGGTTGGCTGATATGCTTTTCTGAGTGTGACAACAGTTGGCCAACAGAGGACAGCAAATACATTTTTTATGATCCCGGAAAGCTCAGTCGGGTCACGTTTAAGCACAGAGAGGCTGGGCTCTGGAGAGGGACAAGGCGTGTCTCGGTTATTCGAATCCTCTTTGGCTAAGAGAGGTGATAGCTTCTGAGACAATTTTGGGGATCCTTGGATAGGGGTGTGGAATGGTGATTTCAGGAGCCAGTTGAGCTAGAAAAACCTCCCTAATGTTGAAACCAAAAGTATCTTTTGGGAGTCAGGGTGACAGAACCAGAGGTCAGTACCTTCCTTGCCAGGTGGAAAGTGTCCTCTTCGTGCCCCACCACTATTTCCAGAGCCTGGGGCTGCAAGAGTACGGGTGGATTCGGAAGGAGAAAGTTCAACTTTATGTTTAGGTGTGAAGGTGGCTTGGCTTGGAATAACTCTTCGGAACTATGTGGAGCATATCCGTGAAATTTAGATTGGGGGTCTTCCAAGGGACTGCAGTCACCCCATGAAGGGATTTGAGACAGACAAGGAGTGGGCAGAAGAGCTGGGGGCGCGGCTAGCTGCCTTGCCTGCTTTTGTGTGTGTGTGTGTGTGTGTGTGTGTGTGCGTGTGCGTTGGAGAGTGGGGTGCCGAAAGTTGGGGGAAGGGCCCAAGGAGATCCCTGCTTCAGGCACCGGGAGTTCCCAAAAGAAGGCGGGTCTGAATCTTAAGTGGATGCTTCCCCATTTCGGGTACCCCGGCTGCTTCCACCTCCAGCTCACCGATCCCTGGAATCCTGCCTGCTTCCCAGTTCACCACCCCCAACCTCCCAGACGGAGGCACAGCGGCAGTTTCGTCTCTTGGCACATTAAAAGTGGGGAGTCTTCTCCCTCCCCTAGTATGGAGAACCCTAGGATCTGTTGTGTCCCTCTCCGCAACCCCCGCAACGGTCGCAAGTGACTTGGCCGGGCCGCATTTCTAGGAATGCGAGTGACTGCAACTGTATCTGTAGAGGGCTTCTAGGAAGGTATTCCCCACCCACCCAGCCACCCCCACCCAGCCAGCCACTGGGGCGGGCGAGCTCGGCTGGAAAGCCCTAGCCCTCTCTCGGTCCGGGCGAAGAGGAGCCGCCTCCCTAGCACGGCCAACCCCGGGCCGGCCGGCCCTGCCTCCGCCCCAGGCCGGCCACAGAGCTGGGGGAGGGGGCAGGGGCCAAGCCCCCGGTGGGGGCGGGGGCCTCCCGGGCCGGGGCGCGGCTTTGTGGCGGGCGCCGAGGCCGGGTGCAGCCCCATGGGTACCGCGAACTGCTCGCGCTCGCAGGAAAGCCGGTCTCTCCGAGCGTGGCTGGGGAGGAGGCTGGGTTTCTTTTTGTTTCTAGAAGTCCCCCTTCACCCTCGTTAGCCCCCGCGTACCGCCGAGAGGATCGCGTGGAATGGCTGCAGGGCCCCAGGGCGCACCCCACCCCGCGCACGTCCGCTGGGGCGCCAGAAGGCGCAGCCCCGGGGGCTCCCTATACCCAGGAGGAGGCGCGGTGAGTGTCCCGGCTCTTCTGCACAGGTCCCTGCCTCGGGCTGGGTCGGGAAGCCGGGCAGGTGGGTGTCCAGGCCCTGGGTCGTGGGGTGCGGGGCGGCTGGCTGCCGGGCTGGGTGGGTGAGGGCCCGAGCGGGGAGGTGGCGGTGGGGCTCTGGGCTCGAGTCTTCCCGGGACCCAGCTTGTCTGGGCTGCTCGCACCCTGGCGGCTGGAGACGCTATACCCACCGGAACCCCTTCCCCGATGGGGCGTGTGTGAGGCCAGGAGGTGGGACAGGGACAAGGCGGCTCCGACTTCCCTAGTGCTGGGGCTTGGAGATGAACCAGGAGGTAGACAAATCAACTACCCCGCCCCCACCCCGGAAAACCCATTCGAGAAACTGACTCGCTGCGTGACCCCGATATCAATGCCGCGCAGAGCAGATAGCTGTTGGCTCGCAGCCGCGCCCGACACTCCACGTGCGTCCCGGGGCCCGGCTGGCAGGGCGCGCTAGGGGCCAGTCCCCGAGAGTCTGAAGCAGCTTACCACCTTCCCCTGATAAAGTTAGGGGACCCCTCCCTCTAGGAGCAGTTGGCCTTGGCTCCTTGGCTGTAGCCTAGCCAGACTGGTGTGAAATATATTAAAATTAGGTTTCAGGTTGTCTGGGACCGAGATGACACTAAGTTGGGGGATGGTTAGGAAAAAGATTCAGGTCGGGAGGGTGACGGTTCTGGTTTCTCTTGCTTCCGTTCCCACCGAGGGGAGTGGAGGAATGTGCTGTTCACGTCTTCTGAGGACACATTCATATTTATAATTTATTTTAGGAGAACTAGTGAAAAAGGGAGGGGGTTAAAATGGGGGAGAAAAGGTGTGCTTGAAGTGGTGTCCTCTTGGAAACCCAAAGGCTAATTGAACTATTAAAGATGGAAATAATTTCTCCTAATCTGGACTGAACAGCAAATTTGACTTTAATGAGACAATTAAAGGTATAAACGGAACTTTATTTAGCTGGAGGTGTCTGGGTTGTTCGAGATTTATGCTTGGTAAAAGGGCGTTTCGAGAGCCTGGTATTTGCTGGAATGTTTTCAGGCTTGATTGTATGGGACGGATGGCAGTGTTAGACACAGTATCTCCCTCCACAGCGACCCCCTGGCTTTGGGGGAGACAAACCTCCTTATAGCAGGAAGAGGCAAGCATTTTTAGTTACTCTGCCTTCTTCCAAACCCTGTCTCTAAGGGAAGGCTGATCGGAGCTGTGAACTGCGAACCCCAAAGGGGCTCACTTCAGAGAAGAGGCTCCGGAGGCTGTGGGCCCAGAATCGGGGTTTTGAGGGCGAGATGAGTTTGTGTTTTATCCAACTGGCCCACAAAGTCCCGCTTTTGGGGTCATCTTAACAGCAAAGGATTCAGGCCTTGGCAGCCGCTGGAGGGAAAAAACAAGTGACCCAACACACCTCTAGGCTACCGGTCTGAAACTGAAACCTTTAGAGGCAAAGGAAGGTTGTCTCCTTCTGTCAAAAGCAAAGGGTGTTTTGGAATGGGAGGAGCTGGGAGGGTATTCTTATCCTGCTCCGTGCTAAATTCTCAGAACAAACCTGCCTTGGCCCCTCTACTTGAGAGGCAACAAGATAGCAGAAGGGGAAAGTTCAAGTTCTACACACATACATCCCAAAAGGCTTTTTGAGGCCTTTCAGTGCACGAGGCCAGAAGGAAATGGTCGACTGTGTAGACCATGTTTCCCAACGTGGAACCCTTACGTCACTGAGATCACACACTGTAATGCTTTGGGACTTCAGCTTTCATCTGTCAAAGGAACAAGCAGACAGTTTCCACCTTGGATTTACGGATTTGTAATTCTTTCCTCCATGTTCAACAAAGCATCATCTATGTAAGTCTGGACAATGAGTTCCAGAGGCATCTATAAGGCAGAGCAAATGCCCTCTCAGGACATTCATTCACCTGAGTGAAAACAGACACACGAATTCCATATATGCACCCACACACCCTGAGCTATTTGCAAACTTGAATTTAAATTAAGCATTCACAGCAGAGGACAGAATGCCTCAATTGAACTGAATCCTTGGGACCAGATTGAGTGATTTGCTCTATGTGGCACATGGGTACACAGATGACATTTGTCCTGCTTTGGCAGACAAGAGAAGTTCTTTACTTTCACAGTCCCCTTTTTCCTTACAGGGCACAATGAACCCACACTAATTCCAGGAGTCCACAGCGGTTCTGCGGCTCACCTGTGGGCTATGGCCACACGGTGAGCTGTGTTTGTGCTTTGCTGACTCCTTGACCTGGCTGCCAGACCCCTCTACTCTGCTAAATAATCTCACCAAATAAGCCTTTAATGATACTTGTACAAATAGAGTGCTTTCTGTGAGTTAATAAGCCCGGAGCACCAGATAACATACTCAGATCATGAGCTGTCGTGGAGGTGAGGAAGTGAAGGAGGAATTAGGAATTGTTAAAAGTGCATAGAGTCAAGCAGAATTCAGTTTTAAATGTGAACCAATCCCTGTTTTTAAGGTGAGCATGCCCAAAACTCAGGGCAGTGTTTACATTCAGCCCTCTGGGTCCACACATGTAATTATGAATATATTTAGCAAGCTGCCCCCCCCCCCCCGCAGTCTTCCCCCAGCCAGAGTTTGCAAGCAGGTAAAGTGTCAAGGCAAGATTATAAATCAGTGCTTTGCAGTGAGAGGTCAGTCATGAAATCAGCAAAGCAGTGCAGATTCCTTCCAAGTTCTCAGATGCCATTCTGCTTCCCTCCCCTGCCAATAAGAAAAAAAAAATGCGACAAGGAACCGTTAACTACTCTGAATACATTAGGCTTTTCTCCCCTGGCCTGTGTGTGTGAAATTTCATTAAGCAGTTGCTACTTCGAGCCACCCATGTGGAGTGTGGATTTAGAAAGGGGGTGGGGGAAGCAACTTTGGATTTAGTCCTTTGCAATATATGGTCCAGGGGACATTTTCGTAGAAATATGTCAATAACTTATTACTTGAGGTGAGACAGTAGGGAGTTATCCTTCAAAACAAAGAGTACATGCACATCTGAAGCCAGTGGAAGCTGTAAAAGCCCCTGCTTCCCTGCCCTCCTCATCTAACTGAAGGAAGGGCTGGGGATATATATTTCAGTGTTACCTAGCAAAGGCCCTGGCTTCATCCCTAGCAGTGGAAATGAATAAACAAACAACAAGATTAGGGCTAAGTAAACTTAGACCTTCTGAGGTAATAAATAGCTACCTTAGACATGAAAAAGAAAATTAGGTACAGGAGTCTGTACTTCAGAGCTACTTGTTAGAAAGCACACACAGAGAAGACTGTTCATTAACCCCAGTCAACCCTGCCCTGCACAAGCAGGTTTTAAACAACTGCAAACTTTTCAGGGAAAGAGGTAGATGCTGGGGAGAGGGGTGTTGGGAGGACAGAGGAAGTAGACTCTGGAGTTCCTCAGTTCATTGACTCCATGCCAATCTAAACCCCAGGTACCTTGTGGTCCCTTTCCAAAGCTGCCAGTGTTCTGCAGTGGCCTTCACAGAAGCCATAGTTGTAGAGACATGGACAGATATTGGTACAGTTTCTGGTCTTCCACCATTTTCCTCACAAAGGACCCACAAAGTGCACTTTCCCAACTTTCATGAACTGTGGCGGGAAAGGGACCCCCTGGAGAACACAAAGGTAGTGATGTCCAGGAAGAGCCACTGTAAGAGTGCAGGCACAGACAAGCTCCTTCTGAGGACAGAGCCCAGGCAGAGAGAGCAAGCCACACTGGTGCAGGGCTGAGCTGAGCTGCTGAGTTTCAATGTGCTGTCAGAGTTTTGAGACATCAGCAAATGGGGCTCTTTTGCTAGAATCATCCATGAGCGGTGCCTGGGGCCTGTTGGCATCAGTGCCCAAGACAGCCTGGACCACTGCCAGCTGAGGCCCAGACGTGGCCTTATTGCTATGACTAGAGCCCAAACAAGCTCCAGATAGTGACCTGGAGGTCTTTTCGCCTGGGCTCTGCATAGAAGCAGTTTAGTAAGAAAGTGGATGTTTGAATCCCCAGGGTGGCCTTCCCAGAGATCCTGCTTGGTGACCCTGTGGACTTTGAGGAAGGATAAAATTCTTCCAGACTCTCAGAAGGAAACATGTGAAGTTATTTCACTGAGCTTGGAGCAAAACGCTGTGTGAGTACACACAGGGTTCTTGAAAATCCCAGGGCAGAGTGTGCTTTTCTCCCCAAGTAAAGTCTTCTCTGCAGTCTACATGGGGCTAGGACCCTTCATTTTGGAGTGGCTGAGGGGTGTGGGGTGCCCGATAACCCATCTCAGCTACCATGGAATTCTTTGCAGATCTCTCCAAAAGCCAGGCAGCCTGCTGCACTCTCTGGAGCTGAGCCTCCTCTGCCTAGGCCTGGAGGGGTAGAGCTGTGAGACTACAAGTAAGGAGAAGGTTGCAGATATTTGAGGACGTGGAGGGAGGGCCAGGTGGACCAAGAAAAAGAGTAACATCTGAGATACCTAGATACAGGCTGGGCGTGAGGCCTAAATCCTGCAGGGAAGGGTTGTCTACGGCCTGCTGAGCCTTGGGAGAGACACCTGCTCTGAGAAGCTGGGCCCAGCCCCGAATCAGCCAACCCCCGGGACTCTCATTGGCCCTAGTGATTGAACTCCAGGCCTCCAGACGGCCTTGTGGGCCCTCATTGCACCTCAGCACAGCATCAAAGGATCCAACCAGGGGCTCATGGGCTAGGCCATATTTAGCTTCAAGTTCACCCGTAGAATATTTTAGGTGCTGTGTGGAAGGAGAGCTGTGTGCTGAGTTGCTGGCTGTCACATGGCACCCTCTCTGGCCCGGCCCAGATGCCTGGAGGCTACACCAGAGCTTTAGGGCCACCTAGTCACTGCCAAGGAGCTCCTTGTGTGCCAGGAATGTATTGGGAAGGCTTCTACCCCACTTCATGGTGATAAGGGTACTTCCGTTCAGCTCAGGGACTGCTTTCAGGTGTCTCTTCTCTGCGATGACCCAGCGTGATGTATCACTGAGGCACTCTGGGATGCTGGCTGGCCTGGTAGGCACTCCCATGTAGAAACCTCCAAGGTTTCATCTTGGGGACGACATTACCTTGGATTCTTTCTTACCCAGACCTTAGCGGCCAGACTCCAAGTGGGTATGTGACCTTCACAGTGACCTTGCCCATCAGCTTTAAACATGCAGTGATCCTTCCCTCCATCAGCCATGGAACCAGCAACTCAGCATCCATATCTTGAAGGCAGCTTCTCACTCCCCCACAGTGCAGGAAGGAAGGCCCTGATGGTCACTTGTTCTCGCTGCTCATTAGTGGGGATCAGGAATGAATATTTGGTGTTTGGGGAAAGGGGGCTGGCCTCTGTGCGTGCCTGACATTAGGACATTGTTGGCATGGTCGAGTCTGGAGCCTGCTCTGGGGTTTCAGATGCCAGGTCCCTTACACTTGGACTCACATGTCTGAATGGAAGCGTCTGCCTAGAGACATATGGAGCCAAGTTGCCTCAGAGATGCCGAGGTTCCTGGGACAATGTGCCTAGCGCCACATCCCCCGAAGGTTCACTTGTCTGAAGTTTGCTTTAACTTTCTGCATTTTTTTTTTTTCCTTTTTAGTTTTGGCTCTCAGGGCCTCTGAGAGCCTTCTGTTCCTGCCAGCTGATTGGTTACCGCAGGGAAAATGAGGGACTTTTGGGGGCAGATGTGTTTCCATTCCGCTATCATAATGCCCCTAAAAATCCTTATTGCTCTTGCAGTATTCCTCGGGGGTCCCTGGGCCAGGAGCTGCCTGCAACTCCAGAAGAGAGTCCCCTGAGCCCTCCACCCCAGCTGCTCAGGCTCTGGGGTCCATCTCTCTCTCCACACTCAAAACTGGTGGAAAAAAAAAGGTGATATGTGAGGCCTTTTGCTTAACATGCTTTTTGCCCTTCAGGGGTAAAAGGATGTCGCTGAGGCCTGGGAAAAAGGCTAGCAATGGCTGCCGTCCACCTTTGCTCCTGGGGATGCAGGGAGGTAGAGAGAGTGAGGGAGAGACAAGAGTTACCAGTTTGACGGGCCTAGTCCCTCCAGGGCCTCTAGGATCTTCAGTCTGGCACAGTTCCCTGGGCAGTCCTCGCCTGCCAACTCCCAGAAAAAAGACACTCTTCCCACTCCCTGCCTCAGTTTCTCATCTTGCCAAGGGAGGGCCTGTGCTCCCTGAACTAGCCTCAGAGTTTCTTGGACATATCCAGGGGTGTAATTGGATTAAAGTTACAAGTTTGATGGTGCTTGGGGAGGTCAGGGCCTACAATATTAGTTAGCATTAGCACGGGTGTTGACTAACACATGCAAATGACTCAGCAGAGGGTTTAGAAGCCACAGTTCAGCTGCCAGCATGTCTGCTTAACCATATCCTGCCTGAGCACTGGGCTTGAACTGTGTCACTACCGGAGGTGACGCCATCTCTCTGAGCCTCACTACCTCACTCCTGGGGCCCATGGCTTAGAACAGAAAGAAGCATCTCCAAGTCTCTCATACATATCTACCAGGTGGTTTTACGTAAATTGTGAATAAAGTTATAAATTATGCTAATAGGCATTTCTTTGCATGGTAAATTTTTAGTTACGGCAACTGGTTTGTTTCTACTTAAGGTGGGGATATTTCACATGAATTTAAATTTCTTAAAATCAGAGGCTTTCTTTTTCTTACCTCAGCCCCTTCTTTTCTCTTTTCTCTTTTTTCTTTTCTTTTCTTTTCTTTTCTTTTCTTTTCTTTCTTCCTTCCTTTCTCTGTCTGTCTGTCTGTCTGTCTGTCTTTTTTGACAGGGTCTCACTTTATAGCTTTGGTTGTTGTTAGCCTGGACTTCGCTATGTGGACCAGACCCACAGAGATCGTGCTCACCTCTGCCTCCTGAGTGCTGCCACAACACCTGGCTAACACCTGGGTTTCTTGAAAGAAAACTCTAAAGCACTGGGCAGGCAGAGAGGCAGAAACCAATAGGTGTCCTAGGTCAACTTTTAAAAATTCCTGTTTCCTGCCTGGGAAGGTTGGTATGGAGAAGCTGGAGGGCACTAGATCAGCTGACATTCATACGCACCAAAACTCCAAGTGTGAGCCACACAGTGAGGTTGAACCAGTTCAGGCTCACCGTCCTCAGAGGTTGCGCCTCCCTGTCCTAGGTTGACATAACCTGGTGCCTCCTTAATGCATGTCCATTTTCTCTGAGACATGGAGAGGTTCAAAGCTCTAGGACTAGCCACCATAACGGATGGTTAAGGAGCCACCACACAGGGTTGCATGGGCAGGGCATCAGGGTAGGCAGGGGCACTACACTGCTCTTGGCCTTGAAGGGCGCCAGTTTGAAGGACCACAATGTGCTAGGTTGAGTACTAGCTCTTAGCCAATGCCCCAGGGTGGTGGGGAGGGAAGCAGCAGCCCCAGCAAGGGGCCAGTTCTGGTTACACTTTGTGCTGTGTCATGGGATGAAGGAGCCAGAGGGAGCTGACCAGCCAGCGAGGGCAGGTACAGAGAGAGGCCAGCAGACAGCTGCCAGCCCTGCCCTGCAAGTCTGCCAGGATAGGGCTGGGCCCTAGGGTCCTCCCTCACATCTCTTTCCACCCACACAATGGGGAGAGCCTTTAGGACCATTTTTGAGACAGGCCTTTTTACTGTAGCCAAAATTGGCCCGGAACTTGCAGAAACCTCTGTTTTAGACTCTGAGTTAGTGGCCTATTACACCATGCCTTGCTACTAAAACTAGTTTTTGTGCCACTTTGTCTTTGTCCCTCTGTGTATCTCTGTCTTTCTCTGCATACACCTGTCTCTGTGTCTCTGTTTCTCTCTCTCTGCCACCCCCCACCTCCTTGGACACCCCCTATACTTTTTTAAGGCAGGGTCTCTAACAGAACTTGGACATCACTGACCACCTGAACTCATAGCAGGCTCCAAAGCTTCTCTCGTCTCCCCAGTACAGGGGTCACAAAGATGTACCCCCAAACCAGACTGCTTTTTTTTTTACGTGTTCTGGAGGCAAGCGCTTTGCCAAACTAAGCCATCTCTCCAGCTAAAACACACTTTTAAGCCACGTGGAGTTGAATTTTAGAGGTTGTGACTGGTTCTGGATCAAGCTGGATATTCCCTCCCTCTCTCCCTGCTTCCCTCCATTCCTCCTTCTCTCATTCTTGGACAGATGTCTGCTGAGGGCCCAGTCTGCCAGGCACAGAGCCGAGTGTGGAGGTCCATCATTGTGCGAGACACAACCCCTACTAAAGGCTTCTCACTTTAAGGGGACAAGATGGTTGAGAAAGCAGAAAAATGGCTAACCCGTGTGAGGGCAAACACTCTGTGCTAAATGCTCAGTGTCCCAGTGTCTCAGTAAAGCGGAAACACGGGCAGCAGCAGGTGTGTTTGACAGTCCAGTAATCCCAGCACTCAGAAGACAGAAACAGGAGGATGGTCATTGAGTTCAAGGCCAGTCTTGTCTAGGTAACAAGTTCCAGGCCAGCTGGGACATAGTGAGATCCTGTCTCAAACAAAACACATCCAGTAACAACAAAAAAGGAAGCAGACACATACCTGGTTGTTCTGTATTTGAATTTGGATCTTCAGGGACAGGTTTTACAATCTCTAGCATGTGATAATGCTCTTTGTTCCTCAGTTTCCCCATCTGTAAGTACTAGGAAGACAAACACGAGGTGGCAGTGGGAATGGGGTAAGAATCAGCAGTCAGGTGACCCATAGGAGCCTTGGCTTACAGCATAGGAATATACGCAGATTAGCATTGGAAGTCAGAATCTTGCCTGTCATCAGGCTGATGGCACTGGGAACACTACTGAGTCTCTCTCTATAATGAGAGCCTCACTAGTGGGCCTCAGCAATGGGAGGATGAGATATGGGTGTCACACCTCTGCTGGGATGTGCTGGTAGCTACTTTTCTAGCAGGCAAGCCATTTGAGCCTCGATTTGAGCTGGTTCCCAAGGGCCTGGGGTCCATACTTGGGTTGGTCCTGTAATGTTACTGTCTTGAACTTAATGATTTTGGAACCAGATACCTCACATTTTCATTTTGCAAGTTCTTCTGTCCTGCCTTGTTCTGAGAGACTTCACTCTTCTGCTATTGGTAGTTTGTACATTGGGCCCAGGGTAATTTTTCAATTCATCAATCCAGCATTTGGTGGGTTTTGTTGGTTTACTTTTTGAAACTGTCTTTAAACTAGACTGTCCTAGAACTCATCAAGGCTGGACTTGAACTTCTGGTCCTCCTGCCTAGATCCCCTATCAGGGTACTAGAATTATAGGCCATACTCAGTTTTATGCTGTGGTGGGCCTTGAACCAGGACATCTCCAGTCAAGCTAGGCAAGCATTCTACCAACTAACCTATATCCCCAGCTACCATTTTAGTGTTCTGTAATGGGGTTGAATCCCCCAGGAGAAAATCGTATTCGCTGTAGGACTGACTGCTCACATCAGCCCTGCCTGCCTCTCTATCACAGGCAGGGTGGCTGCTGAGGATAGGACAGAGTCCTTCTCCACTGAACCCTGAGACCCCGAGCATGGAACCATAGGCCTCAGGGAACCAGAGGCCATTCTTTCTCCTGACCTGAACCTACCTAAGCAACTGACCTCTTCTAGGGAAGCAGTTCTAGCAACCCTGCTTGATTCCTGGAAGGCTCTGTGAGGATGGAGACTCAGGTCTCCTGAGATCCTCCCTGCTATGCCCCAAACCTGTCTCAACACCAACACTTCAGGGGATTGGTGTTTAACAGGCTCTGTGAGGTTCAAAGACAACGCAGATTTAAAGGTCTATAGGGCTGGGTCTGTGAAGCCTTTCCCAAGGGAAGAAATTAAGTATGACTTAAAAACACTCAGATTTCCATTCTGAGTGGGTCTGAGACCCAGCGGGAGGCCACAGGTTAAGGACTGTTAAATATGGCAGTGTAGAGAGTAAGTAAGTCAGTAGAGAATAACTCAGCTCTCCAGAGACTGACACAGGAAGACTGAAACATCCAGGCGAGCCTTGGCTACGTAAAGACACAATACATGGTGCTGTCTGCCTGTAACTCCAGCACCAAGGAAAAGAACAGAGTGGGATTTTAATGGTTTTATTTTACTTAAAATGGTAACATTCACATTGAAAGTGTGGCAGCCGGTCTTGGGTATATTCAGTGTCATGTCGTGCAGCCATTATCAAAATGAACGACTGTGCCTCCCCATCACCTATCATTCTGCCTCCATCCTGATAGGCACTGCTCTACCTCCATGCAGTCTGTGGTCCTTTTATGTGGCACAGTGGTCTCAGAGTACACCCATGCTGTAGTATCAGGATGGACTTCCTTCCTTCCTTCCTTCCTTCCTTCCTTCCTTCCTTCCTTCCTTCCTTCCTTCTTTCTTCCTGTCTTCCATCTTTTCCTTGTTTTTTGTTTGTTTTGTTTGTTTTTGTTTTTTGTTGTTGTTTTTTTTGTTGTTGTTGTTTTAAGATAGGATCTCCTGTAGCCAAGGCTAGCTTTGAATGCCTCATCCTCCTGCCTCCACTTTCTGAGTTGCTAGTGCTATCATCTTGTACCACCCCCACCCCCTGGCCCCCAGCTTGAGACTTCATTCCCTTCTATGCCTGAGTACGATTCTATTACAGGGACGGCTGCATGTGACACGTCTGTTTGTCAGTTGATAGACATGTGGGTTGTTTCCATTTACGGCTATCGTGAACAATGCAGTTTGTGAATGTTCATGTTCTGTGTGGTTGTATATCCTTTTTCCTCTTGGGTATATTGGTAGGCATGGAGTGGCTGGACCCTAAGATAATGCCACACTTTACGTCTTGAAGAACTTCCAGAGGTAGGTCCTATATTGCCTTTTCTGGTTCTGTTTTCTGTTAGAGGAAATGCTGTTTTGAGCACCAGGTACATGAGTCCAGGTGCACCAGCCTTTAGCTTGTTTCCTCTGTCCTCTTTCCCTCCTTCTTCTGAGTGTGATGCCTCTTGACCAGTGTTTTCTTACTCTTTTTTTTTTAAATTGCTGTATGTATGTATGTATGTATGTATGTATGTATGTATTATGTATTATGTATGTATATGATGTACCCATGGATGCCAGGAAGGATACAGAATTTCCCAGAGCTAGAGTGACAGACATTTGTAAGCTGCCCAATGTGGGTGCTGGGATCTGAACTCCACTTCTGATAGAACAGTAAACACGCAATCACTGAGTGTTCTTTACAGCCTCTCTTTCATGTTTGTGGATGTATACACGGTGTCCGTGTGCAGTCAGAGGACAGCATTTCATGTGGGGCTTCCTGTGCCTTTCACCTCTCCTTTGGGAGATGCTCATTGGCCTGGAACTTGGCCATGCCAGGCCATGCTAACTGGTCTGTGGGATTACAGGTTCACCTCCATCCTCAGCTTTTTTTGTTTGCTTTGTTTTTTTGTTTTTCAAGACAAGGTTTCTCAGCCTGGTCTACAGAGTGAGTTCCAGGACAGCCAGGGCTACACAGAGAAACCCTGTCTCAAAAAACCAAACCAAAAAAAAAAAAAAAAAAAAAAAAGACAATGTTTCTCTGTGTAGTCCTGGTTGTCCTGGAACTCACTCTGTAGAAGACGAGGCTGGCCTGGAACTCAGAAATCCGCCTGCCTCTGCCTCCCAAGTGCTGGGACCAAAGGCGTGCGCCACCACTGCCCAGGCATGCTCAGCTTTTTAAAGAGGTGGTAGTATCTGAACTCAGGACATTGTGTTTGTAAGGCATAATCTTTACTGATAGTCACGTCTCTGTCTCTAACATTCTAACACTTTCTTTTGTCCCCGACTTTCAGGTGGAATTTAGAGAGGATCAGAAGAGCTGGACAGAATCTGGAACCTACTCCAGAGTACCATTGGCAAGGGGAAAGCCCTTAGTGAGGCTTAACCAGCTGTGTACCTTACAGGATTCAGAATGAATCCAGGACTTTTTCAACCAGGCAGTGGTGGTGCATGCCTTTAATCCCAGCACTCAGGAGGCAGAGGCAGATAGATCTCTGAGTTTGAGGCCAGCCTGGTGTACTGAGTGAATTCCAGGACAGCTGGGGCTACACAGAGAAACCTTGTTTTTAAAAAACAACAACAACAAAAAAAGAGTTCCTTTTTCAAAGGTGGCATCTGAGTTGCAGTCATAGAGCCAGCAGGACCCCCATGTGTCTGCACAGCATGTCAGCAAAACAAAAAGATGCAACAGATGCAAGAATTTAAAACCTTGGATACCCAGGAGACACATAAGCAAGCCTCACCCCATCCCTGGAGTGGTTCCAAGGACAGTTGGGTGTCTTCTGGCATGTAGGATCCAAACCCATATCATTTGAATCTCCCAAAATAAGATGACCCCATCCAACCTGGAGGCCATAAGCACTTAAAAAAATAATCATTTGTCTGAGGCCTCTCTTCTGAAGAACCGCAATTGTTTTATTTGGCCATAATATTTCGTTCTAGCTTCTGAGTGGGTTCAGATGTTTTCTAGGGTGACAGGACTGCAGTCTTAGGAAGAGAGGTACCCAAGGAGCAGACTGCCAGAGCTATGGTAGATCCAGGGTGCCCAATAGAAGCAGGTGGCTGTGGTGGACACGGACGGCCAAATGGGGTAGCTGAGGCCTTCTGCTCAGAACAGAATACCGTTATCTTTCTCAAGGGCCAGTCTCTACCAGCCCACACTCCTCATTTTCCGTATTCATCTAGACTCTCAGCCTCTGGACTCCTCAGAGCCTCCTAAGTGTTGGAGTGGTATGTCAGCTCCTTTGTCTTGAAGGGATATTCAGACTAGGGGTGGTGGGAAAGGGGTCAGGCAGGGACTGGGAGAGCAGACGGGTGGCTGAGGGCCTTCCATTTGTTAAGTGCGATACATAAGGGTCCCATAGACAGGGCACACACTGCATGGTATCTGCCAGACAGCTGTAGCCTCTGCCTGATGCCATCCCAGCCTGACAGGCATGTGGTAAAAAGAGAGTTGGTATATTATACTCTTTCAACCAGGATGCTGAAATGAACCTTTCCCCATTCCTGCACCCTTCCTCCCTCCCCCCAAATTCTCCCTCGCTTCTTAACACCCCTCACTGATGCAGGGTCTTCCTGCTATAACCCAGGTTGGCCTCAGCTGCCTAGGTGCTGGGATTATGGGTATTTACTACTGTACCTGGCCAGAAATGACCTTTAATACACCATTTAATGGTTTTTAATTATCCCAAGTGTCAAAAAAATAATGTAACCTTTATGACTAGAAAAGAAAAAAAATACAAAAGAGAACAGAGGGACAAGTGAGAGGGCTCAGTGGGTAAAGGTACTTGCCACCAAGTCTGATGATCTGAGTTTGAACCCTGGGACTCAGATAGTAGAAGGAGAGGGCTGACCCCTACAGGTTGTCTTCTGATCTCCAAGTGTGCTACTGTATGTGCATACAGCATGTGCACTTGCACATTCACACACACACAAAGAGATGCAAGGAGATGAAATTCTCTCTCCAACTCCAACCCCATCTTCAAAGATGTAGCCACCAAGCTGGGGAGATGGCTTAGAGAAGTGCTCCCCTTCCAAGTTCAAGGACCCACGTTTAATTCTGAGAGCCCATGTAAAAGGCTGGGTGTGTGCGCATGCCTGCAATCTCAGCACTGGAGAGGCAGAGGCTTGGTGGCCAGCGGGTTAGTCTAATTCGAGAATTCTACATCAGTGACTGTCTGAAAAGAACAAGAAGGACAGTACTTGAGGAACACCAGAAGTTGTCTTCTGGCCTCCACACTTGCACATACGAAGGAAGCGCCACCATTTGTGGCTTTTCAATCCAGGTACGTTTCATGGGCAAGGTCCAGAGACCTTTGTTTTGTTTTTTCATGAAGTGAAGCCCTGGGTGTGGCCATGTACTCTGAAGAGCAAGCTCTCAGAGCCAGCCCATTTCTTCCAGTAACATCCAGCATGCCACCATATGTAATGTCCCCTGCTGGCCAACATTTGTGTTAATTCCAGGACTTGGCTGTAATAACAGCATGTTCCTTGGCACAAGTACTTGTAGTGTAGACCCAAGAAGTGGAATTTCTTTGTCAGAGGATCTGTGCGTTTTCTGCATCTGTTCTTTAGTGCTCTTCAGAAAAGATGTGTGTCTCACATGCCTCTCCATGATGGACATATAAGGGTCCCTGTTTCTAGTAGCCCTTCCCTCCTGCATGGATGCAATATTCTTACGAGGTACGTAGACTTTAAGAATGGGCCTGGGTGGTCATGACTGCTAAGGAGACCAGCCATTTAGCAATCTTGGGAGTTTATGTTATGTAAACAAAGACAGAGTGTGAGGAGGATAGCCAGAAAATTATCTCAGTGAGTGGCATCGTGCCAGCCAGTATTTACTTCTTTAGCATGGTTAGGATTAAATATGGTCAAAACATATTCTTCTTTTTAATTTTACACAAACAAATATGTTCTCAGGCTGACACCTCCGATGCCAAGTTTCTAGGGGAAACGAAATTCTACTGCAAACCAGTAAAGCAGCAGAGGACCAGTGAGGCCGGGAGCACCACGGAGAGTAGAGAGCAGGATGGCCCCACCAGACTGTGCTGCCCAGCACTGTCTCCCTGTTTTAGCTACAGGTAAAGTTGCCAGGAATCTCAGTATATAAGACAGTGGGGTATATCAAAGCCAAGGATGGAAAAAGGTTGGTTTTGCTCAAAGGAGTCCTTCTCAGTTTAATACCCTCCCCTCTGCTACTCAAGAGATGGCAAAGATGCTTCCACAGAGGGGCTGAAGAGAACAGAGGCTCCAGTCACTTTTTGCCTTTCAGGATCGTGTTTGTGTGATAATCAGACAGCCTCAAATGGTTCCAAACAGAAGATTAAAGCAACATGTTATTTGGAGTGATTGCTTAATTGATTGAGTGGCCACCAGACCTTAATGAGTAAAGGCCTTGTAACCTGCTGCTTTCGGTACTCTGTAATGAAGGACGTATTTTACAGGTTTCTCTGGAATGGCTTGGAATTTCAACCATTTTTTTTTTAAGTGTGTTAAACTGATGTTGATAATGGACTTCAGCATTTTATGGAGGGCTTGTGTGCCACCAGCATTTTACATACATGATCTAATCCATCCAACTTCCTACAAAAATAATTCTTCATCACTCTCTGTTTTACAGATATGAAGGCAAGCGTAGTAAGTGAGGGATTTTCTAGAAAGGGGATGTCCAAAATGATAGCTGCTAGCCATTTGTGGTGATTTATGTCTAAATTAGGTACAATTAAATACATTTAGCCAAGTGTGGTGCAGCGTACCCATATCCAAACATTTGGGAAGCTGAGGCAAGAGGATTGAGAATTTAAAGACAGCTTGGGCTACAGAGTGAGGGTCTTCTGGCATCAATCCAAATGCTCAGTGGCCCTGAGTGGGCTGGGGCTCCCACAGTGGGCCCCACAAATCTTGGCCCATGTGATATAGAATGTTCTGGAGATTAGTGCAGACCCAGAGATTTCATGGCTGGTAATGAACAAGGTTATCAAATGGGTCAGATGGCCAAGCTGGCCCAGGCTCTCCCTCCTCTGCTGTGAGATTACAGCATAGGGTATCATGTAGACCAGACTGGCCACAAACTTACTCTGTAACCAAGATTGACTTTGAACTTCTCTCTGTATGTGTGTTGATACACATGTGTGTGTGTGCATGTATACTTGTGTGCACTTGCAGAGGCCTGAAGTTGATGTATGCTGACAGAAGGCCCCCCCCCATCTCCTGGTCTGGCTACCTGGCTTGCCCTGGGGATCCCCTGACTGTGACTTCCAAGTGCTGGTATTACAATGCCCTGCCTGGCTTTTCCATGGGTTCTGAGAACCAAAACTTAGACCTTTGTGCTTTACAGCAATCACTTCACACACTGGGCCATCTCACCAGTCCCACTGCAAACGTCCAAGCCTCCACACCCTAAGTGGGATCTTAGGTATGCATCCTCACAGTTCTGCTATGTATCTCTGGGGATCAGATCCAGGCTTCACACATGCTGCGCTCTCCACTAACTGACGTACACCCCAGCCCTACACTGCAGTGTTGATGGAAGTGTTTTCCTTAGCAAACACAAGTTCTGTGCGCTCTACTTTGTGATCTGTAAGAAAGAGAGCATTGAGAAAATGATCAGCAGCTGGTAGGATTCTGAAGAAGGGAAGTCAGATGCCATCTTTGAATGACATGTGAAACCACCCTTGGAAGTCGTCCTACTAAAATAAAAATGACACAAATCTAAAGGAGCTTCCAAATCTGAGTGCCACACTTTTATGGGGTCAAAAATAGGCAAACTCCAGTTAACCATAAGATGGCACAAGACTTCAAAAATATAAATGGGGAGTCGACTTGTTTGTAGTTTATGGTAGAAGGAAGCAACATGAGCTGTTGTGACATTTAAGCCTTCCCTGCATCCTGATTTCATCCAACTGTGAAGAAAGCACCCATGAGGCCCCAGAAACATTGAAGGGGAGCCATGGACTCACTAACATTAAAGCATCACTCTTCATTTCAAAGGGTGATGGCGGCAAAACTTTTTTTTTTTCTGTTGGAGTCTGGTGTTTGTTTATACTTGATCTGTAATTTGCCTCAGGATAGTCTGGAGGGTATATTGCACAGAACAAGACTATCAAATTCACCCTGTCATCCCACTCTGTGCTTGTTTGAAGCTTTAACAATAGGGGAAGAGAGAAGGCTCAGTTGGTAAAGTGCTTGTTTGTTGCACAAGCATCAGGATCTGAGTTTGGATCCTCAGCACTTGTGAAAAAACCATGTGCCTGTGATATCACTACCTGGGCTGAGGAGGCAGGAGGATCTCTGGGGCTCACTGGCCATCTGGTCTAGCTGAATCAGCAAACTCATGTAAGCTAAGGTAGTGATAAAGGAAGACACCCAACAGGTAGGTACCTTTTGGTCTCCACAAGCATCTACACTACCACACACAAGAAAGTGAAAAGTGTTCTTTTCCTGACCTCTCAGGGACATCAGATTTGTTCCTGTATTAGTCAGGGTTCTTTAGAGGAACAGAACTTATAGAATGAATATATATATGTTCCATGTGTGTGCGTGTGCGTGTGTGTGTAATTTATTAGAGTGGCTTGCAGGCTGTGGTCCAGCTAGTCCAACAATAGCTGCCTAGCAAGAAGTTTCAGTGATTGTTCAGTCCACGAGGCTGGTCTCAGCTTGTCTTCAGTATAGTCTGGAGTCCAGAAGAAGTAAGCCAGTGAAGGAATGAACTTGCCCACGAGAGCCCAGGCAAAGAGCAAAAAAGCTTCCTTCTTCCAGCTGCCAGAAGAAGTCGTGGTCCAGATTAAGGTGGATCTTCCCACTTTGAAGATCCAGATTAGAAGCGGGTCCTCCCACTTCTTAAATGATTTATTTAAGAAAAACATGCCTCACAGAGTGCCTAGCCTTTTGGGTTTTAGTGAATTCCTGATGTGGTCCTGTTGACAACTAAGGGTAGCCATCATAGTTCCTCTATACCACTATTACATCTGCAGGACGAGCCTGGAGAGCAAGCTTAGGCTACATCTTCAAGTATCCTGTCCCACCTCCATGGCAACTAGTAAGGACTAGCATTCAGAAGCCTACACTAGGGCCAGGCCAGGCTGCCAGCATCACATGGGGATGTGATACTATTCCCTTTGGAGTCTCCCCTAGATGGATATTCTCAGCACCACCTGCTTGCTCTCTGCCTTCTCTCTTTGGACCTTCCTGTGGAGTCACCAAGGAAGGAGTGGGAGTGGCCAGCTGGGAGGGAGGAAGCCCTGGTATCATGTGTGTTCCAGTTCTGATCGCACTACTTAATGGCAGGGCCTTTTACCTTTTTCAGCCTCTTCTGTAAAGTGAGTATAAAGAGAGCTCACTGACTGGGGAGGTGGCTCAGTGGGTAAAGCACTTGCTCCACAAGCATGAAGACCTGAGTTTGAATCCCCAGAGCTCACATAAAGCTGAAAACAGTAGAACATGCAGCTGCAATCCTTGTGTTTCTCTAGGGGAAATGGAGGAACATTGGTCTACCTAGCCTGGTGCACCCAGAAGAAAACAAAAGAGCCCCGTTCTCATACTAGGTGAAAAGCAAGGACTGACACACATGGTTGTCCTCTTATCTCCACTCATAACACATGGCATTTGTGCACCTGTAAACACACACACACACACACACACACACACACTAAACCTCAATAACTCTATAGATCTGTACCAGGAGAACAGTGTCCATAGGACCTCCTCTCCAACTGGTGGCGCTAGATTCAGGAGTGAAGGGACAAACTGGCTCCTTTGGAGTCAGCAGCACTACCGACCTTACCTTTCATGAGCTCTGTTCTCCCTGCCACACCAGCACACAGAACACCTTTACTTGATGTTCTTAGCTGAGAGGTAAGACACAGGCTTGGGGAGATGCACCTGCTCTGGGTCACCCTGCTAGCCTGTGGTTCCTTCCCTATGCCTGGTCACCTGTGTACCCATCAAGCAGGAAATTAGTGCTATCAAGAGGCCGAAGGTCTTCCTACATCTAGTTTTACTTTTAAAATGAAGACAGTTGTTTCTAGAGTCCAACTGCCACAGAGCAGCTTGGCGGCAGCAGCCGATCTCATTCCCTTGGGGAGAAACTGTTCCTTGCAACAAGGGAAGCTTACTTTTTTTTTTTTTTTTAAGACATGGTCTCATGTACCCTAGGTTAGCCTCAGACTTGCTTTGTAACTGGGGATGACCTTGAACTTCTGATCCTCCCAATTCCATTTTCAGAGTGCTGTCGGGGTTACAGATACATGCCAGCACCCCTAGGTTATGTGGTGCTGCAGATAGAACCCAGGCTTCACATGTTAACCAGTGTGTCCTAATTTCTAGATCCCCAGCCCTGAAACACTCTCATCCTAGTTTCGTCAGTTTTGTTTTAGGTGGACTTTTGTTGTTTTTATTGTATGGGTATGTTGCTAGAGATTCATGTAGCCCAATCTGGCCTTGACATTGCTTTGTAGCCAAGGCTGGCCCTCTAGATCCTGTGTCTACCTCCAAGTGCTGGATTATAAGCATGAGCTCACACCTGTCTAGAGCACCTGTCCTGGAACAAGAGAATGCACATGCCTGCTCATCTTGAACTGTAAGGTGTTTCGGTCCTGGGAAATTCAGATGCTAAACCAGAAAAACCCAATTTAGCTATCAGCTGCTCTGCTTCCATTCAATCCTACAGACTGGGACGTGGCTAAAGGGGTGTTTCTAAGAGGCAAACTCTGGGGGTGAAGCCAACTGAGATCAATTTACAAGATCCCTGCAAATTTGAGTCTCCATGTTTGTGATGCCCATGGAGCACCCATGTCCCCTCCACTGCCAGTGCCCTTACTCATAGCCATTCATCTGTTACTGTCCAGTTGCTGAAGTACTTTCTCTAGTCTAAAAATAGCACCCTGACTCAGTGTATGAACCACAAAAGTTCTCATTTTCCCATTACTTTAGGATAAGCCAGAGACTTTGAAGGTCCATACCTTGGGCCAGGCTCCCTTGAGACTCTATGTTGGCTGGGATCCTTCCTTCCTCCCTTCCTCCCTTCCTCCCTTCCTCCCTCCCTCCCTCCCCCCCTCCCCCCCTCCCTCCCTCCCTTCCTTCCTTCCTTCCTTCCTTCCTTGTATCCTTGATTTCTAGCACCCTATCCATTCCTTCTAGTATCAGCACAGTTCTGGTCAAAGATCTATTGGTCTGCTCACCTAGTTATCAACACCTTGGAGCTAGGGAGATGGCCCAGCTGGTAAAGTGATTACCTTACTGCTCAAACATGAAGACCTAAATTCAACCCTTAGTAATGCATAAAGAACTGGGCATCACCATGCCCCAGTGCTGGGAATACAGAGACAGGTGAATGGGGTTTCCTGGCCAGCCAGCAAAGGCTAATCAGTAAGCCCCAAGTCCCAAATAAAAACCCTGTCTTAAAAGTTAGGTGAAGAGCCAAACATGGTGGGGCACTTCTTTAATCCCAGCACTCAGGAGGCAGAGCCAGGTGGATCTCTGTGAGTCCAAGGCCAGCTTGATCTACAGAGTGAATTTCAGGACAGCCAAGGATGTTGCACAGATAAACCCTGTCTTGAAAAACAAAACAATAACAACAACGATAAAGTGGAGAGCTTCTGGGAGTTGACACTTGCCCCTGACCTCGGACCAATACATGTGTAAGTGCATAAACTGGATTGCCGATGGCTAGCCTGTCAGTACAGGGGCCAGCATTTCAGTGGCCAGCTTGTCATTCCAAGCACACATCTTTGATAACCACTTCTACTTTACCAGCTCCTGGCTGGTGACATGTGGATGACACTTTGTAGCTATCAAATGGTCCCACCAATACTACTGTGGCTGTGCCATCTGAATCAAATCTTCCATACCTACCAGAGTTGCCTGTCCTCTTTTCTGCATGATGTCACCCTGGCACACAGCTGGGACACCCTGACGTCACAAGGTGGAGGATGAGAAGACATAGTCTGACACTGAGGAGAAAATGTAATGCTGGGGTCCAGTTTTCTTGAGTGGTTGTGCATTTTCTCTCTGCTCCTCGTAGCTCTGTTCATATCCCTACCCTAGCATTCATTTGCTATTGTGGGGGACCCATGAGCCTCGGAGTTCAAGTCCTGACAGTTCTCTGGCTCTGGCTTTTGCAGTAATGAATGCACCCGCCAAGGTAATAATAAACTCTCAGCCTCATTACTTGCCTGCTAGCTAATTCCCTTCTCCTTGTTTTTCTGCCCCTTTCCTCAAATGGATTCCTGGATTCTTCCAGATTGCTAGCTGCGAGGCTATATGGTTCCAGGTTCTGAAGCCTTGCTGTTCATCGGTGGAGAGTTCCTGGGCTGCTCCAATTAGAAGGCTGCAGAGAAAGGCATTCACTCTAGGAGCTGGGAATCTTCTATCAGTTGATGTCATGCAAAGGGCTTTGACTAGCACTACAGGATTTGTTGTACTCTTGAACTGACTGAGGAGGATCATAAGTTCTAGAAGATGAGAGGTCATAGATGGACTTCCCACCCTGGGGCAGCAGAGATACCTCAAGAGACCCCAGGATTAAACTGCCATGTCCACCTCACAGCTTGGTCAGTGATGACACCAGGAAGTTCAGGAAACTGAATAACACTAAGCTTGGGGTGCTTGCAATGAGGGCCTTATTTGCACAGGACCTCTGAACTCCTAAGCATCCTTGAGCAGCTGGGACAATATGGGCTGCCACAGGTGGCTATAAAGGACTGTAAACTATGTGAACGGAAGAGCATTTACCTCAGCTCAGCTTCACCAGGAACTTTGCCTCTTCCCATTCAGAAGCTGCCCTGGACATGTGGAGGCCAGACGGGATGGCTGTAGACTTTGGCTTCCTTCTTTTTAAAAGAAGGAAGCCATGTGACCCAGACCTGGTTCTGAGATAGTCACATGACTCAGATGAACCAATCAGAATTTTCTCTGATACTTTTTTGCCAGAACTATAGGAAAAGACCTCATACACCACGCTGTCTGTGAACACGTGTGGAAGATGTTTGGAAAAACAGAAATTCTCAAAAGGTACAGAGCCTCTGAGCTCCAGCTTGGGTTAAACCAGATCCATGCCCGCATCTAATAGTGAATTGTGTTTCTGCTTGGAAAACACTAAACTTGGTGTGTGTGTGTGTGTGTGTGTGTGTGTGTGTGTGTGTGTGTGTGTTGCTAAGAAGCAGGAACATATAGATTTACTGCATGCTACCCACCCATATGTTAGGTGATTTGCATAGAGTCCCATATAAGGTCCTTAAGATCATCTAGTATGTTACTGTTTTTTTGCAGGCTGGGGAACTGAGACTCCAAGGGGTACAGGAGCCTTGCCCAGGGGACATTGCCACTGTATGCTCAAGGATTCCAATCTGTGCTATCTAAAGCTTAACCAATTCAACTTATTTGAAACAGTCTTCACCAAACCCTCAAGCCTGCCATCTTTTCATCTAGCAAACTCACTAGAAGTCAAGTCCCTTCAGACCCCTCCCTGTCCCTCTGTCCACATCTGAGCCTCACTGATCTTGTCTGTCACCATCCCTCTGCCTGCCCTTCCTGTGCAGTCCTGGGGCAGAGTGCTTTCTCCTGACCTTTTCCTGTGCTGCCTTGGCTGCTGTCATTTCTCTTTTGGCCTTCTAGAACTGTCTCTCTCTTAGGTCCCACTCCCCATGTCCATACCTACCTTCTCTCCAGCCTATCTTTCCACAGCATCCACAGGGATTGTCTCAAATGCCAACCTGGGTGGTGGTGATGTCACATCATGGTGTAATGTCACATGTCCACCTTGGGGAACCTCCTGAGGATTGGTCAGTCCCAGCTAGGTTCTGCTTGGCTCTTAGACTTTGAGTTGGACAGCCAGGAGGACAGCCAGGAGGACAGGAGGAGCTAGTTTCCTGCCTCCATCATCCCATCACTTATGCCCCAATTATGAAATAAGTCTGTTGTAAAAGCTATGTCTGCCATCTAGACACAGGACGCTCTCTGCCATGTTCAATGCAGTGTGAGCCCAGATGAAAGCTGAGCAGACATCACACTCAAGAGCTTTCCACCTTCCAGAGCTAGGGACTAAATGAAAACTTGTGTTTGAATTACCTGACCTTGAGTATTTTGTTATAATAGGAAGCAGACTGAGGCAGCTGGCTCCCTGTTAGGATAATGGTGTGAGTGCTGGCAAGCAGGGTACTTACCTGCTGATGGAGGGAAGACATGGAGGACAAGGCCTGGAGAAACTGTTACAATTGGCCAGGGTCCTAGGTAAGAAGGTGTGCTCTAAAGCAGAGTGTTTGTGGGCACTAAACAGGTGCATCCCTTAGGACCCACGGTGCCTTGCACTGTAGGAATCATGTAGTCTGCCCACCTTCAAATCCTATGGCCGCCTTTCCAGGTCCTGAGAGAGCATTGCTCACTACTGGGATAAACCCCCATAGCTTTGCATTTTTACCTGTGGTTTTCTCTTGTCAGTATCTGCTTTTGCTTTGCCTTCCATGCTGAGTTAAACTGTGTTCCATAAGCTTAACATGCACCCAAACGTCAGCCTCTGACTTCATTAGAAATAGCATCTTTTAAAAAATAATTGAAAATATTGTATTTACTGTGTGTGGGTGTTTGGCCTGGATGGATGGATGGATGGATGGATGGATGGATGGATGGATGGATGGATGTGTACCGTGCCTGGTACTCTCAGAGGCCAGCAGAGGACATCAGGTCCACTGCACTGTAGTTACAGGTTGGTGTGAGCCACCATGTGGGTGCTGGAAATTGAATCTAGATCATCTGGGAGAGCAGCCAGTGTTTAACCACTGAGCCATCGCTCCAGTCTCCAGAAATAGCATCTTTGTAGATATATGTAATCATGTAATCAAACAAGGTCACCCTCGACTATGGTGGGTGCAAACTTCAGTGAGTGCAAACCTTATAAGAAGAGAGGAGTCAGGAACAATGGCTTACACTTTTAAACCAAGCACTGGGAGGACAGACGCAGGTGGAGCTCTGTGAATCCAGAGCCTGCTTGGTCTACATAGCAAGCTCCAGGCCAGCCAGGGCTAGTGAGATCCTGTCTAAAAACAACAAGGAGGGAGGGAGCAAGGAAGGAAGGGAAGGAGAAAGGAGGGAAGGGTATAGAGATTCCAAGGCCAAGAATGGAGGGATGCAGCTACAGGCTGAGGAAGGCCAGGAACTGTCTGGCCTACCCTCTTCCTAGCCAAATACAGATGGTTGAGCATAAGGAATAGATCAGGGCTCTTCACAAATCAAGGTGTTTGAACTCAGCAAGAGCTGCTGCTGACCTGTAAACCCCTGGACTAATGTGATTTACTATTAATCTTACAAGCTCATTCTCTAAGCAGTCACCAACTTACTTGTTGCTTTGGTAAAGACAGTGCTTCCTTCCCAGTGACTGCTTTTGTTCTTTTTGTTTGTTTTGGTTGTTGTTGTTTTTTTTTTTCAAGACAGGGTTTCAGGCTAGCCTTGAATTTACAGAGATTCACCTGCCTCTGCCTCCCGGGTGCTGAGATTAAAGGCATGTGCCACCAATACCTGAACAACAGCCGCTTTCTAAGGGACCAGTAGGGGGTATTTACTACAGACTGCATATAACATCACCTTCATTCTCTCACCCCTAATTCTACAAAACAGATGTTAAAAGATGTTAAAAGACCTCATTTGCTGAAAATGAAGATGCTGAGGGGCTAAGACGTGGGCCTTGGACCTCACACCAGTGTATCTGGTTCAAGCCCAGAACAAGCTTCCTCTGCTTACAATAAGGTGAAGTCTATTTTCCTACTCCTCTGAAGCTAGGCTGCTCTCTCAATGTTTCTACTAATAGAATGTTCTAGAAGCTTCTGCTCTGATGACTTAATGCTGGGTAAGGATGCTAGTCTTATCTATTAAAAAATGCAAGGCCTTGTGAAGAACTGAGATAATTTAGTCAATAACTAATGTTAACTGTCACTCCAACTGCTAAGGAAGGTGACTGCGGGCCCTCCCAGCAACCGTTGTCATTAACAATAGGTGCATTCAGTTGAGGAACCGTCCACTTGGTGCACAAAACCATTCACATTAGGCTGTTTTAAATGTTAGTCTGGGAACTGCCTGTTATGCAGCAAAACCCAACAAATATACTAAATATACAAAAGACCAACAAATATACTAAAGACCAAGCCAGATTTCCAACCCAGGTCTTCCACTATTAGAATCTGAACTTCCTCAAGAACAGACTCTGTATCCTCAGAGCTCAAGTAGGGAACCTCCAGAAAATATACACCAACAAACGCCACAAAGCTGGGTGGGCCATCTGTGTACAGAGAGGGGCCATCCTAGCCTAGGTCTCTAGGACACTGACCTACATTTATTTTAGATTTATTTTAGAAGTAACAACTGCTGCATACCAGAGGTGAGAGATGTAGCAATTCTCTCTGGCCTCATGAAGCTTAAAATGTGGGGAAGAAAGTAGAGAAAAGTAAGCCACTAGCCAAGCCTTCACCCCATTCCTCTGCTCCAGTTACCCCACCACCTTCCCTTCCAGACTATCCAACAGCCTCTAGTCACTCCTCCTTTGCCTCTGCTCTAGCTGGCTCATCTTGCCAGACTTCCCACTGAACGACTGCCAAGATGGTTGTAAAGTATGAACTGTGTGCAGGTGAGGGGGAAGCGTCTTTCCTGTGCTTGTCAGGACATGTTCTCTCTAGACTGGGGAATTACCTTGAGACGTGAGCATGTGTAGGAGAAAATTTTAATCCCAATCCAGGATTTTGACCCCACCTTTGACCATTTAATTCCTGGATAAAAGACACACACAACCTTTATATTTACAATAAGCCTTAAACAGCAGAAGAGCCAGGCAGATAACTACCCTCTATGCTATTAGAACCTACTTATCTATCTATAATCCCTAATTATTACTTACTATGTTTTGTCTGGGCAGCTCTTAACTCCATTTGGCTAGCCCTTAGGGCCATGCTTTCTTGACTCCTAACCCATGGCATCTTCTTCTTCCTCTTCTTCTTCTTCCTCCCCCTCCTCCTCCTCCTCCTCTTCCTCCTCTTCCTCCTCCTCTTCATCCTTTTCCTTTTCCTCCTTCTCCTTTGACCCCCAGGCCCAGGAATCCTAAACCCTACCTATGTCTCTTCTGCGGAACTATTGGCTGTTGGCATCTTTAGTACCAATCAGAAATAACTTGAGAGAGAGTCATTTGGGTCTATGTGCAGATTCCAGGTCCTGGGGGCTCATGCATACAATAGACAGCAAGACTAAACCTTAACAAGCATGCACACAGCCTCCTGCCACAGGTTGAAGAAGCAGGAAGCTCTTCCAGACCATATGCTGGCCTTACAAATCATGTGTCAATTTAAACTCCTTTCTCTTTCATGTTACTTAGTCTCAGGTGATAGCAATAGAAAGAAGACTAAGACAGTCTCCATCCAGAGACCAGAATGATCTCTTTTATGGATCTCTTTATGGATACTAGACTGTATCACCCTGTTTCTACTGTGAGTCTAGTAAGATCTGAACTGTCACCCAGGCAGGCATCTGCATGGCCCCACTCCTGCCCACATCACCAAGCCTGGCCTTTGTCACTCTCTCATAACCACTCTGTCCCTGCACAGATACATGATCTGTTCCTCTCCCACATCAGCTTTTTTCCTGATGCTGGGCCTTCGCATGTGTTCTTCTGCCTCGAATGCCTTTCCTCCTCTTCTTGCAGGATTGATACCTCCTGACTAGGAAGCCAAGAGTGGCCTGAATGCTGGAATGGCAGGTGTGCATCTCCACTTGGGTTATCAAAGCCGGGGGATTGAGTCCAGGGCTTCCATGCTGGGCAAACACACTGTTGCCTGTTGAGCCTTATCCCCAACCCCTGCCCTATTCCTACACTTGGCAGGTGCCTGGAATACAGTTGGCACTCAGCATTTACCATAAGCAGAGGGAAAACATCCCACACTGCCTTGAGAACAGCCCAGGGGTGAGGGTTACTTCACTAAGCTAGCCTGTCACTTCAAAGCAAGTGACTCTGGGGAAGAGAAGGTGACATGGCTTTAGGAGAGGAAAGTACACTTGCCTGTCCACTAAGCAACCAAGGGCAGACCAAACCAATGGGATGGGACTGGACAGGCTGAGCCCACAAGGGGACTGGCCACCTTCTCAAGACCTGTCAAATCAGTCAGCTTCTCAGTGATCATCACCAGCTCCCCATAAGTCTAGTGCTAGCCCCTAAAGTGACCCCCCTGATCCTGCCTGAGCCAGTTTCTTGATCCCCCTGCCTCCACACTGGGTACTTCCTCATGTTACCTATCCATCCATTCATCCAGGAATTACTTACTGAGTGCATGCCAGGCAAGATGGAGGTCAGAAAGATGCAGTGGAGCCCAGAGAAGGCCCTGACTCCAGGTCTCATGGCACCCAGACATGTCCACATGATACTCCAGGACCATGTATGTCAGCTCTATGGAAAAAGGACTTTGCAGAGGTGGTTATGTTAGGAATTTTGAGACTGTGCTTAATCATCTGAGTTGACTAATGTATCCACAAGTGTTCAGGAGAATCAACACCCTCTTCTAACTTCCTGAGGCACTAGGCATGCATGTGGGTAATATATAAGCATGCAGGCAAAACAACAAAATAAATAAATCTAAAAATTTTCTATAATTTATTTATTTTTATTTCATGTGCACTGATGAGGGTGTCAGTCTCATGCAACTGGAGTTACAGATAGTTGTGAGCTTCTATGTGGTTGCTGGCACTTGAACCCAGGACTTCTGGAAGAGCAGCCAGGGCACTAACCACTGAGCAACCTCCCCAGTCCCTAAATCTAAATTTTTTAAAAAATAATTTCAAACCACCCACAGTTGGCATGGCTGGTGGATGTGTGGGCCCCTCTAGGTGCACAGCCAAGCACAGCTGCACAGGTCAGAATGTCATCATCTGACTTCCCACCTCCCTTCCCTGATGGGTGATAGCGCCTTCTGGATGTTTCTCAGTCTTCCCTGGTTTCCCATCAAGCCCTTGTACCACTCCACCCTGAACACCAGGGTCCTGCAGTGCACTGGGCCCTGGCCCAGCATTTAAACCTTAGCCACTGACCCTTACCCTTGCCTCATGTCCCATCTTACATGTTTGCAGCCTGAGGCTCAGAGATATTAAGTAACTACAATCCTGAAACACTACTCTACAAATGTTGGCTCTTTATGTTGCTGACCCCAAAGCTCCACTGTGCCCACTGTCTCTCCAGACTTCCAATTCCCACCACATCAGGGATGACAAGCACAGGACACTATGTCCAGACCAGCAAACTTTCTGAACAGACTATGTATGGAAGCCTGCTCTGTAGCCATAGAAGAAACATTGCTAGGACCATGAAGATGAAATGGTGTGACCCTGCTGTCAATCTAGCACTTAACAAACTGAGGCAGAAGGATTACAAGTTCAAGTACAGCCTGGGTCACACAGTGGGTTCCAGGCTAGCCTGTGTTATATAGTGAAAAACTATTTCAAAAATGACTACCCCCCAAAGCTGGACGTAGTAGTATAAAGACAATCTCAGCATTTGAGAGGTGGAGACAGGTATGAGGAGGTCAGGGCCAGCCTTCGCTGTGTAATGAGTTTGAGGCCAGCCTAGATTATATTTGACTATGTTGTAAAACAAAAAATAAATGGAACAGAGTGGAACAGAACACAACAAGAGAGAAAGAAGGAGGCTGAGTGGGGGTTTGACTTTTTGAGCTCAACAGACCCAGCTGAACACCTAACAAACATCAACTGCTTTGAGCCTGCCTTCTTGAAAACTGGGCAGCACAGAGGGTGCTGGAGTCTAATCCAAGGCTATACAGGCTGAGGGGGGTCACCATGCCAGTCAAGTCCCCAACCAGAGGGCTTAGTACTGTGGAAAAACAGAAACTCAGGCCCCTGAAGAGTCTGTGACCCCAGATACCCTGAGTAAGTAGCTATAGGCAAATCAGCATAGGAAAATGTGTCTTCCCTCCAGAGGAAAATTAGGAATGACATTTGACTTTCAAAAGCATTCACAGTCAGGCTGGGTGGAGGGCGACCGCCTGGGTTTCTCCTAGACACTCTGGCTCTTCCCTCCTCCTCTTAAGCAGAGTGTGCAGCCGGGCGTGCAATTGCACGTGGCAGCAGCACTATGCCCCCAACACTTGGGCAGGTGAGAACTAGCATGAGTTCCAAGGCAGCCTGTGCTACATAGTGAGACTCTGTCTCAAAAACATAAAGCCAGACATGGTATGGTCAACACCTGTAATCCCAGAACTGAGATTGTAGAGGCAGGAGGATCAGGAATTCAAGGCCATCCTCAATGCATAATTCCATGAGTTAGAGGCCAGCTTTTGATACATGAAACCTGGTCTCAAAACAAACAAAAGAGGGGGGTTTGCTGGACCATAAAGGGATTCTGATTTGGTCAACTGTCTGTGTCACTTCTATTAGGGCTACTGTGCCAACTATCTTTATATTATAAATATATTTGCACAGGGCATGTTCTTGCCAGTCCTTGATTTGTTTTTTATAATAGCCATTCAGACAAATATCAGTGAAATTGCACTGTGGTTTAACTTTGGATTTCCCTGATAAATGGCATGGAGCAATGTTGAAATAATTATTTAAAATCGGCCTCTGGTCAAGCCAACTATCTAAGCTGCAGCAGCTCTGCCTAGCTCAGCTGCCATGTTCTGTGGCCAGAGGCCATGTGCATGCCGCAGCTAGAAATGACCCTACTGGAAACACCAGCCCTATCACGCAGGCCCAGTAGAAAAAAAAATGAGACTCTAATGCTTAAAGATTAATCAAAGGCTTTATATGTTTGGTAATGTTCAATATCAATATGCCCATACAATTGGAGTTGTTTCCCAATTAGCTAACCTAAATAAAAGTTGTTCCCCACGACTGCTCTCCATACCTGTGTGGTTCTCCATCCTCCTACATCTCTGCCCTCTCTCGCTCCTCCTCTTCCTTTTTCCTCTTCCTCTCCTAACTCCTCCCACCTTAGCTCCTTCTACAGAGCAGCTTTTCATTAACCTGGTCACTCGTGTCTTTTTGGAGAAACATCTGCTCAGATCCTTTGCTGCCATTGTTACTGTTGTTGTTAGCTATTGGGCTGTAGGAGTTCCTCATAAGTCTTTAACACTACCCTTGTGGTAGTTACCTCTAACCTCCAACTTGACACAGCATAGTGTCATCTGACGAGGGAGTCTCAATGGAGGGACTGCTCAGGTTAGACTAACCTATAGCATGTCTTAGGGATTGTTGTCACTGTCAATTACTATAGGAAAATCCGTCCCACTATGGCTAGCAGGGCTCCCATGCCAGGTGGTCCTAGGCTGTATAAGAAAGCTAGCTAAGGCTCGCTCTCTTTCTGCCGCCATCTTGGTTCCGTGTTCTCCGCACAAAATGCCCGGTGAAGCCACAGAAACCGTCCCTGCTACAGAGCAGGAGTTGCCACAGCCTCAGGCTGAGACAGGGTCGGGAACAGAGTCTGACAGTGATGAATCGGTGCCAGAGCTCGAAGAACAAGATTCCACACAGACAGCCACACAACAAGCCCAGCTGGCAGCCGCGGCTGAGATCGATGAGGAACCTGTTAGTAAAGCCAAGCAGAGTCGGAGTGAGAAGAAGGCAAGGAAGGCTATGTCCAAACTGGGTCTTCGACAGGTTACAGGGGTTACGAGAGTCACTATCCGGAAATCTAAAAATATCCTCTTTGTCATCACAAAGCCGGATGTCTATAAGAGCCCAGCTTCAGATACCTACATAGTGTTTGGGGAAGCCAAGATTGAAGATTTGTCTCAACAAGCACAGTTAGCGGCTGCTGAGAAGTTCAAAGTTCAAGGTGAAGCTGTTTCAAACATTCAAGAAAACACTCAGACTCCAACCGTCCAAGAGGAGAGTGAAGAAGAAGAGGTTGATGAAACAGGCGTGGAAGTTAAGGACATAGAATTGGTCATGTCACAAGCAAATGTATCCAGAGCAAAGGCTGTCCGAGCCCTGAAAAACAACAGTAACGATATTGTAAATGCTATTATGGAATTAACAATGTAACTATTTGACAACAAGGACACCCCCCTCCTCCTCTTCTTTCCCCCTCTTTTTGGTGTTTGAAAAGTGGAACTACAGCTTGGTTTAAAATTTGTACTGTTTCTATCACTAATAAAGTTGTGGCTTCTTGTTGGATGGAAAAAAAAAAAAAAAAGAAAGCTAGCTAAGCTAAGAAAGACAGCAAGCATTATTCTTCCATGGTTTCTGCTCTGACTGCCTTCAATGACACACTGTGACCCGAAGTATAAACCAAATAAACCTTTTCCTCCTTTTTGTTTTGGTTGAAGGCCTTTATCACAGTAACAGGAAGGAAACAGAAGCAGCTTCTTATTAGACATGTTGCTTAGGATCATTTCCTCACACTCTGGAGGTTGTATTTTTCTCAGTGTTCATCATTTTCTTTAGTGTGCTGTCTTTGTAAATAAAGTTTTATTGGAACACACCTGTTTACCTCTGCATGCCCAAAGTTGCTTCTGACCTACATCAGGCACTCTAATGGCACACACATGGCACAAACAGTCCATCTCTGTGCTGCACAGAAAGTTGGCCAGCTCTTGCCGTCAATCCCCCTCAGGGGAGGTAGGGAACTGAGGTCAGGCAGCACAGTTGGCCAACACAAAAGGATAAGTGAGATGCTAAGCCAAACGCAGTGGCCTATGTGTAGGATCCTGATGGTCAGGGGGTTCAAGATCAAGAATTTCAGGCCAGCCTAGGCTATGGAGTGAGAATTATATTTCCAGACCCCACGAGCTGGGGTACAGTGGTAGAGCACTTCCCAAACATGTGAGGCCCTGGGTTCATCCCCAGTACCACAAAAATGAAAATTACAGTGGATAGAGGAGGAAGAAGAAGAAGAAGGAGAGAAAGGGAGGGGGATCTGTCCAAGTATTAAGAGGACCTCCATGGCACCAGGCCCTTGACATGACACACAGCTGACTGGGTCACGACAGGGGGACCAGTGTCAGCGCTGGGGTTTCTGCACATCTGATCCTGTAGCTGCATTCACTTCCAGTCATGAGCTTACTATAAAAGCATGCACATCACAGCAGCTAAGGCAGAAGCAGACACACAGCTGATACCACAAGTCTGTCCTCCTGGTCCTGGTTCCTTTCACAGTGACAGCAAGCTACATCTTGGCCACAGGAAGAAGAGGCAACAGGGTTACTGCACCCATGAGAAGGTACAAAACAACTCCTGAGCCACTTGGGAAGCTTCTAGAAAAGGCCTCCCTAGTCAAGCAGCAGGACAATCTCTGAGCCAAAAGCCGTGCGTGGTCCAGCATCCTCTCCATTTGCTGCCATCCCTTAGACACAGGGTTCTCTCAGCTGAAGTTGGAAAGGCTGGGTGTAGACAGGAGATAAGAGTGGCTCAGAGAGAGACTTACCATTGTGTTTCCATCCTCAGGTATAATGGCTTCGAGATGAGTGATACCTACATGCTTAACACCCAATGTCCCAGAGAGTGTTCAAGACTACTGAGTCTCAGGCTCAAGAGATGGCTCAGTGGTTAAGAGCACACACGGCTTTACCAGAGGTCCTGAGTTTAATTTGTTGTTTTTTTTTAAGATTTATTTATTTTATTTATATGAATACACTGGAGCTGTCTTCAGATACGCCAGAAAAGGGCATCAGATCCCATTACAGATGGTTGTGAGCCACCATGTGGGTGCTGGGAATTGAACTCAGGACCTCTGGAAGAGCAGTCGGTGCTCTTAACCTCTGAGTCCCTGAGTTCTTAGCACTTGAGTAGCAGGTCACATTTATCTTTGACTGTAGTCCCATATGGTCCGGTGCTCTCTCCTGGTGTGCAGGCATATATGCTGACAAAATACCCATATTCATAAAATAAATAAATAAATCTTAACGGAAAGAAAAAGACTACTGAGTTACATTGTCTGCATGAAGTCAGGGAAACTCCCCCTCTCAACCCCCCTCATTACCTACCTCCTTCACACAGGTTATGGTCTCACTGAAGAATATGTGCAGGCCAAGTATATGTGAAGTATATGTTCTTAGCTACATTCCTTCTATGAAGGGACTGAAATAGAGAAGTCAAATGACCCACTACTTGCTTGAACAAGACCATGTATGACACTCTTTTTAAAACAGGCTCTCCAAAAAAAAAAAAAAAGTTTTTTTTAACTTATTGAAAATAGATAGCCGGGCAGTGGTGCCGCATGCCTTTAATCCCAGCACTTGGGAGGCAGAGGCAGGCAGATTTCTGAGTTCGAGGCCAGCCTGGTCTACAGAGTGAGTTACAGGACAGCCAGAGCTATGCAGAGAAACCCTGTCTCGGAGAAAAAAAAAAGAAAAAAAGAAAAGAAAATAGATTCTTTTCTCATTTAATGCATCCTGATTACAGTTTCTCATCCCTCGACTCCTTGCAATTCTCCTCGCCTTCCTGCCCACCCGGAACCACTCCTCTCTGTCATCAGAAAAGAACAGGCTTCTAAGAGGTAATAATAAAATACAACAAAATAAAATATAAAACAAAGACTATCAATTGAAGCTGGACAGGACAAACTGACAGAAGGAAAGGAGCTCAAGAGAAGACCCAAGAATCACAGGCCCACTTGCTTGCACTCAGGAGTCCCATAAAACACTAGACTAGAAGCCATAACATATACATCGAGGACCTGGTGCAGACTCTACCAACATTGTGTATGCTCCCTCAGTGTGTGAATTCCTATGAGCTTTGCTCATGCTAATTTAGAGGGTCTTGTTCTGGTGTCCTCTGTCCCCTCTGTCCTCCCCAATCCTTCTGCCTTCTCTTCTGTAGAGCTTCCTGAGCTCCAAGGGGAGATATTTGATGGAGACATTCCATTTAGAGCTGAGTGTCCCAATGTCCTAATGTCTGGCTGTGGTCTCTGAATTTGTTCCCATCTGCTGCAGGAGGAAGCGTCTCTGATGATGGCTGAACAAGGCACTGATCTATGAGGATAGCAGATGTTATTAGGAGTCATTTCATCATTACTTGTTATTGTTGTTGTTTATTTTAAGACCAGTAGTAATTGATTTTACCCTAAGTCCCTAAAGTATTTGGTTCTTGGTTACCCAAGCAGGTATGGGTTCCATCCTGTCAAATCAGATATTGGTTGGTGACTCCCACAAGCTTTGTGCCACCATTGCATGACCATACCCTGCAGGCAGGACACCACTGTAGATCAAAGGGTTTGTGGCTGGCCTGCTGTTTACATTTCTTCCTTGCTATCATGCAGAGTCCCTTCCTGTACCAAAGCACTAGAATGCAGGGGTGAAGGTTCTATGTGGACACCAACTTGACTTCTCTATGTTCAATGGGTTGTGTGGGTGTTGTCTTCAGCAATGGGGCCTTGCTGTCGTGTGGAGAGCAACCTATCTTCTTGGCAGCAGCCTGAGTTGTTTTGAGGTTCCCATGACATCCCTCTGGCCAACAACTCAATTGAATGTAACCCAATCTCAGTACTGAAAGCTTCATTTGGTGACAAGAGATGGCCAGTTGGGGCTCAGTCTCCCCATTACTTAGCAATTTCATTTAGATCACCTATATATAGGTACGTATATTTTAGGAAGTTCCTATTTCAATAGGTTTCCATGCTATCCCTCAAATGACAGTTAATTTTAGCTCTTTTTCCGCATATTCCCTCCCTCAACCTCCTCTCCACAAACTCCCCACTTAATCTGCCCATTCCAGCCACTAGGCAGTCCATTCATAATTATCTACTTTATTTCTCTTTAAGAGGGTATGCTTTTAAAATTTGGAAAGTTAAAAACGTTGCATGCCTCTCTAAAGGCTGGAAATATATGCACTGAGAAGATCTAGTCACACCTCGCTGTTCTTTCAGGAAGGGTACATGCAGTGTGATGCTCTGAGCCTTTCTTTTCTCGCTGCCTTTGCACTGCTGTGTACAATTCCATTATATAAACAACATGCTACTTATTGAAGTGACCCTCTCCCGAGGAGGGCTACACTGTCCTCAGTCTTTTGATTTTGCACACAATATCGCAGAGTGCTTGGGATGTGGCTCAGAGGGAACCTCTTGCCTTGTCCCTGAAAGGCCCTCAGCTTTACTTCCAGACCCTCCACAGTGTTACACAGGCTCACACAGAATAAGGACTCGCAAGCTCCATTTGATTGGCAGAGAGCTGGGGCTGGGCGACAGACCTAATGGAATACAGTTTCTGCAGTTGTTATTTGGGCAGATGTTGGCAAAAGAGACTGAGTGCTCACTCTAGCCCAGATCCCAAAGTCCTACTTTCAGAGAGGGCTGAGTCCAATGGGTGGCCACCTCTATGAGTCCAGACATGAAAAAGAGAGACTCCTCTTTTTCTGGCTGTCTCTGACCCTTAGTAGAGTTATTATGACAGTTATTGCTTTAAACACACACTGTGGAAGCTGGAGAGATGCCTCAAAGTTTAAGAGCATGAAGTGCTCTTATGAAGGACCTAAGTTCAGTTCCAAGCACCCAGGTGGTTCATAACCACTTGTAACTCCAGATCAGGAGAGGCAACCCCGTCTTCTGGTCTCTATGTGAGCACCTGCATGTACATACCCTCACATGGACATACACATACACTTAAATAAAGAATTAAAAACTGAAGAACACGCCGGGCAGTGGTGGAGGACTCCTTTAGTCCCAGCACTCAGGAGGCAGAGGTGGCAGGATCTCTGAGTTTGAGACCAGCCTGATCTACAGAGTGAGTTCCAGGACAGCCCGGGCTATGCAGAAAAACCCTGTCTCGAAAACAAAACAAAACAAAACCCTTAAGAACATACATCCTGTGGAATAATTTGTAGTCCAGGAAGGCAAGAAAAGATCATGATTTTGTTAAGAGGAGGCAAAATTGAAAAGCATGCCCGAGAAGGGTAGCCCTCAACCCTTGTCAGCCTCCAGAGATGATGGTCAAACTAGGGAGGAGACTATTTCCAGTATACCCAACTCCGGAGCTGAGCCACTGAAAGAAGATACAAGATGGCCATCTGCCTCTTTCCAGGGCTATTATCTCATGACAAGAGTATCTGTGGCAGCCATTTCTTCTCTGACGCCATGTCTCACATAAGTAGTCCCAGTAAACTTTTCCAGCAGCCTGTGAGGTCAGCGTTATTCTTAACCATGCTGTCTGGGGAGGTCACAAGTGTGCTAACTGCCCAGCTAAGTGCACACTGGCCAATGGAATGAACAGAGCCACAGATCACCCATGGGTATTTAAAAGGGACAGGTAATGGTTCTAAAAACATCTGGAAAGAATTCTCAGGACAGCCAAGTTCCCATGGGCTCTGCACATCCTCTAGGGGACAGAGGGAGACTAGAAAGCTTCCTTTTCTCACTTATCATACGTGCAAGTTTGTCGTTCAGTTAACTTAATGCCCCTGACTGTAGACAAGCCGAAACATATGGGGAAGAAATCAATCCATAAACCCAGGACCTGGGATGATTCTGTGATGAGTATATCAGCTGCCAGATTATTCCCAGTGCAGGTGTCTCTGCTTTCTAACATGTCCATTGAGCTAGAATACGGACACGGTGTGTGCACTGCAAGCCCACAGCTTGAAGGGTGTACAGAGCCAGGCTCCGTGATGAGAACGTGTCCGTTTCAGACTCTTGTTTCTGTCTCTGTCAGCCACATGAGCACGGGTGCCCACAGAAGCCAGAAGAGGGCATTGGATGCCCTGGGGCTGGAGATGTACAGGAGTGGAAGCAGCCCAAAATCGGTGCAGGGCCCTTCCCTTTTTTTTTTTTTTTTTAAAGAGGTCTTCACATTTTTATTCTTTGTGTACAAAGACTAGCATGATCGGTTCACTGGGTAGACAGTCGAATAATCTATTCAAGGTCCCTTAGTCCAACTTAATGAAGCCTGTGTCCTTCGCGTACTGACAGAAGCACTGATGGCACGTGTTCACCCCGTATTTACAGATCAGACCGTGGTGGTTAGAGCAGACTCAGAAAGAGCGAGAACCCTGGCCATGAGTGACTCCAGTAGAGCTGCTGATGGCCCATCTTGCCTCCAGACGGCCAACGAGGAAAAGGGGGCAGGATCCCTCCTAAGAGCAATGTGCATTCCTAACCAGTTTGTCACCTCTCCAACCCTGACGCCCATGCATTTCAGGCCCAGCCAGGCCTAGCAGCAGCACTCCGTGGATACATGATGGACTAACCGAAAGAGGAATGCTCAAGGAGGGGACTTAGGTGGCTCCCGACAGGGAGGGTCTTTGGGCAAAGGAAAGCGACAGCTCTGCTGTGTTTGAATGGGAGGGGCTGTACTGGTTTAGACAGTCTCACGTCATCCAGATGTCCCTGAACTTCCGGTCCTCCTGCCTCTACTTTCCAAGTGCTGAGAATACAGGTATGTGCCACTATGCATGGCTTATGTAGTGCTGGAGATCCAGTCCAGGGCCATTTGTCAAATACTTCACCCACTAAGCTACATCACTAGCCAGGACTAATTAAAAAAAAAAGACAGTATAATCTATGCTGGCTTTAACTTACTGAGAGTTGTGTCATCATGCCCAACTATGCCATGATTTAATTTTAATTTCTTATTTTTAAAATTATGTATATGGGGGGAGGGGTTGGTATGCACAAACCAGAGAGGATGTTGGATCCTCTGAAACTGAAATTGTAAGCTGCCCAATGTGGGTGCTGAGAAAGGAACTCTGGTCTTTCAGAAGAGGAGTTCATTCTCTTAACTGCTGAGCCATCTCTCTAGCCATCTTTTAAGTGATGGCTCCATCTTAGTGAAGTGGAAGAGTCTCATGCTGCCCATCATAAACAAATCAAGTGAAACATTGTCCTAGAGTCACGGTGAAGGTCATCTGTCTGCAGCTTTGTCCACTGCCAGGCTAAACAAGGGCTCCAGGCCTATGAAACCCTTTCATACAATTTCTACATATCAATGCCATCAACATGATGAAAAACATCATGTCCAAGGGAACTTTTAGAAGAAAACATCCAATTGTGGGCTTGCTTATGCTTGCAGAGGGTTAGAGTTGATAACCGCCATGGTGGGGAGCATGGTGGTAGCAGGCAGGTATGGCGCGGGAGCAGTAGCAGAGAACTTGTATCAGATCCACAAGCAGGAGACAGGGAGCTGAGAATGGTCTGGCTTTTGAAACCCAAAGCCCACCCACAATGACATATGTCCTCCAACAAGGCCACAGCTATTAATCTTTCCCAAACAATTCCACCTACTAGAGACCAAGTGTCCAAACAGATGAGCCTGTGGGAGCCATTTTTCATTCCAACCACCACTTGCCTCAGGTCACAGGAGGTGGTTTGACTATGATTAGTCCATGGGAGGTGGCACTATTAGGAGGTGTGCCCTTGTTGGAGAAAGTATGTCGCTGTGTAGGCAGACTTTGAGGGCTCCTGGTATCAAGCTCCATCCAGCACAGAAGACTCTTCTAGCTGTCTTCAGATCAAGAGGTAGAACTCTTGGCTCCTCCAGCACCAAGTCAGTTTGTACACTGCCATGCTTTTTACCATGACAGTAATGGACTGAACCTCTGAAACTGTAAGCTAGAACCAATTAAATAAAACTAGCCTTTATAAGAGTTATAAGGCTAGCTTCAACCACCTGCCTCTACCCCCCCCCCCCCAGTGCTGGGATTGCAGGCATACCTATCTCATGCTTGGTTTATTATTTTTATTATTTTAAAATTTAACTTAAATTAATCAATCTAATAAATGAATAAATTTTAATTAATTTAAAATTTAAAACAGGTTCATAATATGAGCACTTGCTGGGTTTGAAATACAGGGTTGAAATGTCCCACTGTTCATAGTTGTTTCCAGTTTGGCCATGCCAGCTCCTAATTGATCCTCAACCCACACCAGAGACATTCACCCTCACTAGAAAGGGACAATCAGACCCTTAGGCCAAGCTGGAGCTAGGAAACAGGGATGGAGTCACATCTGAACCAAGCCTGAAGCTCCCAGACAAGTGGTCAAAGAACCTGACCTGCAACACTCAAGGTCTCCAGGAGCCCCAGTGTAAGAGACCTTCGGGGCCCTCAGGCAGAGGGACAGACTTCTGTAGCCAGCCTCAGCAGCAGAGCCCAGCCCCTCATCAACATATGCTAAGCCTTAGTTTCTCCCTCTGTATGAAGCAGTTGGCCATGTCACCACCCAGGGATCTGTGAGGATTGGCCTGAATGGAGAGAGTCCTCGGCCCTCCCTGAAGTCCTCTCTTCCCTGAACCACTTTCCTTATAAAGAGGAAAAGGCTACACTTGCTAGGATGAAGGGAACATGGCTGAGGGAGAGGAGCAACTGTAAGTAGTATCTCCTGCCAGCCTGCAGGCTCAGGAAGGTCTGCTTGGAGTAGTCCCAGATTTGTTGTGGGCCCCAATTTATTGAGCTACTTTATGTGCCTGCCCCACCCAGGGCTGGGCGCATTCTGAGGTGAACATTGTATCTTCCACTGTCCACATGAAGTACCAAGTCACTGAGAACCTTGGTGGACAGGTCATGACTAAAGGAAGCAGGTCCAAGCAGGCATTGGCAGTCAAGGAGATTAGTGCCCTAGAATGCCCTCCCCATCCCCCACACATCAGAGATGGAAGGTGCAGAGCAGGGTGCCCCAGGGTGAGGTAGGAGGACTATAATTACCACAGGTGACAACCTAGGCTGCTTTTGATGGTACAGTTTATGCGAAGTCTGACTCAGACAGGAAGAGGTTCTGCACAGGGCAGAACATCGGTGCAGATGGCAAAGACTGAAGATGCTTAGGAAAAGAAGCTCACCTACATGAACTCACTGAGAAAAAGCCAGCAGGCCAGCGAGCATAGAAGCTAGTACATCCCTCCTTAAGATGTAGCCACTATGAGGAGTCAAGATGTTGACACTCCAAACTCAGTATATCTTGACCCTTCTAAGTCTCCACCTCAGCCTCAAGCGTTATCCTGATGCTGCAAATCTGTGTCCCCATGGGGTTGTCCCCATGACTCCCAGCAGGAAGTGGAGACTGTGTGGTAACACATGCCAGGCAAGTACTCTGCCACTGCATCACCTCTCCAACCCAGAGCCCGGGCCTTTGAAAGCAGGTTCGTCACCTAGCCAATCCTTCCAGGCTGGGTCATGTGCTATTTCCCTCATAGCTGTTTCTACTTTGTCTCAAGACCACTCTCTGGTATGTCCTCTGTCTCTATTGCATGTATCCAACAAACCGTTTGTCTCCATGGACCTACAGGAATCTATTCCTCAATGGTTCCCCTCAGAAGTCAGCTGCACAGAGAGGACTCCCCACAAACGTCCCGAGAATCCCCCTTCATATATTTATGCCTTATTCTGTTTCCTTCTAGAACTCATGTCTGGCTCCCCCAAAGTTATCTGTTTTTTCTTTTTAAATTTCTATTTCCTTTACTTATGTATGATGGGGAGGGCGGGTGGGATGTGCAGACGACAATGGTTGTGTGGATGTCAGAGGACAACTTGCAGGACTCTGTTCCCTCCTCCCACTTTATGAGTTCTCAGGACTGAACCCAGGTCATTAGGCTTGGCAGCATGAACCTTGAGCTGTTTCACCAGCCCAATGTACCATATGTACCATATATATATATGGGGGAGGGGAGGTGTTAGATAGCCCAGGCTGGCCCTTCCCTCCTGAGTGCTGGGATTGCAAGGATGCACCACCAAACTGACTACTTGAATTCATCTTAATCTATCCCTAAAGTTCTGCCTTCATCCACTGTCAAGAGCTCCCCGGGGTGGGGCTTCATCACCGCCCTCCCTGCCCTATGTCACTGCTGTTAGGAGGGTGAACTTTTTGGAAGACCTTAAGATTTTCCAGTAATGCACACAAGAAGAAAGCATTTTCTAAGAAAAACCCGCCTCCATTGCTGCCCATGTGCCCTCAACGGCAGGCCTGGCTAACTTGTCCTGTATCTGCTGCCAGACTTAGCTGAATCCAGTTCGCAGTGGCAGGGGAGCCTTCAGTGTCATTCCCACCACTCCTGGGCCACGCCTCTCTGCAGAGGCCCAGAGCCCAGAGCCCAGAGCCCAGAGCTGCCGCGCTCAGCAGGTTCCTGCACACACTCCTTTGGAAGAAAAGACATTTGCAGCACTGTCCCTACACTTTTCAGAGAAGGGAGTGGGGAGGCTCTGCAGTCCTGCTACTTTGGCTCTGATTCAAAGCTCTACCCTCCAGGTACTCCAGGGCATTGGCCAGAAGGAGGGGGGGGGGAGGAATAGAGCAAGCGCCCTGGCTGCTGAAAACCAGACACACGTGGAAACACTTCCCACTTAGCCCTGCTGGGTAACCTGTGGAATGCCCTGGTAATGAGAAGCACGTAGATAGTGTCTTGATAGGTGCTTGGTCTAGCATCTGTATAGCTACACCCCAGAGCTATATCTGTATAGCTCTATATATCTGTATAGCTCTATATTTCTGTATATCTGTATAGCTGTATCCAGGAGATGGGGAAGGAGCTACTCTCCTGCTGGACTCCAAATGTGAGAAGCACAGAGAAACTCGGTCCTGTCCTCTTTAGACCTCAAATAGTGACATTACTCAGAAATTACTCAGCTGTTTTAGAAAGAGGGAGAGGGAGAGGGAGAGGGGGAGGGGAAGGGGGAGGGGGGGGGAGGGGGAGGGAGTGATATTACTGATCTTGCAGAAGGCTAGGGTTGTCAGCACCC
>NW_021604753.1:1199900-1201781 GCF_004785775.1 Grammomys surdaster | reverse complement strand
GGGAAGAGGGAGGGGAGGGGGAGGGAAGGGGAAGAGGGAGGGAAGGGGGAGAGGGAGGGAAGGGGGAGGGAAGGGGGGGGGGAGGGGAGGGGGAGGGAGTGATATTACTGATCTTGCAGAAGGCTAGTGTTGTCAGCACCCGTATCAGATGGCTCATGACTGCTTGTAAATCCAACTCTAGAGGATCCAACACCCTCTTCTGGCCTGTGAGATGGGGATGAATACTTGTAAACCCCAGTGCTGTGAAGATCACTGGGGTTTGTCACATCCTCCTCCGGCTCCACAAGGGCACTCACACATGTCCATGTGTGCACACACGTGCACGCATTAGCACGCACACACGCGCATGCACTAGAAAAAATATAGGAGAATGAATGAGACTAAGAATGCTGAGACATCTGGGGAGGCCCACAGTGACACAGGGTGGGCAGCACACTAGGGGCTAGCAGACCCCAGACTGAAGCAATGCGCTGATGGTATCCAGCCATCCTAACTGGCTACAGCCCAGACTCACCCCTGCCCCAGGGCCCTACATAGCTGTTCCCTCTTCCTATAACACATCCCCAGCTTTGTTGCTGAATCAATTCTCTGGGGATGTTTCTTTCCCCGAACATTCTAATTCTGGAACGTTCCATATCACCCCCTCCCTTCTCCCTGGCCAAATGACCCCATGCACTCAGAGGTGACCTTGTGAGGACCAGCTACTGTTTAGCAGTGTATGTCTCTGCACCCTTTTGGCCATGCTTCTGCCACGTTAAAGGTGTCAAGGGTGTGTGTTACCAAGAAGTGACAGAAGGGTGACAGTTATATCAGGTGACCTGCCAGCAAGCCACCTTTCATGAACACCAACTTAATGAGACAGGTCGCAGGAAGCCTTTCCCTTGTATCCTATCCTTTCCTGCTTGTACATGTCCCCTACAAGTGGCACTTTTGCCCCTCCTGAGGGAAACGCTGAGGATAACCTCTTACTCTATGCTAGAGCCTAGTATTCTTTAAGACACACTTGACCCGAAGAGCCATGTCCCTATTTCTTAGACCTTAGTCACCTCACTCTTGATACAAGCCAGAGCGATGAAGGAGTGGGGGGCACAGCGTGCTTCCTCCTGTCACTTATGTGTGTTCTCTGTGACAGCACCTTCTTCTTTTCATCTATCTGAAGCACAATACCCAAAAAAGCTGTCCCCAAAAAACAAGGAAGAGTGGCAGCTCACGCAGAGACTAAACTACAGATACCTGTGGTGATAGGCAGGGCACACCTCTGTGCGGCTCTCACAGAGGAAGTGACAGAGCTGGGACCCCCATTCCTGGCCACCTGTGCCAGACTGATGCCATTCAAGTAGGACTGGGGACAAGGCTCAGAAGAGAGTTGGTAAAAACCTCCCTGAAAGTCTTGCATGGACAGAAGGAACTAGCTCCACAGGGTGCTGGCCTAAAGGCAAGGAGCTCACAGGGCAGGGATGGGTAGCCTTGACACTTGTGAAGGTCTCACCCACCCTGGAGACCATGGGAGCTGCTGGGTGCAGTATGGCTCAGGCTAAGCACTGGGTCTGGCCAGCTGGAGGTCACCCTGACCTCTGAAACAGGCGGGCAGGAGTCATTGTTTCCAGCTCCCACAGCAGGGCTTGTCTGACATCTCTGCCAGGAGATTCATGTTGGAAGGGACTGTGCATGGTTGCTTCCAGTGGCTTCCATGGAAGCCACATTTGCCAGGCTTCATCACTGGCATCTGGGTCCAGTTTGGTGTGTTCCCATGGTCTCCACCCAGGCTTATACCAGAGCTACATCAACAGAACAATCAGCATTTACTTCAAAAGAAAACACTTGTCATTACCTGGAGAGAGAGAGAGAGAGAGAGAGAGAGAGAGAGAGAGAGAGAGAGAG
>NW_021604753.1:1188581-1199890 GCF_004785775.1 Grammomys surdaster | reverse complement strand
TATTGAAGGTTGTTTTTAGCATCTCACACGTGCTAGGCAAGTGCTCTACCACTGAGCTACATCTCCAGCCCATCTCCCATTTGGAAGCCGAGTCTCAGTTACCAAGCTCTCCTTGAACTTCACTGGTAGCCCAGTCAAGGACCCCTTGTCCTTGCAATCCTGCCTAAGCCTCGTGAATAGCTAGGATTACAAGACTGCGATACCATGTCCAATGATATCATCATATGGGGCTTCTTCTAGTCTTCCTTCAGGGCTTTATGGATTACCTGAGAAAAGAAGGGTTCATCTAAACTACTGTGCACTTCACAAGTCACAGGTGAACAGGCTGGCAGGGGGTCCCAGCTCTGTCCCATTCAATTCCAATATCTTCTGTCTGAACTCCAATATCCAGAAGACACTCTATACAAGCATAAAAAGGGAGAGTGAGGCTGAGGATGTAGCTTCCTGGGTAGAGTGATTGATTGCCTAGCATGTACAAAGCCAAATTTAGTCTACAACACCACATGGTATGTACCGCTAACTTCAGGAGGATCACAAGTTCAATGTCACTCTCAGCTACAAAGCAAGCTTGAGGCCAGCGTGGGCTCTATGGGATCCTGTCTTTAAAAACAGTGGGTGGGTGCCCAGCAAGGTGGCTCAGTAGGTAAAGGAGCTTGATAACCTGAGTTCAAACCCCAAATTCTACAGGGTTGAAGAGAAGAACTGACTCACACAGGCTGTCTTCTGACCCCTACTCAAGTACCATGGCATGTGCATATGTGCACACACAAATAAATATAAGAAAAAAATTAGTTTAGACAGAGTTTCACTGTGTAACCCTGGCTGTTCTGGAACTTTCTCTGTAGACAAAGCTGGCCTCGAACTCACAGCCTTTGACTCCTGAGTGCTGGGATTAAAGGCGTGAGCCACCACCACTCTACAAGAAAAAACTTGAGAGTGCCACTTTGTATATTCCTTTCACTCTGATCCTGACTGGATCCCAAAAGCCCTGTGAAGAGAGCTGGGAATCGAAGATCAGCTGGCAGTAGAGAATGTGGGGTGGGGGATGGAAATCTTGCTGGGATGAGAAAGAAGCCAGAAGTCGTAGACTGGAAAGCAAGCCTGTTGCTAAGTTGCCCAGCCGCCCTGAGCCCGGTATGACCTGGTGTCAGTACTCACGGGGACAGTAAAGGACAACAGCATCTAAGAAGGATGGATGGTCATGTCAACCTGACAGAATCTCCACCCACCTGGCCGACAGACATCTAAGGACTGGGTTACCTGAGGGGGGAAGACCCACCCTGCATATGAGCAGCACCCCATAGGCTGGGTCCCAGACTGAATAAGGAAGGAAAGGAAGCCGAGCGCCAGCTCCCATCTTTGCTCCATCAGCAGCCGTCTCACTGTGGACCCAGTGTGACCAGGCACCTCATGCTCCGGCACCATGAGAGACTATCCCCTCAAACTGAGCTAAAATAAATCTTTCCTTCTCAGTTTGCTTTAATTATCAGGCATTTTGTTGCAGCAATGAGAAATGTAATTCACACATCTGGCATTGCGGTCTTTCGAAGCGTCCCAGTTACTAACGCAGTGCAGTGTAACGCAGTGAACAAGCACAACCGCATAAAGAACTGTTCCTTGGTCCCTGGGCTTTCTCAGAGTAAGGACACCATCCTGTCATAGTCTCCAACCTGAGAAGTGAGTGAGGCTCCAGTCTAAGCAGGAGGTGGGTGACAAGGATTTAGGAACAGTATTATAGACCACTATTGTCAGGGGTCAGGGTGACAACAAGGGCTGTTAGACTTCACAGACTTACAGTATGCCCAGTTAACATTAAATTTTACTTCCTCCTCTCTTCCCTCCACCCATGTGGTGGTGTGAGTTTAACATGGCCTTGTCGATGCTGCACAAGTGTTCTATCCCAGTTCAACTCTGAATTTCAGATCTCAATAACTCTATTTAAAAAATTGCTTTGTGTGTGCGTGTGCGTGTGTGTGTGCATGCCACCTATGCTGGTGCTTGCTGAGGCTGGAAGAGGACACCAGGTCCCCCTGGAGCTGTAGTAACCTGCAATTATGAGCTGCCCTTTGTAGGTACTGGAATTGGAAATGAATACTCTGGAAGAGCATGTGCCTCCATCAAAGGTTTCATGAGACACTTTGTGACCCCAAAGTTAACCTATGCTTAAATCATGCATCCAAAATTATGAAATGGGAAATTCTAGAAACAACACATAAGTTTTCGGCTTTACAGTATTCTGTGTTCTATTAGATCTTGTGCCTCACACCTGAGATGCGCATCTTCCATTGGTGCAGGGTATCCCCACTGTATGCTGTTCTACCACCGCTCCCACAGGGAGGGGCTCTAAGGGCAAGCAAGCACCACAGTCAGCTAACACCATTTTTCATAAGCGAGAGTCATGATGTGGCAATGCAGAAGTGTCACAAGGAGCCCTGCACTATATAACATGTTTGCATTGAGTGAAGAGGCAAAATTATGGTAAGGTATTATAAGAGACAGAGAGGTGTATTATTACCCAATTAAAAACTTAAGTAGATCCTGGCAGCAACACAGTCCTCACTACCCGCAGGGTTGAAGACTAGTTATAGTCTCATACTTGAACTTAACTTGTTTAGCATTAAAGTTGTTTTAGATTTGAAAGGATAGTTTTCAGATGGTAATGCAAGTTAAAATCAAAATAATTCTACAAATCAGGTATAGAATTGTAAACTCTTCAAGTTAGGATGGATGATAGAATAATTTATCTAGATTGCCAAATATGATGCACTGGATGTTATAAATATATATCATACCTTACAATTTACATAGCTGCTATAAGGATGTTTAGTGTCTATCTGAGAGAAAAGAGCCTTTTTAATTGGACAAAGAGGGGGGAAATGTGCCTGCTTATATTATGTTAATTTGGGTCCCCAAAATTATTTTCATGGGAGTCCACACATCCACACTTAAGACACTGAGAGACCTGCCCCCTAACTGGTTCTGACTGGTAAATAAAGATGCTGACAGCTCAATGGTTGGGCCACTTCCTAACCTCCACGTGGCTAATCCACCTCCCTCCAATATTCCCGAGTTATTACTTACTGAATCTTGGCTGCCCCAGACCCAGACAGGCGTGCAGCCCTTTTGGATGGCTATCTCCCAGCTCCTCCTTGCTGGCTATGCTTTCTGTCTCGAATCTTCTCAGGTGTGACATCTCTCCTCTTCTTCTCCCTGAATGGCAGATCTCCTTCTCCTTTCCCTCAGTCCCAACCCTGGGAAAGTCCTAAGGTCCCGCCACTGGCTGTCCTGCCCAGCCATTGGCTGCTGGCATCTTTACCAATCAGAACCAGTTGGGGGCAGGGTCTCTCAGTGTCTTAGGTGCAGACGTGCAGACTCCTGTGCAAATAATTTTGGGGACCCCAATTAACATAATACAAGCAGCCACAGAGAGGGAGCACATTCACATAATTATCACCATTGTCTGTGCATCGAATTGTGTTGCATGTATATGTTTGAAGGTAGATGTGTGTGTGTGTGTGTGCGTGTGTACGTGCCCAAAGGGCAGAGAACCATTTCTCAAGTGTCAGCCAGGCTGGCTTTTGAGGCAGGGTCTCTCACTGGTCTGTCTGGCTGCTCAGTGAGCCCTGGGAATCCGCTTGTCTCCTCTCTGCAGTGTTGAGATTACAAATGAGCACCAACATGCTGGCTATGATACAGAGGATGAGCCTTGAGTCCTTATGTATGTACAGCAAGCATTTTACTGAGATAGTTCCATAGTCCTCTATAATATTTTTCAAGACAAAAATCTCACACAATAGTCCAGATTGACCTGGAACTCAGTATACAGTTCAGGCTGTTCTCAAACTAATAGCAATCCTCCTGCCTCAGCTTCGCAAGTTCAGGGATTGCAGGAATGAGCCACAGCCCAGCTCTATTAAACATAACACTATAGTGGCACTACTTTACCATTAGTGACTGCTGTGTCTCTTATTGTCCCTAACTTGTGAATGAACCTTCATCATGGGTGCATACTCACAGGAGAACACAGCATGCACAGGACCTAATACTACTCACAGTCTCAGGCCTCCAAAAGAAGTCTTGCCATACATCCTTGTGAGCCAGGTTAGACACTTGTAAAATATGAGTGTGGTGTGAGTTGTACTACTTTGTGCATTTACTAAGATTCATACAACTTTTTCGTGGCTTTTGTGGTATGTACCGTATATCTCATTAGAGCTGTTTACAAAGCAGCCTCTGTCAGTCGAAGCTAAAGATGCCTGGGCAGTCTGAAACAGTCATCCTAGCCATGAGATCTCCGGGGAGTCCTAGACTATAAGGCAATTCCTGACTAACCCTCTTGGGGAAGTCAGGAGTTGGACAGGCCCAATTGTCCTTCCTTCTGTAGAGATCCTCTAGCCCCAGGACACATCCCCAGGGGGATGAACAGAGGTGCCAAGGAGGGAAAGGTAGCCTTGTTTGGGTAATCAGCTCATTGTGATGCTATGACAGCCTCTTGGGACAGCAGTTAATCAGCTAGGTAATTTGGGCAGGGTGAAGTCATCAGTGCCAGCTGCAGTAAGGGACCTAGGCTGAAAGCTGGCCTTCTGGGGCATGCCTTTCCCACCTCTCCCCTCCTCATGGGTCAGGAGAAGGAAGCTCTTCTCGTTGCTGTTGACCTTTGGCCCAGTGTTGTCTAAGCAGAACAGGATTCCTCTATCCTTGAAGCACTAAGAGGCTTCCCAGGCTACTCTCCCACTTTCTCAGAGACAAGAGGCATTGTCAGTATTGACTGTGTTTATGGGCATCTCACTGCAGTTGGGATGTCTGTGTTCAAATCTTAGCTGGGTCAATCTCTTTGTAGTAGCCATGGGGAAGTAGCTCCTCGTGACCTTTAACCCAGTGCTTAGGTCATGACCTTGCCTGACTCTGATCCTTTCTAGCTCCACATTCTTTACCTTTTTTTTTCTTTCTAGTATTCTTCCATAGAACAGAAGTTCTGTTCTACTCTGTATTTAATTATTGCCAATTTCCTCCTTACTGAAAATCCATCAGTGAATATGTCCATTGATTAGTTCTGAGGGGCCATGGTCAGTCATTCCCTATTACTGATACTAGCTGAGGACCAGGCCTTCAACACTTGAATCTTGTGGCAGAACAGCACATAGTTAACTCAAACATTCCACCAAAAGGCATTTACTTCACTTTCCAGAGCCCCAGCACCTTAGTAGATACTCTAGTGCTCGTTACACACCAAAGTTCCCAATCTCTGATACTCATACAAACTCCCTGCTGTGGGCTCTGGGAGCCCAGAAAGGGAGGAAAAGGACAAGAGCAAGCCTAAAAGCCAGCAGCAGGGACGTGTGACTGCAGAGTGGGTCCCACAGGCCTTCTACAGCCCTGTCCCTATGGCCTTGCTGTTTGAAGCCCTGTCTCTACATGGCACTCCTCATTGCTTGCAGCTCTTCTGGGCAGATGCTGTATGTTTCCTGACAGCTGGGACTTTCTAGAACCTCCATCTTGTCTTCAGTGCTCACAGCTTCATGCATTGTCCTTTGCAGCGACATTATTAATATGGTGGCCATTTTCTAAACTATGAAAGCTGACCCAGCTAAGATTTGAACCCAGACATCCCAACCACAGTGAGATGCCTGTGAACACCCATCCGTACTGCCTGTGCCTCTTGTCTCTGATAAAGTGACTTATCTAAACCTCCTCCAGATCCCAGCAAACACAAAGAGCAGAAGAACAAATCCAGCAACCCCATAAGCAAACAATTAGGTAATCACAGATTTGATATTATTTATGAGATTTCTAGATTCTTCTAAAGACAGTGTGGGTGGGCAAGGGTGCAAAAAAAGATGGCAGAGCAAAAATAAAGCAAAAGAAAGAAATGTTGCAACCAAGTCAGGCATGGTATAGCATATACTTACTATCCTCCTCTCAGGAGACTCAGGCAGATCAGGAGTCAGCAGAGGCTACACAGAGAGATCCCATCTCAAAAACAAAAGAAAACGTGTATTTGGTGACTTTGTTTTGTGTGTGTATGTATTCATGTGTGTACGTAATCATGTATATACACATGCATATCGGGGCCAGAGGTCGACACTGGGCATCTTTCTCCATCATGTACCCACCATATTTGTTGAGACGGGTTCCTTCATTGGTTTAGCTAGACTACCAGCAAATACCAGAATCCTCCAGTCTCAGCCTCTGCAATGCTGAGGTTCCAGGTGCATGCTACAATGTCTGGTTTGTATGTGAATGCTGGGGTGGAAGTGAGGTCCTCGGGAGCAAACGCTTTGCCAATTGAGCCACTCCCCTATCTCTTGTGACTACCCTTGTTGAAAGCTTTTCTCAATCCTTTCTATCCTCTGCTCACCTATGACTTAACTTGAAAAAATAAAAACCTATCCCCTCCCCCAAAGAAACCAAATACATCGTGTAATCCACACCAGGCAGAGCACAGTTGGAAAGGCAGCTATATTTTTCAATGCACCAGAAAAGCAAACTGTTTGATGGTCATCCAGTGGTACTGAAATTAACTCTCTTAACTCTATTTGGAGAGGGAAGGTTCTAAAGTCTACAAATTCTCTCTGCTTCTTCCTCCCAGGACCTCACATGTACTAAGCATGGCCTACAACTTAATTGCATTCTGGGCTCTTACAGCTCAGCCAGGGCAAGAAGAGTTGGAAAGAGAAACATTGGTTGCTGCTCTAGGCAGATAGATGGTAGGTGCTTCTCACATGACTGTAATGTTTTACATGTATGAAACTGTTCATAAAAATCAGAGCATGGCATCTTTTGCAAATTTTAAACTTATCTTTCTTTCCTCTAGCTTGATTTAATATAGAGGTTTTTAAGCCTAGCATGTGTAGGGAAATGGGTGGAACTGGAAATCGTTATGTTAAGCAAACTAAGCCAGACTCATGTATGTAATGGCATACACCACGTGTTTTCTCTCATATGCAGATTTTTAACTCTCTCTCTCTCTCTCTCTCTCTCTGTGTGTGTGTGTGTGGGGGGGGGTTGTGGATCTAGACAGTGGTTCATAAGAAGGAAGTCTAATGGAGGAAAAAAGAAAGCGGAGCACACCACAGCAGAGGGAGAGTACTTGGGGAGGAGATGAACCTGGCAGGATTGGAGGGAAGAGGCAAGTACTGGAGGAAAACAAATTAAAACAAAACATAATGACATATACATATGAAACTGCCATAATGAAACCTTTACCATGTGTGCTAACTTTGAAATCTTATGGCTGGTGAGGCGACTCCATGGGTAAAGGTGTCTCCCAAGTGAAGGGTCTGTGTTTGATCCTCAGAAGCCTTGTAAAAGGAAGGCGAGAACCAGTCCCACACACGTGTCCTCCGACCTCCACATGTATCTGTAACATGTATACTTCCTCAACCACAAATAATAAGTGAAAATATTTTAAAACATTAATGCCATGATCTGTGCTGGTCTCCTAAGGGCTCTGATTTAATTAGGCTGGCCAGGGACATAGCCAGACTCCTGGTTATAAGCAGTAATGCAGTCAACTGGGAACCAGCATGTGCTATGGCTTACCTAGCTGAAGCAAGGCTGCTTGGCTGTGCCTGGGGTGCAGATCTGCATGGAAATGAGGCTCTTCGCTTCTGGCTTCTGGCTTCATGTAGTTGCAAATGGCTTCTTCTGACTAGGCCACAAGGTTCCCAGAAGAGAGTATCAGTCTGTAAAATGTGAGTCTTTCTCTAAAGTTGAGGACAACTTGCTTCTCACAAATTGGAGCCTCAAACTTGGGCTTTTCTGGTTCCTAATCCTTCATCTCCCTCCTGCTCATTTTTGTCACCGAAGAGCCTAGTGTACCACATGATTGATGAAGAGTGGACCAGGAAAGGGATGGGGACAGCAGTACTCTACTGGGCATTAATTCAGGGCAGGTCTTGAAGGTCAACTTACTGGGACATTACAGTGGAAGATTTTGGAAGTGGTATTGGGAGCCATGACCAATGTCCCTGGCCTTGCTTGTGCAAAGTAGGGCCACCTCCTTTAACTCCTTGGCAGACACCTTTCACAACTACATGCAGAGCCTGGCTTGGTGGCACACCTCTTTAATCCCAGCACTATGGAGGCAGAGGCAAGTGGATTTTTGTGAGTTCCAGGCCAGTCAGAACATTGTAAGACGTTGTCTCAACCAAACCAAACCAAACAATAACACACACACACACACACACACACACACACACACACACACACCCCAACTAGTTGAGTTCTAATCATGGTCAGGAAGGTGAAGAGAAAGAAACACCCATTATTCCCAGGTACTGAGCTAAGCACTTTATCCATCTGCAGTCTTGAAGACATGCAATCTCTGTCTCTCACCCTCATGACTAACAGTCTCTGTCCAGCTAGCCAGGATGTGCCAGTGTCTCTGGCTGAGCCTCACTCCCAGTCACCCTCCTTTTTCAAGAGGGACCTCTAGAGGGCAGCCTGGTTGGGAGGCAGACTGCTGCACACCAAAGACTAAGCCTCTTCAGTTAGACTGTGCCTGTCCTTTTTTAATATTTAGACATGTAAATATATAACATGTACTTTATACATCCACAGACATACCATTAAATCAAACATAACTGGGAGAGTGCCTAGAAACCCCATCAAATGGTGATTGCATACATCTGGCTAGAATGTTTATCCACATGTATGTGCTTGGGTTTGTTTATTTGAGATAGTCTCACTATGTAGCCTGAGCTGGCTAGGAATTTTCTGTATTGCTGGAAATCTAGCTCAGTTTGCAAAATGCTTGTCTAGCCCCAGTACTAGAGGAAGAAAAAAAATAAATTTGTGGTATCTAGTTGGCTTCAAACTAACAACTCTCCTAATGCAGCTTCTCCAGTGCTGGGGTTGCAGGGATACACCAGTACACCTGGCAATGTGTTTTTGGTTTTGATGCTTTTTTTATCCAGGAGTCACAATGATGACAAGCCTCTGTGTGTGTGTGTGTGTGTGTGTGTGTGTGTGTGTGTGTGTGTGTGTTCCAGGCAACAGGTTCCTGCTGAACATTGCTTTAGTTCTTGAACACCATCACAGTGAATTGACATTAAAGCCCCTGATTCAGAAGGAAAGGGGACACTGAATTGGCTTTACCAGTGACACTGGTCTCTCACTGATGATGGAATGTAACTCTCTGGTAAAGGAGTTCACTGTCAATGAAGCTGACAAGAAGCTCAAGGCAGCAAAGGATGCTGGAGCAACTGTGGTTAGAGCCATATTACAAATGAGAGGACCTGCACCCCAGCCAAGGTATTTATACTTGGTAGCAGGGGTGCAAAGGCAGGTCCCAGCCATGCCAGGGCTTTTCAGGAAGATGTGGCAGGTAAGTGTCCCCTCAAAAAACCGGAGCTAGTCATGTCCATGCTCAGGTCACAGAAGTAGTCAGGGTCAAAGGAAACACAGAGAGACCAAGTCTCAACACCCCACACCCCTGCCTTTCTGGCTGTGACCTCAAGCAGGTCACTCCAGGCTTCAGGCTGTTCCTTGTAAAAATAAGGATAACTCTTGCCCTCTGCAGGGCCAAGAGGCACGGCGAGTGGGTCTTGAGTTTCCTAAGGCTCAGCTGGGTTTTTCATTTACCAGAGAATTTTTAAAACTTTGGAATTTTAAAAGGGCAAGTTCTTTCCCTACCTATTTCACTGAGGAAGTAGTGGGGGCACGTACTGGGTGCCAAGCTAGGGCTCCCACCAGTCATTCCTGTAGGCCCTTCACACAAATGGGGTTGAGAGTAGAAAAGATAGCAGGGAAGGAAATCCTAGTCTCATAACACTTTTTTTTTTTTGCCAGTTTCAACAAAAACGAAGATTGCATAGTCTCGGTAGTTCGCTCTGCAGACACAGCCTATCTGCCCATAATGCCCAAAGTCCAGGACTAGATACAAAAGCAATAGCAGGATCCTGCTGACTCCTGGAGTTATCACTACCTCCAAAGCTTAGATCAGGAAAGACAGAAGAACATCAAAATGTTGTCTTCCTCTGTTTTCATGGGTATCTGACATCCCATAGGATGTGGGAAGAAGCATCTTCTAGAACTGGGACAAGACATTAAAATCCATGGGCCAAATCTAGCCAGACCATTGTTGTTATAAATAAAGTTTTATTAGAATGCAGCCCTTTCTGTTCATTTACAAGTTGCCTAGGGCTGCTTTCCTGTGGAGTGGTTGCCATGGAGACTATATAGCCAACAAAACTTGAAGCCTTTACTTTCTGGCCCTTTATGGAGAAGGCGTGTAGCCACCTGTTCTAGGGGATGTATTGCACAAGGTTGGGTTTCACCAATGTCTTCAGGAGCACCTACCTCCTTAACAACTAACACACCCCAGAAGAGATGCATCACTTTCTAATCTGTTGGCAAACACGAGAAAGTTTGAGTCCCCTATTCCCAGCCTTCACAGAACAGAGAAGAAGGTGGTGGCCCCAGGCAAAGCTCTCCGTTCACTAGGGTCTTGTCTCCTGTGTGGTTGATCTCTTTGCCCTGCCCTTTGTAGCCTGGGGCTGCCCTTGTGAGCCTTGCCAGGCCTGTGAGTCATCAGGCCTGACTCACTCCCTGTCTAAAAATATCGATTGTCTCATAGGGGCAGAGCAGCTTTCATTTGTTGCTTGGTCTCTTTCTGCAGTACTCTTTTTGGGCAAGGTCTTGGCTCTTACCATTCTGGAGCCATGGGACCAGGTTGCAACTACAGTTTTGAGCAGGAAAGAAATCTTGGAGAAGGAGGTTGGAAGTTGGAGCTGGCAGACTTGGGTGCAGATTCTGACCTGTAAGTTCGTTTGCTGAGTGACTCTGAGCATTAGGGTCCTCAGCCATATGGTAGATATTATACAGGGTCCACACTACAAAGTAGATGCCACCATAAAATCAAAGCGGGATGGAGTTGCTTATACCCAGCAGGTTGATTCCCAGTGTTTATGGTCCCTGAGGACTCTGCTGATCACAAATGTCTCTTTCAAGCCTGGTTATGGGGAAGGGGAATAATGTGCCTAACTGTGGATGGGTTCTGCCATTGAAATCATCCAAAACTATCCAAGGAAAACAGGAACAAAAGGAAGTCAGAGCAGGAACTCAAGGCAGGAAACTAGAGGCGGAAATTGAAACAGAGGCCATGCCAGGCAGTGGTGGCATATGCCTTTAATCCTAGCACTTGGGAGGCAGAGGCAGGCAGATTTTTGAGTTTGAGGTCAGCCTGGTCTACAAAGTGAGTTGTTCCAGGACAGCCAGGGCTACACAGAGAAACCCTGTCTCAAAAAAACAAAAAGAAGAAGAAGGAGAAGGAGAAGGAGAAGGAGAAGGAGAAGGAGAAGGAGAAG
>NW_021604753.1:1142556-1188571 GCF_004785775.1 Grammomys surdaster | reverse complement strand
AGGAGAAGGAGAAGGAGAAGGAGAAGGAGAAGGAGAAGGAGAAGGAGGAGAAGGAGAAGGAGAAGGGAAAAGAAAGAAACAGAAGCCATGGAGACAGCTGCTTACCAGCATATGCAGCCCAGGACTGTAGGTCCATGGGTGGCACCTCCCACAGTGGGAGGGGCCCTCCACATCAATCATTAATCTAGAAATATCCTGATAATTTCACAGGGCCAATGATGGAGGCATTTTCTCAAATGAGTTTCCTCTTCCTAGATGACGCTAGCTTGTGTCAAGTTGACAAAAAAAAAAATCTAGCTACCATCCTTAGTTGTATATTTATAGAGCAGGACCATGAGATAGTGAACAGTAAACAGGAAAGCCATACCTATCCCTGTCCCACCAAGAAAGGACTAAATAGCAAATGCTAACTCTTAAGCAGCCCCTGGACAGTGAGTGAAGAATGGGGAGGAAGTTCCAGGGAGAAGGAAGCAAGGAGCTCAGACACTGAGGCAGGAGGGAGCTGCAAAGGACTAGATAAGGCAATGAAGGCAAAATGGGGCACAAGCCACTCAGTCTGTCCAGTGGCCTAGGAGTGAAATGAGACAGAGCCAGAGTGGTCAGCTCAAGATGAGAGACTTGAACCATCTTTGGGATTTCCCAAAGAAGCAAGTCAGCTAAGGAGGTGATTGACAGCTGAGGAGTTAATCCCACCCTTAAGCTTATCCAGATTTGCTTAGCCCACAACGCACCATGCCCTACGATAGCAAAGGGCATGAAGCAAGTGAGGGATAAGACCTGGCCCTTGTGCTAAAGTTACCTACATTCCAGAGAACCACAGACACACACAAACACCTGCACCACACCCAGAACTGCATGTTCCTCAGATTCTCCACCTTCCAGCTATTTCCAATCACTACTTGCCTCACCCATTGCCCTACCCCCAGGTCTACCAGATGTTTGGAACTGAGGGTAACTTCACCCAACACAGGCTTTTCCCAGCCCTCCTGCCTTACATTTGGGAATGAGACTCAGGAGAAGACCATATTGGATTATGATGAAAAAATATGATCCTTGGGCAAATGGACCTACAGAAGGATGAAGTCAGGCTGAGAGTTTACAGCATCCACCCTACTCTCTTCTCTCTCTATCAGGAATGACATTCAGCCAGTGAGAAGCCCTGATCGCCTCCAGCTCTCTATGCAGTCTTGTCTCAATTCAGATGCCATTGCCCCTAAGCAACACCATCCTTGCACATTTCTCAGAAGGAGATGCATTTAAGGTCCAAGGGGAGGTGGGAAGGCAGCAGAGTGATCAGAGGCACGTGCTCCAGTGCCTATCTCCTACACTTCCATAGGTGGGATATGGGTGGGGGGTCTCTGAACTCTCAGTTGCCGGTCCTGAAAAGCCTGGGGGTAATGAAAGCCCTGGGCAGAAACAGCCCCCTCAATGATGTCAGCATGTGCAGACACATCTGGATCTGCTTCCTCTTCCATTACTAGAGAGGGGATCCCATTCTCCTATTGCCTCCCTACCCTATGGTCTAAGTTAAGGGGTGGCAAGAGGTTCCAGGAGTGGGCCAACTGGTTCTGTCTGATTGGGTCCGGGGGATTTCTCTAGAGTGTGAGAATGTGCTAGAAGAAGAGAGTCCTAGAAAAACTCAGTCTTTTTGTAATCTAAAGCAGCTGAACCCAATAGGAGGGTGTCTGGAAGGTTCTCCGTTATCTGATTATCAGCCCTCCCTTATTGCCCGCCACAGGGCTCCTCTACAGCCCCACATCCTACAGCAAAAATCTCAAGATGCTGAGGGAATGCAGCAACCATAGGAAGATGATGAAAAGCAACGATTACCTAGGCCATTCTTTTCCTGTAGGGCCAGTTCTCTAACCACCCAACCTCCCACCAATCCCCACTTCATGCTCTGATATGTAGTTCTGGCAGACACCATGCAGAAGGAACTGCGGTGGGCAAATGAGCTTCCTAGAGATGACCCAGCATTTTTGCATGGCTGCAATGGGTGTACCTTGAAAAGGCACAGCCACAGTGGCTTCATCCTAGGATTGCTTCTTGCTGCTGGTGTGCCTTCTCGTGTTTGTCATTGCTGTGTTCCTCATTGTTCTGATGTGGTGTGATTGGGCAAAGAAAGACCCTTTCTGCTACGATTGCTTCCTGGGTGTTTGCTCACTCTGTTGGGCAAATTTCCTTCAGACCAACATGATGAACTTTTATGAAATAATGCTGTTTAGATGAATTAATGACCTTATGGAATTCCTGATTTGGTTGAAGTAATTTTAGGAAGTCAGTTTGATTTAAATAATTTTAGACAGTTAGAATAATTGATAGAAACTTTAAGGAGATGGTTTTAGTTGTTTTGTCAGAAAGATATAAAAAAGTCAAATGTGTTCCTCCCTTGCAGAATAGTGAGGGCTGCATAGGTTGGAAAAAGTGAACCGTGAGCTTTCATTCGTTACAAGCATGTAAATTGCACTAAGAAGAAAAATGGGCTGAAAACAAATTAATGATCAAGAAAAACATTCATTTTAGGTTAGGTCTAGGGATGAGGCCACAGGTCTCGGTGTGCACCATGATAATTAAGGTCATGAACAAAGAGTAGGTAATTTCACTGTGAATGTAAGAACAGAGAACAGATTAGCCAGTCTAGCTGACCAAGACTTCAAAAATAAGATGTAAGATATATGACCTGTTTCTTGGTAAAAACGTTGTGAAATTATGACATGAAAAAAAATCTATTGCTTTAAACTCATGAACATATGAAATGAAAAAAAGATAAAACTACTGCTTCAGACTTATAATGAGCTTATGGAATGAAAGATAAAATTACTGCTTTGGACTTATAATGAACTTATAGAATAAAAGATAGATAAAATGTTTAGTTAGGTATGAGTTTTAATAGAGAAACATGTAATCAATAATATTGTTGTAACTCCCTCTCGTGTAACAATTTTATCTGTTTTGAATGAAGTAATTATTCGTCTTACATAGAGAATTTTGTCTTAGGGGGCATAAAAAGGCTAAGAGAAAAAAAAATAAAGTTGTTAGAGCTTGCTTGCTAGAGTTTTGTTCTATCCACCCATTGTGTAGTGTGTGTGTGTGTGTGTGTGTGTGTGTATGCATGCATATGTGCAAAGTTGTTGGAACTTGCTTGTTGGAGCCTGCTTTGCTTCATTTACTAAGTGTGTGTGTGTGTGTGTGTGTGTGTGTGTGAATTTTCTTTTTCTCACTGGCCCCCAAACAGTTTAAAGAGTTCACCATTTCTTGCCAGTCACAGAGGGTACCAGCCCAGATAATTAAGTTTTGGTTTTGTCAGTGCTGACCTCATAAATCACCTGCCACTATCAGTACCAGCTCCAACATTGATGATCAGCATCATCGGACTCTACACTTGGTTCTCCTTAGCTTACCTGTGGTGTTGGAGCTGGCCTTTGACACAGCGCTGGCCATGTTAAAAATTCTTCTTCCCTCATGGCACTGAGGATCTTGATGCATTCTAGCCCAGTGCTCTATGGCTGAGCTACACTCTAGTTTGTGGCATCTGTTTAACGTCTTCTAGCACAGACCTGGGTACCATCATACTTCTCACAAAGTAGTTGTTCAAGAAATTCTGCCATCTGTTTTTAGGACTCTGAGACAACGTACAGAAACCCAGGCCCTGGCTACCTGTAATTTCTGGAATTGGAAGAGGCACCTCTAATTTTAATCCCCTGGGTGACAACACTAAAAGGGGACTTTTGGTGCCCTTGGTCATTACTCATAGGTGCAGCATGTGTGTTCTGGGGTCCAGGCACTGTGCTGTGCATTACAGGAGCTGAAGTGCTAATCTGCCTTTCAGAGGCATCCCTTGGAGCCAGGAAGCCCGGCCTGGATCTAGGGTTTCAAGACTTGAAGAGCTAATATGTTCAGCTCTCAATTTAAAGGGAAAGGCCCCACCAAAACCCTTTCTAGTTTAAGCCAGACATGGGTGGGATAATCCATTCTTGGTCATGGCTGGAGATATCTCAAGGCAAGCCCAGGAGCAATTCTAAGTTCTGTGCAGTCAAGGTGGGTAACTCCACCTAGGACCTATCACTTGGTCTGTTGTGGTAAACAAGATCCTCTCCCTGATAAAACTCTTATCTTGGGTCTCTCTCCCTGGAATGTTTGTTTGAGTCTTTGAAATGTGCTTTTCCCAGGATGTGCCTCAGGGGCAAACTAATATTTGAGTGTAGACCGAAACTCAGACTTAAAGATCTTTAAGTTCAAGCTGAGACTTGAAATTACATTTTTACATTTCCCCCTTTTTCTTGTGGATGATTCCAATCTTGGAATCACAAGTCATCATCTGGGTGTACAGCATGATATTGTTGTCTAAGCATAAGCACTTGTACAGTGTTAATACGATCTCTAACAAATTTAATCAGGCGATTAAAAAGGGCCAAAAGTGAGCAACAGAAGCAAGATTATAAGGGGTCCCGTTATGGCAGACACCAAGATAGTAAACCAAGGAGATTTATTAAACCACAACTCAAACTGAAAGACCCCCGAGAGGGGAGACCTCACTCAAGTCATGGGAAATCGCAGCCACCCAATGATTCATGAGACACCAATCTTGCTGCAACTCCAAGAGGTTTATTTCAGAAATCAGTGCACTGAGGCCAAGACTTGTAACCCACACAGGGGCAGAGGAGTTCGACCCCCAGCTCAGGGAGTATAGGGTATTTAAAGGAAAAAACCACCAGGAGGAGTGAGGGGTAGTCACTGGAAAGTACCAGTGGAAAGTACCAGCCCATTATTCAGTATATGACAGGGTTCAAGGAACGGTCATGGGGAAGTACAGGTTTTTTTCACAAGAACACAATCTTACTCAACCATCTATTTTGTGATCAGCCAAGTTCCTGGTACACAGCACCCATGAACTAGCTGACCTGCTCTCTTGGCTCCACTCTGTCTACTAGTCTGCTAGGGATAAAAATTCTCATTCTTTCTATTTCCTTTCATTTCCCCACTTCTTCTAGTACATAGTTCTAATCATAGAACTAAATTTCAGTATCATCGTAATCTGGATTCTCTTGACCCTGTAAAGTATGAATATTGTTGGCATAACATCAAAATCTGAACAGCACTTACCCTGTCTCTAACAAAGGTAACTAATCTATTTAACACACAGGGGCCTATAGTTAGGAGCAAAAGTAAAATTAGAAGGGGCCCCATAAGAGAAGATATCAGAGTAGTCATCCGTGGTGATCTACTAAACCAGCTCTCGAACCATCCCTGTTGTGCTTTTCTGTCTCTCTGCCTTTTGTCTAGTCTCTCTCTAAGTTTATTCATGGAGTCTCTAATCACCCCCGAATGGTCGACGTAAAAGCAACATTCTTTTCTGAGGGTAGCACATAGCTCCCCCATCTTTTTAAAACAGCAAATCTAATCCTCTCTTATTTTGTAAGACTACATCTGATAGGGAAGTTAAGGACTCTTCAAGCTCAGAGATGAATTGTTCTAGGGCCCTTAGATCCTCATCCATGGCTGGTCTTAATTCATAGAAGTACTAAGGAGTCTGTGTTAGGGCGGCAGTTCCTGTCCCCACACCAGTTGCCACTCCTAATCCTAGGATTACAGCCAAGGTCAAGGAGATAGGTCCTCTCCGAAAATGTCTCAGATGCACATCAAACTCATCTTCAAAAGTATTGGCTGGGTGATAATAGACCTGGGGAACTAGCTGTATAAGCACACAATAATCTTTGGTATCATCAAAGACAGAAATTGACACACAAGGAGTGAATCCTGAACTACAAGTCCACCATTTATCTATCTCAGGCACTAAATATCTGCTAGCAGAGGTTCTTGGGCTTTTAAAAGTCTCATTACATAGATGTTTATAGGCAGCTGGTGGGTTTCCTAGGCAGGTCCCTTTCCCTGAGTCCTCAGTAAGTGTCAGCTTGTTCCTATTGTTCCAGACACAAGCATTATGACTGGTAGCATTATTAAAGGTTCCAGATACTGCAGTACCTTCATAATAAGGGGGTCCTGAGGTGAGGCAAAGCCAACAAGATTCTGTCATATTAGGATTGGACCTATTTAACACAGTAAATGTTCCTTGAAGCCGGGCGGTGGTGGCGCACGCCTTTAATCCCAGCACTTGGGAGGCAGAGGCAGGCGGATTTCTGAGTTCGCAGCCTGGTCTACAGAGTGAGTTCCAGGACAGCCAGGGCTATACAGAGAAACCCTGTCTCGAAAAACCAAAAAAAAAAAAATGTTCCTTGAATCAAATTTAGCAATCTCTGTCCAATGCTTGGGAAGGGTGGAGGTGAGGTTAAAGGTGACCTCAAGGGGGTTTTAGTAGGAGGGAATCTCTCATCTTGTGGCTGTAGAAGTGCTGCTAGGGCAGGGGGTCCCTGTTCAGGTAACACTTTGTTGGGGCCCATGGGTTGAGCAGGAGGGCTTTCTATTTTAAGTCTGATAGTAAACACTAAGCCTGGATCATAGTCACTGATGTAAAACTGGAGTCCCCACTGGAGTCCCCTAATCCATTCCACTCTCTTCTTTTTTCCAGTATTAGTGAAGATGATATTAAGTAAGTTACACATGGGTGTCTCACAGACAGACCGCCCTGAATTGGACGTTGGGGTGACACAATCTATCCACCCTGTGGAAGTCCAGTTATATCGAGTCACCGTTATCAAGTCCCAGCTTGAGGAGGGGTGCCAAAATGCTTGACCCGTAGTCTCACACTTCCAGGCTTTACAAAAATAATCTTCTATCTCTCCACATCTTACTTTTCCACTCCTGGTCATATCTCTAGGACAGGCATAAAAGTCCATTGTTCAAAGGGAACATTGGGCCCATTTGTTAGAGCACCCTGGGTCTGCTCAAGGTGGACCTCTCGGGTCCGTGTTGTAGCTGAGGTCATCATGCCATGATTCTGGGATATCCCATCCACTAAGTCCTGCAGTCAATTGGAATATGTCTGGAGTCAAAACTAGCCACCAGGTGTATGGGGGATGTAACCCCTGGATATTCCAGACGACATCCCCAGTCTGTGAAGAGACCTGCCAAGTCAGTTTCTGGGGGAATGGGGATTGTTACCTGTCACCTGAAGGGCACCTGCAATGCAGGCACAGCTTAAGAGGATCAGCAGTCTTTTCCAGTTCCCACTGATCTTTGGAGAGTTCAGGAACTCTCTTCACATGGGAGGCATGAATCCAAGCAGAAATGCCTTCTACTTTTACTGCCATGGGGGTGGTCAGGAGTACCAGGTATAGTCCTTTCCAACGTGGCCCAAGGTTACCAGCTCAGTGGTGGCGGACTAGGACTGCATCTCCCACTTGAAACTAGTGTGGCACACTCGGGTCTCTGGTCTCGTAGGCCCCTTTCAGCTGCTCCCAGACCTCGCGCCAGACCACCTCAAGTGCTTTCATGTGAGCAAACAAGAATTTAGAAAGAGAAGCATCAGGATCGTACACTCCACCTGACTCAGTCAGTGGCAGCCCCCCCTTCCCCCTCGAATTTCATAGGATGTAAGCTTAAATCACCATGGTGTGTTTCGTACATGGAACAAGGCAAAAGGAAGGAGGGCCGTCCAATCATTTCTGCCGGTCTCCAAAACTAATTTAGTTAAGGTCTCTTTAATGGTTCTATTCATCCTCTCTACCTGTCCTGAACTCTGGGGTCTGTACACACAATGTAACTTCCAATTAATCCCCAGCTGGGTGGCCAGTCCCTGACTTACCTGGGTAATGAAGGCGTGTCCGTTGTCTGACCCAATTACCTTAGGTATCCCAAACCTTGGGAAAATCTCTTCCAGGATCTTAGCCACCACATTTGCTGTCTCAGTCTTCATGGGAAAGGCCTCTACCCATCCTGAAAAAGTATCTATGAAGACTAACAAATATTTGTTGCCATACTTAGCCAGTTCAACTTCTGTGAAATCCACCTCCCAGTAGGCTTCAGGTCAGTCTCCTCAAAGTCTTCTTCCTGGAGGACATCTTGAATATCCAGCATTAGTCATAATACAGAGTATACAGTTCTTAAACACTGCCTCGGCTAAGTCAGACAGTCCCAAAACATAATATTCTGGTGCTTTTACTAAAGTCTTTAGGTATTTGGCTCCCAGATGAGTCAGGTGATGTAGGTTTGTCACATACTTACGTCCTTCTTCTTGTGGGAGGATAATTTACCATCTTGTGCTTGAACTACTCCATAGGGAATCTCTGCTCGAAATCCTAGTTTGTCCATTGTTTGATAGTCATCTGCGGTGTACCTGAAGCTGGTATCTCGGGTGTCAAAATAATCTTTGGAGCCTTTGGTTATCAGAATCATTGTTCCCTGGGCAGCCTTTTTGGCAGTTAAATCTGCCATCTGATTTCCTTTAGCAATAGCATCCTGAGTTTTCTGGTGCCCAGGACAATAGACAATGGCCACTTTCTTGGGCAAATGGATAGCCTCGAGGAGGCTCAGTATTTCTTCTTTGTTTTTAAGGTCTTTGCCTGCAGATGTCAACAGCCACCTTTGTTTATAAATTGTACTATGTATATGAGCTGTGGCAAAACCGTACCTGCTATCAGTGTAGATGTTGATGGACTCCCTCTCTGCCATTCGCAGGGCTTGTGTCAGAGTGATAAGTACTGCTTTTGGGGCAGAAGTTCCTTCTGGCAGGCTGCTGGCCCAGATTATTTGTTTTCCATCTACCACCACGGCTCCCACCACCTGCTTACCTTCAACCACAAAGCTGCTGCCATCCGTATACCAGTTCAGACTTCCTGGCCAGGGCTGGTCCTTCAGGTCCCTTTGAGTACCTGTTTCTTCTGCCAAGATGTCAATACAGCAATGAATGGGCGATGAGTCATCAGTCTCAGGCAGCAAGGTGGCAGAGTTTAGGATGGCTGGGGAAGTAAAGATCACTCTTTCAGTCAACAACAGACTCTGATAGTGTGTCATGTGGGCATTAGTCATCCATTGGTCAGGGGACTGTTGGATGATGTTCTCAAGAGAGTGGAGTGCCACAACAGTTACCTGTTGTCCCAGAGTCAATTTGTCAGCATCTTTGACAAGTTAGGCCACAGCAGCAATGGCTTTTAGACAGGTAGGCCATCCACTGGCCACTGGGTCTAGTTTCTTGGATAGGTATGCCACTGGTCTCTTCCATGGCCCCAAGGTTTGGGTCAGGACCCCTTGGGCAACCCCTGCCTTGTCATCTATGTATAGACTAAAGGGCTTGGTCAAGTCAGGTAGGGCTAATGCTTATCCATTAGCAGGACTCTTTTGATGTCCTCAAAGGCTTTCTGGTGTTCAGGGGTCCAAATAAACTCTCCTCCCTCCTTTGGGAGGGGATATAGAGGGGCTGCTAATGTCGAAAACCCTGGAATCCATAGCCTACAAAAGGCAGCGGTGCCCAAAAATTCTCTCACCTGGCGCGAGGTGGTTGGGACAGGGATCTGGGTGACACTCTTTTTCCTGGCTTCTGACAGCCACTGTTTTCCATCTTTCAGGGTATATACCAGATAAGTGACCTCATACTTGCACAACTGAGCCTTTTTAGCAGAAGCTCGATACCCCAACTCACCCAATTCTGCCAGCAGTCTCTTGGTTCCTTGGAGGCACTCAGGCTAGTAGATGCTGCCAAAAGTAGGTCATCCACATACTGTAACAAAATTATCTGAGGAGGCTAGATCCCGATGGAGAGCTTCATCAAAGAGGGTGGGGGAATTCTTAAACCCCTGAGGCAACCTGGTCCAGGTAAATAGACCTGCTAACCCAGTATCAGGGTCCCTTCATTCAAAAGCAAAAATAGGCTGGCTGCAAGGGTGTAACTTTAAACAGAAGAAAGCATCTTTTAAATCCAAAACAGTATATCAATTTCTGTTCGGTGGAAGTGACACAGTTGGGTAGATGACCTGGACTCTCTTATTAACTTCTTTCAAGTCTTGTACTGGCCTATAATCATTGGTGCCAGGCTTCTTTACTGGCAGCAGGGGTGTGTTCCATGGTGACTGATAGGGAACTAGAATGCCTTGTTGTAACAGTCTTTGGATATGAGGCCTAATTCCTTCCCTTGCTTCATGGCTCATTGGATATTGTCATACCCCAATAGGAGAGGCACTGGCTTTTAGTCCCACTATAATAGGGGGAACTCTTTCTGCCATCCCCTTACCTCCAGTTTCAGCCCAAGTTTTTGGAAATTCTGCTAGTCGTTCACTGATGTCTGGAGCTTTTTGTTGCTTTTGAAGCTCATGAAGCTGATATTATTCTTCTAGTCTTAAGGCCAATATCATAGAGGTGGGAGATCCCCAGGTTACCTTTGGCCCTGCCTAAGCAAACTTAATCTGTGCTTTCAATTTTGTCAATAAGTCTCTTCCCAACAAAGGCATAGGGCATTCACGGATAACAAGGAAGGAATGGGACACTTGTCCTTTTCTTAAGTCAACAGTTCGTGATGTAGTCCAAGGATATTGTTTTTGTCCAGTTGCCCCTATAAATATAGTCTTTTTATTCTTTAATTTCCCTAGTGGCTGTTTTAGTATAGAACACTCTGCTCCTGTGTCTACCAGAAAGTCCATTGGGGTCCCCTCCACATTCAGGGTTACCCTAGGCTCTGTGAGGGGGTCCAAGCCCCGTCCCCTCTAGTTATCTTCTTCTAGGGCCAGAACCTTAAGAGTCCTGCCCTTTTTCTTAGGACAGTCTCAGGCCCAATGCCCTTTCTCTTTACAGTAGGCACACTGATCCTTTTCCAATAGGCGTCACTGCATCTCTCTTCCTCCGCTCAGCTTCAGCCCTTTATTGCCCAGGTTCCCTGTCTGTCTAAATCCTATCCTATCTCTGTCTTTCTTTCCTACCACTGCAGCCAAAATCCTAGTCAGGTTCTTTTCCTGCCTGAGATCTCTCCTGTCTTCTCTCTCCCCCCTCTCTCTCTTCTCCCTTTCTTGCTTCTCTTCCTCAATCTCCCTTTATGGTACACTTTCTCTGCCTCCTTGACTAATCCTGCAATCCTTCTAAATGTTGTAATTTCTTTCTAATGTCAGGTGCTGACTGTCCTATAAAGGCCATAGCCACTACTGCCTGCTGGCCCTCAGAAGTTGGGTCAAAGGGAGTATAGTGTCTATAGGCTTCCATTAACCTCTCAAGGAACACAGACGGTGGCTTATTGGGTCCCTGAAGTACTTCTCTTACCTTGGCCAAATTGGTGGAGTGTCTAGCTGTTCCTCAGAGACCCACTACTAGAGCCTGGCGGTAGACTGTCAGCCTTTCCCTACCTGCAGCCATATTGTAATCCCAGTCTGGTCGGTTGAGGGGGAATCCAGCATCTATTTCATTGGGGAGCTGTATAGGTCGCACATTTGTGCCAAGAACATTTTTACAGGCTTCCAGCAGGATCCTCTCCTTCTCTTTGGTAGTGAAGAGGACCTGATAGAGCTTCTGACAATTATCCCAAGTGGACTGGTGAGAAAACATTAATGATTCCACCAAACCTGTCAGGCTAGCTGGATTATCTGAAAAAGAAGAGTGATTAGTTTTCCAATTATATAGATTGACAGAGGAAAAAGGCCAATATTGCAAGGGTTGAAGAGCTGGTGGGTCCACTAGGGGCCCAAAGGTACGTAGCAGCAATGCTACATTCGAGTCCAGTCCCTCAGGGCTTGTTCCTCTTCTGCTTCAGGTTCCTGAGGCTGGCCCTCCCTCTGTACCACGGGGAGCTGGGGCCAGGGCTGGGGCTCCATCATCAGGGGGTGCCTGAGGAGGTTGCTGGTAGTCAGGAGGAAGACTTGACAATTTGGGAGGCTCCTTGGTATCGGGGTAAATCTTAGGAGGAACCGGAGGGGCCAAGGGCTTACACTAAAGCTCAGGTTTTGGTTTCAGTTTGCGTTCCGATTCTTGGAGAGCCAGGACTCTGAAGCCTGGTTTTAGTCTCCGAATCCATGATTTTACCAATGATGGGAGATCCTGGACTAGGTCTTGCCAAACAGTGATGTAGGGCTGCTGGTCAGGGTGAGACCTTGGTCCTTCCTGGAAAACAACAGCTTTAACTTCAAGAATGATAGTCAAGTCAAAAGTGCCTTCTAGTGGCCATCCTACCTCAAACTTTGGCCACTCAGAAGCACAAAAAGTCTGCCACGGTCCCTTCTTAACCTCAACTGACAAATTATGAGCCCTAGTTCTTACTTCAGTCCAGTAGTCCAGAGTCAAATTCAAGGGAGTTGTCACGGTCTGGCCCATCGTCACAAGCAGCACAAAACACAGACAAAACAAACACACAAAGAGACTAATAAAGACCCGTCTCATCGCGAGTGCCAACATTACTCCAGAAAAACAGATGGCCAGAAATTTACCGAGGTTCTCCATTCTACTAGGACCACCATACCTTCCTCAGCCTCCAGATGGGAGTCACCCAGGTGTCCCTGGGGTCCCTGACCTCCTGGGACGTCTCCCAGGGCTACAGCTGGTGATCTTTCAGCATGTCTGCCAATCACTCTTTTTGTTTCCTAGCAAAATGAACATGGCTGCAAACTGAAAGTGCACTTTTCAGGACCTGAACAGCCAGACAAGCGGATGGGCACACAATGACAAAACAGAACAAAGCAGGTGAAATCCTACCTCCAAGTGAGTTCTCGGAGATTAGGGTGGTCGAGAATCCCGGACTAGCCTCCAGTAAAAGACCCCTGAGAGGGGAGACCCTCACTCAAGTCACGAGAAATCACAGCCACCCAATGACTCATGAGACACCAATCTTGCTGCAACTGCAAGAGGTTTATTTTGGGAATCGGTGCACTGAGGCCAAGACTTGTAACCCACGCAGGGGCAGAGGAGTTCGACCCCCAGCTCAGGGAGTATAGGGTATTTAAAGGAAAAAAACCACAAACCAGGGGGAGTGAGGCAGAGTCGCTGGAAAGTACCAGTGGAAAATACCAGTCCATTATTCAGTATATGACAGGGTTCAAGGAACGGTCATGGGGAAGTACAGGTTTTTTTTTTTTTTCACAAGAACACAGTCTTACTCAACCATCTATTTTGTGGTCAGCCAAGTTCCTGGTACACAGCACCCATGAACTAGCTGACCTGCTCTCTTGGCTCCACTCTGTCTACTAGTCTGCTAGGGGTAAAAATTCGTATTCTTTTTATTTCCTTTCAGAACCATCTTAGATTCTGCTCTCTCTCTCTCTCTCCCTCTCCCTCTCCCTCTCCCTCTCCCTCTCCGTCTCTGTCTCTTAGCTAGCCTCTCCCAGACCTTGGCCATGGAATCTTTGATTACTCCCGAATGATCTATATAAAAACAACATTCTTTTTTCAAGGCTGCACACAACCTACCTTGTTGGAGAAAAAGAAGACCTAATCTTCTCCTGTTCTGCATGACTACCTCAGACAGAGAAGCCAAAGACTCTTGTAATTTAGAGATTGAATCTTCTATAGCCTGAATATCTACATCAATAGCCTCTCTAAGTTCCCAGTAGTACTCAGGATGTAGGGCTAGGGCTGTTCCTCCGGTAGCTACTCCTGCAGCCACTCCCCAAGCCCAAGAGGACTGTGAGAGTTGTGCTAACAGGTTTTTCTCTTGGGCTTGAGGAGTCCTCTTTCCCAGGCATCTAGGAGGTCATTCTCAGCATGGTATATCAGCCTAGGCACTAGCTGGACCATGACACAGAATATTGATTTTGGTGCAGCACCCTGGAGTTAACACAGGGGGTAAGTCCTCTTCCACATGTCCACTAACCATCTTCAGGGGGGAGTAGGTAACTGGCACTGTCTTCTGGTGCTACCTGGATGATGACATTACACAGGTGAGAATGAGTGTGTGGGACCTTCCCCAGGCAGAGCCCTCTTCCAGAGACCACTATTAGCGTGATCTTAGCACCCCAAGAGGTCTAGCGGCAGGTTGAGGATGAGTTAGAGGTTGAGCAATTACCTATGAGCCCCATAACCTCACAATAATGAGGAGCTACATCATAACAGAGCCAGCAAGCCTGAGTGGTCTCTGGGTTAGTAGAATTTAATACCACAAAAGCCCGTTATATCATCTGGACCAGCCTGGGCTCCAGCCCACCTGAACTCAGCTGAGTCTCCTTTACCATAGCACTTTGAATCGGGAGTACCATAGGCTGAGGAGACTTCATAGGCCTCTGGGGGGGGGTTCTGATCTCTTACCATTTGGGGGTGGCAACAGGATGGAGTTGGGACCTATGACAGAGTAGTCTGGGGCTTTAATCTTTAGTCTAATAGAAAAAGTAAGTCCACATCATATCCAGACTTGAATAACCTGAGTCCCAAGGCTCTTCCCTTGATCCACTCTGTAGTGACTCTTTTTACTGGTTCAGTAAACTGGGTGGACATTGGGTTGCACATGAAGTCTGTGCAGAGGCCCTCTCCAGTCCACCTCCAGTTATGCGGGTACATCCTGAACCCATGTACACCTAAGGAGACAGGTGGAAACCCATTACACAGATCTTTGGTCAAACTCACCTGAGTAGTCGCATGGGTGACTTTGATCAGATCCCAAGAAGACTTAAGATGCCACCATGTGTCTCCTGACGTCTCACACCCCCAGCTAGCACAATAGAACTCTTTTATTCCCCTGCAGGTGTGCTTCATTGTTCTTGTTAGCCCATCAAGGGGGCAAACATAAAGAGGGATTTGTCTCAGTTTGGACCTAAGATGCAGGTGACTACACCCGAACTCTCTAAAGCCTCCCCTGCCACAAGGTATGGAGCAGGATCTTTGTCCACCACACTCGGGTAGTCCATATCCACCTGGGCCCTTACGTCCAGAGGCATGATAGCCTGGGATGTCCCAAGTTGATAATCCTGCAGCCAACTGGCAGACATCCAGGGTAAGCAGAGTCCACCAGGTATATGGGGCTGCCATCTTTGATATGGACCAAACAATGTCTCTAGTTTGTGAAAGGACCTCCCACATTAGCTTTTTCGGGGCATGAGGGTTACTCTCGAGGGCTAGTCCAGGCCTTCACACCAGAAGCGAGATCGTGGCTCAGACCACAAGTACCTTAGGTGGAATCATGTTGGTCAGCTACAGTCCGTCTTTGGATCTTTATCTTGAGTGAGTTTTGAGTGCATCTGACTGTCCACTTGGGCGATGGTCCCCCTAGAGCTGGTTTTACATGAGAGGTGTGGATCGAAGCCAATATTTCATCAACCTTTACAGCAGTGGGAGTGGTCAGCAACACCAGAAACAGTCCCTTCCAGTGTGGCTCTAGGGTTTGGGCTTGGTGCTGCCGGACATAGATTGCATCTCCGACCTGTGAGATGTTTCCAGGGTCCCTGGTTAGTAGGCATGGGCCAGCAGGGTCCACACTTCTTTTTGTACTGCTTGAAGTCCTTTTAACCTAGCATATAAATCACTGTTACTACGATAAGTAAGTCCGGTTACTTCTCTTATGGTGGTCAGAGGAGCAGGTGTCCCATACAGGATCTCAAAAGGAGTTAACTTAAACCTTGAAGGAGTGTTTCTAACCCTAAAAAAGGCCAAAGGAAGGAGCACCACCTAATCTGTACTGTCAGTCTCCATGGACAATTTAGTCACAGTCTCTTTTAAATTTCAATTTATTTATTTTTTTACCTGACCTGAGCTTTGGGGTCTGTAAATGCAATGAAGTTTCCAATCAATCCCCAGATATTTGGCCACTCCCTGACTTACATAGGCAATGAAGGCAGGCCCATTATCTGAGGCAATTAACTTAGGTACCCTGAACAGTGGAAAGATTTCTTCTAGGATCTTTTTCACCACCACCATTACCGTCTCTTTCTTTGTTGGAAAAGCCTCTACCCAGCTGGAAAAGGTGTCTACAAACACTAGGAGTTACTTATTACCATATCTGGCAGGCTTGATCTCTGTGAAATCTACTTCCCAGTAGGCTCCTGGTCTGTCACCTTGGAGGCATTTGCCAGGTTCAGCCTTGGTTTGGCAGGCTTTTACCTTTTGACAGGGTGCACATGCATGTACGATATCCTCAACCAACCATGTAAGCCCAAGTACATGGAATTTGGTGTTTAACATGGTAGCCACAAGTTTCTTAACTCCAAGGTGGGTCTACTGGTGCATCTGTTTCACCATCTCCTCTGCCTTTTTCTGGGGCAGAATTATCTTCCCAGGTGGGGTTTTCTACACCCTCAAGTCCTTATCAAACTCCTTTTCAACTTTAGTCATTAAGGCCAAATCTTGGGCGATATATAGAAATGGAGATGTGGGTTCAGCTTTACTGTCTGTCACAGTCATGACAAATATCGTTTCACCTGCTACTCTCTTCACTTCTCTGTCAGCCATGTTATTTCCCTTTGCAACCAATGAGGTCTCTCTTGGTGGCCAGGGCAGTGGATGATGTTCACTATAGAGGGCAGGTGTAGTGCCCCAAGTAGCTCTAAAATCTCAGTCTTATTTTTAATTTCTTTTCCAGCTGATAAGAGGAGGCCTCACTGCTGGTAGATAGCCCCATGGACGTGAGCCATAGCAAAGGCATATCTACTATCTGTGTAAATATTAACCTTCTTATCTTTTCCCAATTCTAGTGCTTTTGTTAACGCTATCAGCTCAGCCCTCTGGGCAGAGGTACCTTTGGGTAGTGCCTGTGCCCATATTATCTTTTGTCTATCTACCACTGTGCCCCGGCCTTCCTTTTTCCATTTTTGAGGTAGCTGCTACCATCAGTATACCAGGTTACCTCTTCATCTGCCAGAGGATGATCACTCAAGTCCTTTCACCAGACATGGGCCTCCACAAGCACTTGCTGGCAGTCATGGGCTGGTGCTCTGATATTCAAGTCCAGCAGCAAGGTAGCTGGGTTCAGCCCAGTAGCCAGAGTGAAACTGATCCTGTCTGAATTTAGCAACAAAGTCAGGTAGTGAGTCATTCGGGCGTTGGTGAGCCAACGATCGGGAGACTGGCAGACCACGCTCTTTAATACATGAGGAGCGGTCACCACCAAATCTTGCCCCAGTGTCAGCTTGTCAGCGTCTTTGACTAGGGTTGCCACTGCTGCCACGATTCACAGGCAAACAGGCCACCCAGCTGCTACAAAGTCTAATTTCTTTGAGAGGTATGTCGATGGTCTTTTCCAGGGCCCCAGCTTCTGCATTAGGACCCCTTTTGCTACCCTTCCATTCTCTTCCATGTACAAATGGAAAGGCTTGGACATGTCAGGAAGTCCCAGGGCAGAGGCTGACATTAAAGCCACTTTGATGGAGTCAAAAGCAGCCTGCTCTTTTTTTCCCCACTCAAATGGCCTATTGCTTTTAGTCAGCAGATAGAGAGGTGCCGCCATCTCGGCAAATCCTTGGATCCATAATCGACAGAATCTCGCTGTCCCCAGGAATTCCTTTACTTGTCTGGAATTTGGGAGAGGGGGGATGTGAAACACAGTCTCTTTCCTCGCCTCTGACAACCATTGCTTTCTATCTTCGAGCAGATACCCCAAGTAACTGACCTGTTTTCTGCAGATCTGGACCTTCTTGGCAGAGGCTCTGTAACCCAGTTTTTCCAGTTCAGTTAGTAATTGAAGAGTTCCATCGAGGCACGTGTCTCTATTAGGAGCAGCCAGAAGAATGTCATCTACTAATTGAAGAAGGGTTACCTGGGGGTTTTCTGATATGAACATTCCAAGATCCTGGTGTAGAGCTTCATCAAAGATGGTAGGGGAGTTCTTGAACCCCTGTGGAAGTCGAGTCCATGTTAATTGTCCAGATATTCCTGACCCTGGATCCTTCCATTCGAAAGCAAAGATGGGTTGACTTCTCAGGCTTAGCCAGAGGCAGAAGAAAGCATCTTTAAGATCCAGTACAGTGTACCAAGTCCTTTCTGGGGGAAGAGAGCTCAACAAATTATATGGGTTTGGTACTATGGGATGTAAGTCTGTCACCCATTTGTTTACCTCACAGAGATCTTGCACCGGTCGGTTGTCGTTGGTACCTGGCTTTTGTACTGGAAGCAGAGGCATGTTCCATGCTGACTGACACTTTTTAAGTATTCCCAGATCTAGCAACTTCAGGATATGAGGTCTAATTCCATCTCAAGCTTCTTTGCTCATCAGGTACTGACAGACTGCCACTGGGGTGGCTGTGGCTTTCAGCTCTACATGGACAGCTGGCTGGTTCTTAGCCTTTCCCATGCCTGCGGTTTCCACCCATGCCTGAGGGAACTGGTTTAACCACCAGTCCATATCTCTGGGATTATCTTTTGGGTGATCAAAGAGGTGGTATTCATCCTCAAGTTTTACAGTCAGCACATGTAACACATTTCCTTGTCTATCTTTTACCTGGGGGCCCTCTGGAAGAAAATGAATCTGGACTCCAATCTTTGCAAGCAGGTTCCTGCCCAGGAGAGGGTAGGGGCACTCTGGAATGACTAAGAACGAGTGGGACACCTGGCCCACGCCAAGGTCCACTGTCCTTCGAGTGGTCCATGAATATTGCTTATTGCCAGTAGCTCCCTGGACCCATGACCTCTTATCAGACAATGGGCCTGTAGTTTGTAGAAGGACTGAATGTTGAGCCCTGGTATCCACCAGGAACTGGGTGGGCGTCCCCTCCACTCTCAGGGTTACCCTGGGCTCTGGGAGGGGGGTCTGAGTTCCATCCTTTCTAGTCACTGTCTTCACCCAGGACCAGTATTTGTGGTATGGGGCTTCCTCTCAGGCTCGGCGGGGCATATCTCCCTTTTTCTTAGGGCAACCTCTTGTCCAGTGCCCTTTCTCTTTGAAATAGGCACACTGATCCCTATTTAAAGGCCTCCTTCTGTTGCCCGGTACTCTCTCACCTGGCTCTGGACTTTTTCTAACTATTGTGGCCAAAAGTCTAGTCAAATTCTTTTCCTGTTTCTTTTCTTTCTCCAATTCCCTAGCTTCTGGCTCTTTCTGCTTTCTCTCTTCTTTTTCTTCCTCAGTCTCTCTGTTATAGAACACCCTTTCAGCTACCTGGACCAAATCTCTTAACGACTTGTCTTGTAATCCATTTAACTTCTGCAACTTTTTCTTAATATCACTGGCAGACTGGTCAATGAAGGCTACTGTCACTGTAGCTTTATGTTCATCAGACATTGGGTCATAGGGCGTGAATTGGCGAAACGCCTCCATCAGCCGGTCTAGGAAAGCTGAGGGGGGTTCAATGGGCCCTTGGATCATTTCCCTTACCTTGGCCAAATTAGTGGGGCACCTTGCAGCCTCTCAGAGTCCTGCCATGAGAGTCTGATGATAAATCTTTAGGTGCTCCCTACCGTTTGCCGTGTTGAAATCTCAATTTGGTCTGGTTAGTGGGAAAGCTGTGTCTATCTCATTTTGTAGGTGGGTGGGCCTTCTATCTCTCCCAGGAACATTTTTTCTGGCTTCCAAGAGGATATGCTATCTTTCCTCAGTAGTGAAAAGTATCTGTAAGAGCTGCTGACAATCATCCCAAGTGGGCTGATATGAAAAAAGGAGAGAATCAATCAGACTGACAGGGCCTGGGGGTCTTCAGAAAAAGGAGGGTTATTAGTCCTCCATTTATAGAGACCTGCCAGCGATAAAGGCCAATACTGGAAAGGCTGGTTGCCCTGATCATCAGGGGGTCCGTAAGCCCACAGAGGCAAGACTGTGATTTCAGGAGTCACCACCCTCCTACTCTGAGTTCCGGCAGCCGGACCCTCTTGGCTTCCCTCCACTGGGGGAGGTGGGGGAGCCTGTGGTGCTGCTGGGGCTGCACTCCCCTGTGCTACTCCTAGGGGGAGCACTCTCCTGTGCTACTCCTAGGGGGGAGCACTCCCCTGTGCTACTCCTAGGGGGAGCACTGGTGGGTAAGGAGAAGGAGGGTCTAATAAGAGGTGGTCTCAGGTGGTTAAGATCTTTCTTTCTCTCACAAGATGTGAGACCGTCTTCTCCTCATCACCGTCTTTCAGCACAAACACCTCAGTCCTCAGTGGGCCTGAAAGTGAAACAAATGGGTGGACCCACGGGGGAGGAGAGAGAACCAAATTTTCCCAGACAGTTATGTAGGGGATCTGGTCCAGATGTCCACCGGGACCCCTCTGAAAAATTCTTCCTTTAACCTGTCTAACCTTCTCTAGAAAGAAGGATCCCTCCGGTGGCCATCTGGTTTGGAAAGATGGCCATTCTGAGGTACACAAGGTCTGCCATCTCCATTTCTTCACTCCTACTGACAGATTATGGGCTCTAGTCTTAACGTTAGTCTAGTGGTCGAGAGTCAAAGATAATGGGGTGGATAATGTCTGTCCCATGGTCAAAAAATGGTTTGTCAGTCCAACACAACACCACAAACAATCAACACAGACAGAATTAGACATGGACACATTGCCACGAGAGCACAACAGATGTCGGCTACCAAACTACCTTCAGATGGAGATAGGGTCGTTTCTGACCCTATCTCCCAAACAGGCTTTGAAGCGTCCTCCAAAGCCTCGTGGCCTTCAACGTTCAGGTACGTTCACCCTCTCCTGTGGCTCCCACTACCACGAATTCCTTTCTCTGAAGGAATTCGGGACCTGACCCTGCCCTAGGGTCCCAAACAGACTGCTCTCTGTGGCTAACCCAGTTCTTGCTCCTGACACGAGCACAGAAACCAAGCTACACAGACAGTCACCCCTGCCACAGGCACACACAGACACAGTACACAGATAGTTGCCCCTGCCACAGGCACAGATGCTTCACAGAAACAAAAGAACAAACAGGGACTGCACACAAACCTGCTCGAGTGAATAGACCTCTGATCCCTGGAGCCATGGCATTTGAGAGAGCAAATCTTGGTGGGACCTCCAAGATATTGGACTCTAAAGATCAAAACCAGGGGACACACTCCCCCAGAGACATGGATGGAACTTGCTGCAATAGCATGAGGTTTATTGATAAATTGATGAATTGATAGTGGCCAGTGCACGGGGGCTTTTCTGCTAGTAGGCCAGAAGAACCTTGAACAGAGGTTAAGGGTAGCTTATATACAGAGTTTACAAGGACAGTTAATTACTTCTTAGACAATATCAAAAAAGATTTCAAACAGCTGTTTCAAGGCCTGGATTTCTGTTCCCAGGTCCCAGTTTCTAAGCAACTCAAATTTACACCACAAGGAGGATTAGCTTAAGTGACTTCTGTTTACTCAGGTGTACTTGTGTTAAGGGCTCATCTCCCTGATAAGACTCTTATCTTGGGTCCCTCTTCCTGGAATGTTTGTTTGAGTTTTTGAAATGAGCTCTTCCCGGGATGTCCCTCAAGGGCAAACTAATATTTGAGTGTAGACCGAAACTCAGACTTAAAGATCTTTTAAGTTCAAGCTGAGACTTGAAACTACATTTTTATACCATCAGATCCCTTGGATCTGGAGTTAAAGCAGGAATGAACCACCACATGGGTGATGAGAACTGAACAAGGGTCTTGGCCAGTGAACTATCTCACCAGCCCTTTATCTTCTATATTTTCTGTGCATATGTGTGTCTAAGATTGAACCCTAGGTCTTATGTATGGCAAGTATGGCCTGTTTAGTGTGCCACCAACTGATGCTACCTGATGCCACTAGGCCCTCCTAACATATTGAAAGGGTTAGGAGGAGAAAACAGTCCTAGGACCTAAGGATTCTCTCCCTGCAATATCTGTTTCTCCTGGGACTTCACTGTATGTGACTACAGAGCCCATGTTCATCCAGGGTGACATTAAACCCTATATCCCTTCTACCTGAGGCCATGGATGCATGCTCTGGATTTTCCTCCTGTTGACTTTGCCAAGGACAGGGCCCTGGGATTGGCTGCAGAAGTTTGTTCAGGGCCAAGCCAGAGAGGCACAGCAGGGGTTGCCAAAGGCTAGACAGGAAGGCAGAGGAACTTATTCATGCAGAAACACCTTACATCCCATAAACTTGACCTGAAACCCAATGAGGTGAAAATCTTAGATTGAACTAACATGGAATTCATTCATTCATTCATTCATTCATTCATTCAGGGACATTCATTCATTCATCGCACTATGACCCAAGCCAGTCTCAAATTTCTGAGCTTAAGTGGTCCTCCTGTTTCAGTCTCTTTAAAAAAGCTGAGAATACAGTCACATACATACATACGTATGTACATACATACATACATACATACTGGTGTCTTTCTCAGTAATAGCAATATGGTTTTGAAGAAGGCAGGCCACCTTATCTACAAGGGCTTTTGAAGAAAAAGCCCTTATCTACCTAAGAGTCACCTTACCTATCTAAGGCCAGCATTTTGAGGCTGCCTGACCTGGAACTGTTTCTGGGCTCCGATTGATATGAAGACCAATGAATCCAAGGTGCTCTCAAGTTATTTCTCTTAGAATTTACATTCTGGAAACCTATCAATAAATCCAAGGGTCTCTTGAGGTGTCTCTCTGAGAATTTACATTCTGTGAACCTATCAGATAGACTTGGTGCATTGTTCTACTTGCACAGAGGACAGGGGATCTGAACCATAAGAAGAGAAGTCAGGAAGCATCACACAGGAGACACAGCCCCATTGTGTCTTGTATTAGTCAGAGTTCTCTAGAGTCATGGCACTTATGGAATACACACACACACACAGAATTTATTGGAATGACTTACAGGCTGCAGTACAACTAACCCAACAATGGCCAGCTGTGAATGGAAAGTCCAAGAATCTAGTAGTTGCTTAGTCCCAAGAGGCTGTTTCAGCTGTTCCTCTGTATATGCTGGAATCTAGAAGAAGGAGGCTCCAATGGATGTGCTGGCAAAATGAGTGTAAGCAGAAGAAGAACGAACAACTGCTTCCTTCTTCCATTGTCCTTACATAGGCCTCCTGCAGAAGGTATCACCCAGGTTAAAGGTATGCCTCAAGATCTGGGTTAAAGATGTGTGTTGATCCAAATTAAGAGCGTGAGCCATCTCACCTCAAGATCTGGATTAAAAGCTTGTGTCTTCCAGCCTCAAGATCCTGGCCATGATTGTGCCCTCCATTTCTGGATTGTACTTCATTCCAGATACAGTCAGGTTGACAACCGAGAGTCACCATCACGTGCCTACTGGCAAAGCTTTCTGATGGGACACAGTCCTTCATCAATGACCGTTTCCCCCAGGCACTTCTTGGTACCAGATCCATTTTGGCAACAACTCATTTCATCTTCACAATAATCCTATTGGTTGGTACATGTGACAGGAGCTGGAGGTTGCCCCTCAATCCCTATCCCCCTTTCCTCTTAGTAACAGAAATCTGGAGTGGGTCTAGCTAGAAAATGAATGTACGAGTCAGCTAACGCCATGTGACAAGTGAGCTCTAAATTTAGCAGCTGAAATAAACAAAAATGTTTGGTTTTCTCTAAGTTTTTCAGGTTGGTTCTGTGAGTTCTCCAGATCAAGCATCTCCAGAGGCTGAGGTCAAAAGTCTACCAGGACACAGACGTCTGAAGGCACACCCGGAGGAGAAGCTTCTTCTGAGATCACCTGTGATCTTCTCATGTTGAGTCCTCTGGCCATGAGCTGTTCAGGCTTTGGTTCCTGTGTGAGTCTCAGCTGGCTTTCCTCAGAGCAAGAGAAAGTGGGGCAGGATGGTATATTTCTGCCTTTTTGAAGTTAAAAATGGATCCAACTTCCAGCATATGTGATCACAATATAGCTGCCATTCCTATGGTCTTTCAAACTGGGGCACCCTTATCATCCACTATATCATCCACTAGGAAGGAATTCCTGATGAGGGCTAAAGAGATACCATCTCACGTTCAGCTTTTTTTTTTTTTTTTTTTGACAAGGTGTCTCACCTGAGGTTCACAAAGTAGACTGGCTGGTCATTGAGCACCAGGAATCTGTCTGTCTCTACCTTCTCAAGGCAGGAATTATAAGTGTGTGCACCAAATCCAGCTTGTTTGGACTGGGTTCTAACAACTTGAATTCGGGTCCTCTTGATTGCAGAGGGGTCTCTTTATTAATTGTGCTGTCTTCCCAGTTCCTACAAGAATATTGTAAGCCAGTACATTCAGAGCTCTGTTACTTACAAATCCAGTTGAATGCATGGTAGTACCATAGAGGAAAACAGGGTTCACAGGTTTGTAGAAGTTATTCAAAGTCAAGAGGCAGCTTGAGGCTGCCATGACTTCTAATTTACTTCATTACACACCAATCTTCCCATTCTTTTTTTTTTTTAAGATTTATTTATTTTATGTATATGAATACACTGTAGCTATCTTCAGACACACCAGAAGAGGGCATCAGATCCCATTACAGATGGTTGTGAGCCACCATGTGGAATTGAACTCAGGACCTCTGGAAGAGCAGTCAGTGCTCTTACCCGCTGAGCCATCTCTCCAGCCCCTATTTCTTCTTGTTCTTGTAGAGAGCTCCAGTGGGCATCATCTGGACCATTGTCCCATCTTCTCAGTTTTGCCTGGGAAAGTCAGATGATTGATCCAAGTGCTGGGAGACAGCAGCAAAGATGTCTGTGTCACCACTGTGCTCTCTGTCTGTCCCGTGGGGACACTCAGTGAGGAACACTATGAACCTGGAGATTGGAGGATTGGGAAACATTCTCCATTTCACAATAAGTCATGGGAAGAGCTGGTGTGAGGGAACAAAAAGAGCCTGCCTTGCCCACGGCCTGGGAAAGAGCTCGGCTGTGTCAGAGGCAGGCAGGAAAGACAGCACTGAGAATGTCTCAGGCCAAGCCACCAGTCTCTCAGGCCAAGCCACCAGTGAGAATGTCTCAAAGGAAGAACAGCATCTAGAAAGCTCCAAGGCACAGGGCCACCTCCTGGAGAGGATCCTAACCAGGTCCTTGTGAGGGACAGAATGCTCTGTCCAGAGGGGCAAATGCTCCTTAGGGATTGCCACTTCAGACTCCAGGATGCTATCAGGTAATCCAGTTCCCATTAGTGGATTAGTGAGGTCTGCAGCTCAATTTCTCAACCCACTTCCCTCTGAGCCCCTCCAGCCACTTCCCTAACTCTCAGGGTCCATAACAACAGAATAGGGCCCACCAGGCGACCTGGGGGATTGTTATTCATCTGGATGCAGATCAAGGGCCTTCGAGATTGTCATATGTGTAGCTGCTCACCCTCTCTCCTCGCCTCTTTGCTGCAGGCTCCAGATGGCAGGCTCCAGTACTGCACACCAGCATGAGCAGGCTGCTCACAGGCAAAGGGCCTCATCGCCATATGGAGATGGTGCCTGTAACATGCAGGTATCAGAGTCAAACTAGGATAAGCAAAGAGGGAAAGCTGTGCTGGTTTATGTAATTGAAAAGGCAAAGGTGGATCCAACTTCCAGCACATAAGAACACAAATATGGCTAGCATTTCTGCATTCTCTCAAAATGGGTGGCCCTCCTTATTTGCTGCAAAGGAACCACTGATGTAGACTAGAAAGACACCGTGCCACCCTACTTCAGCATTTCCAGCACATTCACCAGACAGGTAAGGCCCTGTGGGTCACGTGCAGTGTGATGGGCTGGGCCTGTGCTATGTGACCATCTCCTGCAAGGAAGGTGGACCTGCAGGCCCTAGGAGAGTACTTTCGTTAAAGAAGTTCAGCTCAGAGAAGTGGAGTGTTCTCCGCCAGAAGAGTGGGGCACAATGTGGCTGGTGGCTTTTCTATGCACATTTGTAAAAAGTCTTCCACCAAATCCTGGCCATCCTGAACCTTGGTGGAGACACCTTACCTCCTCAAGGGCCCCTGCTTTCTGTTCTTCTGGTGACCTCCCATCACTTTCCCACCTGGTTTACCTGGGATAACATTTCTGTTCCACTGTTTGCTGGTTTGTTTTTTTGTCACATGTTACGGTACATTGTGTGAAGGTATGTCTCTGTATATTCAATTGTTAGTTCTGTACTTGGCTGAGAGCTAATGGCCCATCATGGGTCTCATACTTTGTAAGTATTTGTTCCTTCTTCATCTGCCTCAGGCATTTTCTGGCTAGCTTTAACAAAGATCTAACAGCAAACAGCAGGGCAGGAAGTAGAAGGCAGAGCTTCCTTGCAGAGGCCACAATTAGTTGGATTAAAGAAATCAAGAGGGAGCCCAAGCCAAAGGCCCAAGCTTTTAATATATATGCATCTCCATGTCTTTATTTAAACTGCTGGCAGGTCCAGGAAAGTTACGCTATAGTGAGGTATTTTTGTTTGGTTGTTTGGTTTTGAGGCAAGACCTCCCTATGTGGCTGAGGCTACCTTCAAACTGATAATCCCTTCAGCCCCTGAATGCTGGTAAGACAAATAATGTATCAGTATGCCCAGAGGACCTTAGCCAGCATGAGATAAAGACCTTGGGACAGGTCCTTCCATTCACCCTGGAATGCATCAAACAGAATAACCATATGGGAGAGGCAGTTCCCTCTCTGATCCTTGCCCAAGCTGTGACAGCTGTAGTGTGTGGCACCCTTTGAAGACAAAAGAGCTGCTGGCAGGGCAGGTTTTTTACAAATGCCATTAGGCCTTTCCACACTGGCAGGCTGAATAGCAGCTGACTGTAAAGCTGCAGCTGGGTGTGAACAGTTTGGGTCACTAAGAGGAACAGACATGAAGAAGTGTAGATGCCATCCAACTTGAATGGGCAAAGGGGACTAGTGGATCCGACCTGGTCAATGCCTGGCTCCAGCTGAAACACACTGGGTATAGGCTCCTTATACTTCGTTTAAACAAATGTTTCCTCGCTTAGGTTGTTTCTTTGTTATAATTTTTTATTTGTTGTGTGATATGTGTGTGATGTATGTAATATGTACATGTAATATGTATATGTTATATGTGTGTGATAGTGTGTGAGAGAGAAGAAACAACTTTCAGGCACTAGCTCACTCCTTTTACCTCTACAAGGATTCCAAGGAACAAATTCAGGTCCTTAGGCAGCAAGTGCATTACCCACTGCACTGTCTTATTCACTGTGTGATCTTTAAAACAAGTATCTTATTTTTCCTTTATAAATCTTTGTGTGGGTATGATTTGTGGAGGTATGCCCATTTGTGTGCATGTATGTGGCTGTATGCAAATGGTGTATGTATGTGCATATGTTTGTGTGGGTGCCGGTCACATTCACGACACATGTGTGAAGGGCAGAGAACAGCCTTGGGTCTTAGTCCTGGTCTTCTAGTGTGTTTGAAACAGGCTCTATTACTCATTCTGCACACCAAGCTAGCAAGTCTGCAGAGGCTTCCGAGGAGTCTGCTGTTCCCCTCTTGCAGCACGAGCATTTGCATCCCAGGTACACGCCACCATGCCTGGCTTTATGTAGGTTCTAGGGATCTCAATCAGGTCTTCAGGCTGGGCAGTGGGAGCTTTGCCCACCGAACCATCTCCCAGCCTTCTCACTTTTAATTGATGTATAATAATTGTTCACACTGGTAGGGTTCAAGGTGACTCTTTCATGTGTTTATGTATGTATGTACGTGTTTATGTATGTATGTGTTTATGTACATGTTTATGTATGTATGTGTCCGTGTACATATGATTGTGGATGTCAGAAGGTAATCTTGTGCATTGTCCTTAGGAAAACTTTGTAGTTCCTTTAAGACCCTCCTTAAAGGGTCTCCCCTGGGTTTGGAGCTCACCACTATTAGGTAGGCTAGCTGGTCAGAGAGCTCCGAGGATCCTGCTGCCATTGTCTCTCCCGTGCTGGGCTTACAGCACAGACTCAGCCTGGCATTTTTCACATGGTTTGAACACAGATCTTGGTGCTTGCCAGGTGCACTTTCCTCCCCTCCCAGCATGACATTTTAATACCTGTAGATAGTGTGTAACGAGTAGATCAGGTAACTGGCAAACAGGTCACCTCAACAGTAACCACCCCTCTGTTAGGAGCCCTCAGAAACCGCTCGCTTGCCATTTTGGCCTGCAGTCACCATAGTTTGCCCTATGTGAGCACTGGGACTGACTTGGCTTCCTCAGCAGCTCGCCTGTATCTGTGAGCCATCTTTCTCCATCTTTCCTCCTTACAATTTCTTCTCCAGGCTGCTTGGGCTGCAAAACAAAGCCTCATCACAAGGATGATGCGCCTGCACACTGTGTTCACAGGGACCTCAGGTGGCTGGCAGATGGGGTCAGGTGGGGGTGACAGAGTTATTCAACAACCCCCTAGAGAACTTCCAGATCTAGCTCCATGGTGGTGCTATAAAACTGATCAGTGTCTCCAGCTGGGACCTGACCTTCTCCCTGCTCAGGGTCCTGGCTCCTGAGAAAGACTGACTTTGTGTGAAGAGAGGAGCCTTTTGAGCCCCTCAGCACCATCACATCAGAGTCCAGAATGAGCATGGCCTCAGGATTCCATCTTCTCTTGTGTTTTTTCTCTACAGTAGTGTCACACCTTGCTGACCTGCTGCTTTAGAGGGCTTCCGAGATGAGCTTCATCTTGTCTTAGGTAACATCAGAGCCGAGGCCATTTCTATCCACACCCCTTCTGCTGCACTCTGAGCCTTATTCGAATTGTCATCTCACCCTTGTAGAGGCAAAGGGGACTGAACATTGGAAAGCAGAGCTGACCCTCCACTGTGTCACCTCATAGCAGGTGCAGGGGTGGACTCTGAGGTCCAGGCAGTGATCTCAAACCTTCCTTTTGCCCCATGTCTCTTTTAATGGCTCTGAGAAGACCATTAGAGAAGTCGTAACACTGCACAAACTCCTCTGTTTCCCTTAAAATTCTTATCTGGGCACTAAGGAGATTCCCCAGGAAGCAAAGCATTTGCCATTTGAGCATGAGGAACTAAGCTTGATCCCCAATGCCCATGTAAAAAGCTTGGTGTGACCCCAACATTGGCACAGACAGAAGGATCTCAAAAGCTCACTGGCCAGCTAGCCTACCCAACCTGGTGAGCTCCAGGTCTCAGTAGAAGACCCTGTCTCAAAACTAAACAAGCAAAAAGTAAAGATCTATAGATAGCTCCCACCCAAGGAAATTTACACCCAAGGTTGACAGCATGAGTGTGTCTAGGCGAGCAAGCATGCACACCCCCCCACACACACACACATACACTGCATACATGCAAATGCTTATCTTTCTCCTTCTTCTTGTGAGTAAAGACCAGAAAGAAGCAGAGGAGGGAAGGAGAAGAATCTCAGCCAAAGTTCTTTCCTTGCACAGAGATGTTTGCTTCCAGAACTGAGCTGTTTCTCGGCACACTGGTCTATTTTTGCAGCAGAGCGGCTGCCCCATGCCAAGGTTTCTTACCACAAATAGAAGTTCTGGAAGGGCCTGCTGGTTTCCTCCAGCCTTCAGACACCTCTTCACATTTCATCTGGTTTACCCTCCCCATTCCCAAAAGGAAATATTTGGAGGTTTTTTCTGTTCCAGCTAGGAGGCTCTTCCCAGGGCGCCCTTCTGGGCAGGAGCCTGACTTCACCCTCAGCTCTGGCTGCTGGTACAGCTTCCATTACCCCAGGAAGCTAAGCTTAGCTCCAGTGTGCCAGTCTAGATCCTAAACTATAGGCCAGAGATAGAGTAAAATAGAGTCCCAGAAGGCCCCTCCCGTGTCCCTGGTCCCTCTCAATCCCTGGCCCTTCCAAATGGCTGAAGCCCACCTGTCATTCAAACTAGGAATTGGAAGTTATTTACACAAGGGTCATGGGCAAGATGACATTCAAGTGAGACACTTTACAAAGAGATGCCTGAAGTCTGAATATTCTAGAAACTATTCCTTATAGTTGAATCAAAACAGGTGGAGAAAAAAAAAGCATAAAGAATGTCGGTTCCCTGGTTGATGAGGGATTGTCAGACTCACAAGGGCTTCATGGGGCCAAAACTGTTTGTTAGGGTCCAAGGTCAGGAAATTCAGGGAGAAAGCTAGTTCTGGAGCCACTAGAGGGAGCTTTGGAAGGTTCTAGAACAACAACAAATGCAACAATTTGAAAAGCTCTCCCATTGTATAAGTGACTCAGTGTCTTCTCCAGGCAGCTTGTAAGATGACGACTGTATGGGGCTGGAAACTGCTGTCAGCTTTCATTTCTCCTTTAGGGGACAGTAGTAATGATGACAATACAGCTCCCAGCACAGTATGAGGCTCTCAGTGTGAGTGATAAGAGCTTCTCAGAGCTGGACTCCTCTACGTGACACATTTTCCACATGGCCCAGCTTGTTCAAACCAAAGGCACTGTCCATGTCAGAACGCTGACACCTAACATCAACCAGAAGTAAACTCAGGTTTGACCATGAACAACTGTGGGAGTTTCAGTGAGTTTCAAAGCTCCTGTGAGCACCAGAATCCCCTGGAGGCTGTGTCTGCAGACTGCTGGGCTGCATCCCTAGAGCTCTGACTCAGTGGACCTGGAGTAGGGCCCAAGAATGTGCCTTTCTAAGTAGTTCTCAGGTGACACTGATGTGTCAGGATCTGGCCCTGCCTCTGCCTCACTTCAGCAGTGGAGGTTTTAGTGAAATGTGTTATCATTCTGCTCTGTCCTGCATTCGCCACAACTGTCCTTACCATTTTTAACTGATTTGTGGCATGGAGGGCTATGGGAATCGTGGAGAAGTGTGTGTATGGTTGTAGAGATTGCTGTCAGTTGTCTTCCTCAAGAGTCTCTTGCTGAACTAGACTTCACCAATTGTCTGAACTTACAAGCCGGCCAGCTCTAGGACTGCCTGGATCCATTTCCTCAGCCACTCAGGTTATTGGCTTCTCTGTGGGTGCTGGGGATTGAACTCAGATCCTAGTGTTTGTATGGCAAGCACTTTACATCTGAGTCATCTCCCCAGCCCCTTGTCTGTTTTTGACACAGAGCCCAGGGTGTTGTTGATCCTCCTGACTCCTTCCTCCAATGCAGAGATAACAAGCATGTGCTGACACATTTGGCTGATTTTAATTATATGTGCTTATCAGAACAATGTGATGAGTTTTCTTTTTTCCTTTTTCTTTTCTTTTCTTTTTTTTCTCAAGGGCAAAGTCCTTCTTGGAGAATAGATTAAGGAGATGAAAAGACACTGTTATTATTTTTTTTCAAAACAAATTTTATTGATTGAGGAGCAGAGTACACAGACATTCCAATTCTTATCACACTTACCCAAAAAGAGCCATATACTGTGTTCACGTACCCAAACACTGAAGAGTCACATTGTGTTCATGTACGCAGATGCAGAGCTACCTATTGTTTTTCTTTGAACTTATTCCAATGATGTTCCAGCCTCAACCTTAACAAGTTTCCCTAAGATCTCTCACAACCAAATGCTCATAATCTTCAGTTCCACAGACTCACAATTCTATGCCACACACAGAACACACTCAAAATTTCCATTTTTCACAGCACATTATTACGACTGTTAGGAAAATGGACTGCCATGACCACAGACATCACAGTTCTGACAGGGCAAGGACCAAGGAGTGGTTTAATGCATGTATACAGTGTCAACCTTGACCAGAGTTGTGTAGGGAGCATAAGCGTTTGTCATTTCTTTGTGTTGGGAGCCTTTGAACTCACTTCTAGTCTGGGCTACATGGTGAGATCCTGTCTCAATATGTAAATACAAAATCTGTCAGGTCCTAAAAAAAACTCAGGACAAACGGCTAACCAGGGTGCCCATTTAAGTGCACACTGGCCACAGGCTCACGTGTAGTTCCTCTCAGCTTCTCTCACCTCACTCCCTACTCTAAGCCTTTCCAGCTCAGGGGCTTCGCTTCCCCAGTGTCTTAGTTTGAATTTTACTGCTGTGAACAGACACCATGACCAAGCCAACTCTTATAAAGGATTACATTTAATTGGGGCTGGCTTACAGGTTCAGAGATTCAGTCCATTATCATCAAGACAGAAACATAGCAGTGTCCAGACAGGCATGGTGCAGGAGGAACTGACAATTCTACCTCTTCATCTGAAGGCTGCTAGCAGAATACTGGCTTCCAGGCAGCTAGGATGAGGGTCTTAAGCTCACACCCACAGTGACACACCTACTCCAACAGGGCCACACCTTCTAATAGTGCCACTCCCTAGGCTGAGCATATACAAACCATCACACCCAGCTTCTAGACAACTCTGCCATTTCAGCTGTGTATTCTCATGGTTCCTCTCTCTTTTCTTTTCCTACTCCTCTCCTCCCCTGGACTAGTTCAGTTTACTGGTCACCTCTAGTCTACTATTTTCTCTCCTTGCTCTGGACTCTTTAAAAAGTGCCTGGCTGGGCCGGGCGGTTGTGGCGCACACCTCTAATCCCAGCACTTGGGAGGCAGAGGCAGGTGGATTTCTGAGTTCGAGGCCAGCCTGGTCTACAGAGTGAGTTCCAGGACAGCCAGGGCTACATAGAGAAACCCTGTCTCGAAAAACAAAACAAAACAAAAAAAAGTGCCTGGCTGTACTGTCCCTCATATCTACAATAAAAACCTTCCCCTCACCCACACCTAGGAGCAGTCATGTCTCATTTTCGTTCATCTGGTGCTTGAAATGCAGGAGAAGCATATATAAGCTTGGGGCTTGACCTCTCCTGATCAAACTGAGCTGCGGATATGACTCTCCTAAGGTGTGTGCGGATCATTGGTTCCTGCCAGCTTCTCCCTTCCACCATCTTTGATTCCAAACTTTCTTCAGCTCCTTCTTCCCTCTGTCTCCTCTAACCATTTGTCCCTCCTTGTCCTCTTGGTGTCTCTCTGGCTCCTACAGCCTCCTGAGCCTCCTGGGGTGCCCATCACCTGGGCATCTCTCTATTAATCCCCTCACCCACCCGGGCCCCCATCATGTGGAAAGTGACGACTCTCTTCTGTCCCTCTTTGGGACATTTGTCTCTGACAAGTCTCTTAGACAGCTTGAGATTGCCATGAGTTGAAATTCTTGTCATCTGGACCCTTGCCCCTCTCTCTAGCCCATTTTCCCTCTCCATATGTTTTCAGCTCTTTCCTGGAGTTTTCTTGCCTCCTGATAGGAGCTGCCTGCTACAGCTTCCTTTTGCCCTTCCGGGCCTCTCTCAGGTGGAGTTCCTATCTGCAACCTTGTCCCTTCTGTCTCTTAGCTCCTTCCCGAAAGTCCTGCAGCTTCCTGTGTGTTCCTGGGCCTTATATGACTCACTCACTCACTCACTCCCTCTCTCCCTCTCTCTCTCTCTCTCTCTCTTTCTTTCTTTCTTTCTTTCTTTCTTTCTTTCTTTCTACTCAGAATCAGAGATTTTATTAAAGCCCTGCTGTCTTACTACAAACACCTTGGCTTCAGTACAGCTCAGTGGCCAAAAATCGACACTTGATTTTCAAATTCTCTCCTATGGCAATAACTTCTACCACTGCACAAACAAATCCCCAAATCACTTACACCTAAACTTTCTATCTTTTCTTTTTTTGTTTGTTTGTTTGTTTGTTTGTTTTTTGTTTTTCGAGACAGGATTTCTCTGTGTAGCCCTGGCTGTCCTGGAACTTACTCTGTAGACCAGGCTGCCCTTGAACTCAGAAAAATGCCTGCCTCTGCCTCCCAAGTGCTGGGATTAAAGGGCAAGTTTCTTATCATTAAGGGTTTTCTACTTTTCATTCTTAAAAATCTTTTATCTCTACTATTTCTTTGGTATCTACTTGACAAGGCAATTCTTAAAGGAAAACATTTAATTGGGGCTGGCTTACAGTTTCAGAAGTTCAGTCCATTATCATCCTGGCAGAAAGCATGGCAGCATGCAGGCAGACATGGTGCTGGAGAAGGAGCTGAGAGTTCTACATCTTGATCCAAATGGAGCTAGAGAGAGACTGGCTTCCACAGGTAGCAAGGAGGAGGCTGTCTTTCACACTGGGTGGAACTGGGTGAAGGAAACCTCAATACTCACTCCCACAGGGACACACTTTTTCTAACAAGGCTATATCTCCTCCAATAATCCAATACCTTCTAATAGTGCCATTTCTCATGGGCCAAGCATATTCAAACCACCACACATAGGTAATCTTAATTCGCTACAGTGTGTTACATATGACTCAACTCTTGTTTAGGAAAATAAATGATGTTAAACAGCAACCATGTGGATGGCAGCCATAGTTACTAAGGTAAAAGCGAGTACATGGCATGTGACATCACCACTGTCATAGTTAAGATGACCAGAGGTGTAAAGAGCTGAGGTAGCACTAACAGAACTTCCCAGTCCTCTGCTCATCACTGTGCTGTCTTTTTAGACAGAGGAGGCATCAGCAGGTCTCCAAGATATTTTGGATTAGAATAGATTTAAATTCCTAGGGTTATAAAGGTCTACTCAGGTTAACAGAACGTGACTTGAAGACATAAGTGTAGCCTCTTGGTCTTTGCTAAGTTCATTAAGCTTTAGCTATCTGGATAAACTTTGTCTTACAAGAGACTGAAATGTTCTATAATTGTGCATTATAAAAGGATCAAGAAGGTAAGGTTCCCAGTCCCTCTGGGTTTTATTTATGGTCTTTAAAAGTTCTCAGTCTCGCTGTGGACCGCATTCATGGCTTAAGAGTCCTCAATTAAATCTTCAATCCAAATCTTTAAGGTCCAAACTTAACAGGGATAAAACTTAGAAATCCCAATCTTATTAAAGCTACTAACTTGTTATAAACTCTTAAATATAATTAAGACATGTAAGTTAATTGTCATATATATGATAAATGATCAAATTCTTTAAAGGGATCAGAACTATGCTCATAGTCATGCTAAATACAGACGTAACTGTAGTTCTGTGCTTCTGCCTCACTGCTGGGGTGTCAGAACGCTGCTTGGGAAGGTGAAACACGGAGGTGTTAGGCTATGTTCCCTTCCCCTCATTGGGGTGCTGGGCTCATGGGTTGCCACCACACTGCTTAAGGGAGAAGTAATATAGCCCAGCCTGTGTGTCTCCAGGTGAGAAACTAAATGGGTTGGGATGGAGGCTGTGGTTCTCAAACTCCTGGACACCCAGGCACCTCTGGAAACCTCAGAGTTGAGAATGGGGGCCCTTGAGCCTGCGATGAGCCCGGGGCGGGGAACCTGACTTAGCTCAGAGTGAGTGCTAGGAGTGGGAAGGGGCCTTTTTCGGGAGACTTAGGTGCAGCTCTGTATGATGAAGGCCTCCCCCAGCAGCAGTCCCTGATGAGAGAGCCAGTCCTTGCTTGCCAAACCTGTTTACTCATGGCAGAAAAGGATGCATACGACTTACTCAGGTGAACCAGAGACTGGATACCTTTTGCGGGGAGGGGATGCAAGGGAAGGAAACATTGGTTTAACCCTTGGGGCCTACCTAGATACCTCATTAGCATGGAGAACTCTGGATTTCTATGCTACATGACCCCTTGTCATGATCCTCTTAGTGTGGTGTCATGGTCACGAGCTCCAGGACAGGAATCTGGTCAGGAGCTAGTGAACTCCTGCCTTTTTCACTTGAGAGTTCCAGGTTCTGAACTTTGCTACTGCGTTATCAGTTCTTCTGTCTGATGGCACGGTCTGCTGTCCCATAGTAATTCATTTACAGGGACAAGCTTTATTTAGTCTTCTGTATATGTTTTCAAGGTTAAACCTAAAGCAAGTAACTAAAGACGAAGTTAGTTTAAAGTCAAATGTACTTAATAGATGGACGGTCCTTAAACCCTTCAGAGGCCTGATGAACACAGCATTTAAGGTGCTTAATTAAAAAGCTTCTCATAATAGACAGAAATGTTAGATCCTAGCACTACCCTGAGGTCTCCAGAGAAGATGATGGGCACAGATGACTCCCCCTACGTTGTAATGCTAACCACTGGGCAAAGAACTGCCCCATGCCTTGGCCACCTCCAGGCCTTGCCGGAACTGTGGACACTGTTAGGTTGACTGCCCTACTCTGCCTCATTAGGAAGGTCAATTTCCACAAGTTCCTTCACCACAGGAAAATCTCAGCCCTTCTGGGTCTGGCAGCCAAAGGCTAATGCTGTTCAGGGTAGCAGCTAAAGACCTTTGTCTCCTAAGGAGCCATCAAGACCATGGGAGCCTACAGTGACTGTCCAGGTGGCAGTAAGTTTCTGTCATTTTAATTGAAACAGAGGCAATTTGGATTATACTTCTGCTCTATCTATCCTTCTCAGATCTCTGATGAGGTTGACAGTTAACTAAAGTGTCAGTTTGGCAGCTGCAAATATCCAGCTTCTCCCTCTAAGGCTGCTGCTGCCGGGACAGTTAATTTCATATGAAAAATCAGGCCCGACTCTCTAGAGCCTGGGTCTCCTCTGACAAAGGCAGACACAGACACACAGTTTCCCTTGCTGACAGGTTTCACACTAAAAGAGATAAACTCACAAAACAGGTTTCAATGTATCTTTTTACTATTATTTATTTAAAGGAACTTCCTTTGCATGACTATTCTCCGTAATCAACCAATTTGTGTCTCATGGTACACGATTAAATGGAAAAGGAAAGGTTTAAAGTTTATGTAAGTCATGAGGATCTAAGAAAGTAATTTAATATATCAAATGCAAGTTTGCATTCTTAGGTCTGAGGATGTTTTACATCTTTAGGTCTGAGGAAAGTTTACACTGTGGGGGTCTGAGAAAGGGATTGAAGGTATATGCAAAATAAAAAATATTTCAGATTCCTTTCCCTCTTAAGACTTCAAAATTTTAGAGTTGTAACAATCAGTGGAGTTTGGATAAGCTATTAATCAAGTCCTGGTAAAGAAATGACTACTGTTATCACAGTCAAGTTCAATTTTAAATTTTCTTTGGTTGCCTTCTAAGTATATTCTTAAAAGTGTTTCTCCATCTACCTAATAATCTATCTATCTATCTATCTATCTATCTATCTATCTATCTATCTACCTATCTATCTATCTCCAGCCCTCTGAACAGAGGAGTGTTCATGGTTTAACCCAAAGTCACAGTGTTTGCTCTAACTTGAAACATGAATCTACTTCAGCTGTTTACAGACACCTGTTAGCTGCTTTTTTTACAGTGAGGATTTTCGGTACAGATTATGATCAATGGTAATGCTAAGATATCTAAAACTTTTATCTATTTTGTAAACTTAAAAAATTCATGTAAGCTTAAGAGAGTCACTACTTGGGTCCACCTGTCAAATGGACTTTAGATAAATATGCCTGTCAATCCACAGCCCGAGTTTCCCTGCCTACTGCCTGTTCCTGAGGGTGGGATCTCTGTCTCTGTCTCTCTGTGTCTCTGTCTCTGTTTCTGTCTCTCTTGTCTCTCTCTGTCTGTCTCTGTCTCTTTCTCTCTGTCTCTCTCTCTGTCTCTGTCTTCTCTCTTTCTCTCCCTTCTTGCTCAGGTATTATTTCCATACCCCCTACTACCAGGACCATGGGCCTGGAAGTTTCAAATGTACACCCAAGATGAAAATTTTGCCCATGAAGTCCTTAACTTTACCTTCTGTCCCTAGTCTGTGTCTGTCCTAGCAGATTCCTAATCAACTGAATATAGAGAGGATATCTTATGATGATGTATGGATGCATCACCTATCAATTAAAAAACTATGGTCTATAGGAAATAATAGAATAGAAAGAAGGTGGAATATCCAGGAGACAGAAAGAATTCTGAGATAGAGCCAGGTGCAGGAGATTCACCCAGGAAGATGTGACAAGAGGGATGCATGGTACCTGAGCACAGGTAACCAGCCATGTGGCAAAATGTAGCTTAGAATAAGTGGGATAATTTAAGTTACAATCTAATAAAGAGAAGGCCTAGCTATGTGGCCAAGGTACTTGAAAATGTATAGAGTCTGAGCCTTATTTCTGGGAGCCTGAGGCTGGGAGAACCAAACAGACTTAACTTTACAACTGAGCAGTGCAAACTGCTCCAGACTTGCCTGCAATTGACCAGCTCCAGGTGTTCCTTCAGAGCCTCCATCCCAGACTGCTCCAAAGCTGCCTGCACTTCACTAGCCCTAGATGACGTCACAGAACCTGGGAAGCCAGTGAGACAGATGTCCCTCTGCCTGCACACCTCTCTCCCTGGCTGTGACCAGCATTTCAGCCTTCCTGAACCCTGACAATGACAATGGTCAACGGTGCCCTGATTTCAGTTAAGAAACAGTTGTAGAACATATTGTATCACCTCTTCTCTCTCTCTCTCTCTCTCTCTCTTCCTTTCCTTTCTTTCTATCTTTCTTTCTTCTTTTTTTTTTTTGTTTTTTTTTTTTTTGGTTTTTCGAGACAGGGTTTTTCTGTGTAGCCCTGTCTGTCCTGGAACTCACTCTGTAGACCAGGCTGGCCTCACCTCTTTTCTTTTAAAACTTTGCATTGGTTCTTTGTGAATTTCACATCATGCACTCCAATCCCACTCACCTCTCCCTTCCCTCATACCCATCTTCCACCCTTGCAACCTCTCCTACAAGAGAAGGAAAAAAAATCTCATGGAAGCTGTAGTGTGTCACGGTGTGTCCCACAGTGTACCCCTCTGTTCACATTTCTTTATTTGCAAATGTTTATTGCAATGACTTGTTGGTCTGGTCTGAGGCCTCTGGCTTCTGCTACCCTCAATACTGGAACCTCACGGGGACTCCTCTCAGAAATCCTGCTGTTGCCCTGTGTCATGGAGATCCTGTAGTTTTGGATTTGTAGGACCCTTCATGCACTCCAGCAGTTCATCGATGGGGTAGGTGTTGGGGTTGGCCAGTTTAAAGTCCTGGGTCTGGTCTAAGAGGTATCTGAACTGGTCAGCTCACCAGCTCTTCCAATCTCACACTCTTGGAGCTGGCTCACCATCCACCCTCAAACCAGGGCTAGCTCTACCCGGAGGCCCTAGCAAGGTGCAGGACCCACTCTCCTGAGTGTTGCAGCTGGTGAGGAACAGGGACATCTCTCTCACTCTCGTGACCACGGGGCCAGCTCTCCCTCCTGGACATGGGAGAGCTGGCAATGGATAAGGGAGAGGAAGAGGGTGTCTCTTCTTTGTCTGCACCACCATCCAGCAGACAAGAGGCAGGGCTGCTTCTCCTGTGCTCCTGCCCTCAGGCCAGTTTTACTATGCTGCCTAGGTAAGGTGCAGGGACTACTTTTTCCGAGTGCCAGAGCACCTGAGGGGTAGAACTAGCTCTTATAGGTGGCAAGGGTCGAGGTGGAGAAGGGCATCTCTCCCTTGACCACGCTGCTTCAGGGCAGACAAGTTATGGGGTCAACTTTCTCATGCTCACACCCTCAGGTTGATTCAGCCATGCCCCTGCCATCAGGGTCAACTCTACTGTGCTGGCTGCTCCTGAATGCTGCAGCAGGCAAGGGGCAGGGACAGCCCTCTTGTCTGCCATAGGTGGCAGTGGGGAAGGTGGTGAGCATCTCTTCTTCACCCATCACTGCACAGCAGACAAGTGGCTGGGCCAACTCTCCCATGGTCACAGCCTCAGTGGCTGCCTTGTCCACACCCCCACCACCAGGGTAAGCTCTACTGTGCTTCACAGGAGAGGTGTGGGACCTGTTCTCCTGAGTGAAGCAGCTGTGAGGAGCAGGGTCAGCTCTTCTGTTCTCATGACTCCAGGGCCAGGACTCCAGTGCTGTTGTGAGTGGGAAGGGGGTAAGGTGTCTCTACATCACCTACATCGCTGCATGGGAGATGAGTGGTAGGGTCAGGTCTCCCAAGCTCTTATCCTCGGGGCCAGCTCACTGGAACTCTGGCAGTGTGTAGGGCTTGCTCTCCCAAGTACTGCAGCTGGCTAGGAGCAGGGCTAACTCTTCCATGATGCCCACATGAAGGGTGGGGGCAGTTCTGCACAGCCCTCAGACATCAGTATGTTCTTGGGTGGCAGCCTAGATCAGGGATGTCAGCCTGGCCTTTGGTGATAACAGAGGCCCGCTGTTTCAGGACCACAGACCCAGACATGGTCCCCAGTGACAGCACAGGCCAGAGCCCCACGGTCCCAGGTGGCATCACCGGCTACTCCCATCAGGGTGTCCCTCACCACCCTTGAGTCTCCAGGTCTCCCTCTCTTCATGTGCCCTCATCCTTCTGCTTCTCTTTGTCTTCCATTTCTCCACCACTTACTTGCTCCTGTTAATGGTGCCCTCTGAGGCCCGGGTCATCTCTGGAGTGCTATGACCCACTCATGCATTATGGTGCCAGGCAGGGGTCATCTTGGGCATGGTCTGCACCCTCAGGCCTGCTCAGCAAGTCTAGTGGTCATTTCAGGCGCATTCTTCACTGGACCCACCCAAGTGACCCCATGAAAGGGTCGTCTGTCTCACTCCTGCCCAGGGCCTGTGGTCCCACATGAGAGTCTTCTAGTCCCTGGCTTGTTTCCCATCCTGGGAGCTCCTCTGGGTCTGCAAGGCCCCAGACTGCTGCTGGTCTCTGACTGGCTTTTTTCAGGGTGTGTAGGCTAATCACACATATGTTCATAGGTCAGAACACTGTGCTTAGGCATAGCCTCTCTGTCACACATGTGACACAGCAGCCATACCTGCAATGCCTCTGGGGGCAGGTATTATGCCACCTCTTAGCAGCAAAAAGGCTGCAATGCTAGGTCCAGAAGAAACCCAGGATGAATGGCTATGGTGCCTAAGTAACATACATAAGCGCATCCTGCCCCAACCCATCACCTCCCCAGCCCAGGGGCTTCACTTCCCTAATCCCACTGTCCTTTCAGAGATAGAATGGGAGTCCTAGAGTGACCTTGCAGATGTCCAAAGCTGCTGGACAGTGGCTCCTGGGTAACTCAATAAGCAGCCCACCAACCCATCTCTTATTGACATGACCTGCCCCAGCTCCCAGCACAGCCCTCTATGCAGCCTCTCATACCTGAGAACCCAGACTCTGGGAATTTCAGTTTAAGAGCTGCTTTTGTATTCCTTCTCTTTCCTATACAGCATAGCCATCTCTGTCATATACTCTTAGGGCTCTCTGTCCTTTCTTGGTCCCCTTTGCCCTTCTCTCTTCTCTTCCTCTCTCATAACCTTTCCCTTTTATGGCACATTTTACACCCCCAAAAGTAAGTATGCTTCAAAATGAAAAGCTCTAAAAAGCCAGCGTTATGAATTTTCACATAAAATAAACCAAGGCAGAACTGGGTGAAGGCACCAGAAGCTTCCTGTTGCCTCCTGGGAGGGGCTATAGTGCATCTACCACACAGAACAGTCTTGGGTTTCACAGCTGAGCAGACCCTGAGCTTAGGTCTGGGTAACCCAAGGTGCAATTGGCCAGAGTGTGTGAACGAGCAAACAGAAAAGGGAGAAAGGAGGCTCTGAGACTGTGAGGTGGATCTCCCGGCCAGGGCTTGCCAGGTGAGGAGGCTGGTGAAAACACTTGGTGCCTGTGAGCCCCTCCTTCCGTTTCCTCAGTTTAGACCCAGAAACAGGTGACCCCGTGGGTGTCACTGAGTAACCAGCACTGATGAGGGAAATCTGTAGCATTGAGATATTAACAATTTTAACACTCCACAAATGGAGGAAACTTTCAGATAGGAAGAGTTCTTACAGGAATACAAAAGCAGCTCTTAAACTGAAATTCCCAGAGTCTGGGTTCTCAGGTATGAGAGGCTGCATAGAGGGCTGTGCTGGGAGCTGGGGCAGGGCATGTCAATAAGAGATGGGTTGGTGGGCTGCTTATTGAGTTACCCAGGAGCCACTGTCCAGCAGCTTTGGACATCTGCAAGGTCACTCTAGGACTCCCATTCCATCTCTGAAAGGACAGTGCCAGAAAGCCAGTAACTGTTTCTCTGGCTGGTATCAGAACCAAAGTGTTTCCAAAGCAAAGCTGCACAGGTCTGGCTCTGACACCATGGGTTTCCTGTATATAGGCACTGAGCAAGTCTTCACTTGCATACCCAGGCTGGCTTATGTGGCTGAGCTTGGTCTAGGGTTTCCCTGGCTCTTATTAAAAAATCAGCATGAAGACTCACTCCCCTCCCCTTGCACCTCCCCACCTCTGCATGTGCGCGTGTGCACGTATGTGTGTGTGTGTGTGTGTAAGGGAGAGAGAGAGAGAGAGAGAGAGAGAGAGAGAGAGAGAGAGAGGAGACAACCTTGGGTGTCAGTTCTTGCTTTTCACCTTGTTTGAGACAGGGTCTCTGGGTGTTTACTACCATGTATGTGAGATTAGATGGCCCCAAGCTTCCAGGGATCTCCTGTCTTACTGTGGCAATTCTGGGTTATACATACGATGCTATATGCAGCTGTAGGTGGGATCTGGGGATTCAAGCTCAGGTCCTTACACACTTGCAAAGCAAATGCTTTCCCCACTGAGCCATCTCCCCAGCCCAGTATCTTCTGTTTTTATCAAACACAGCTTAAAAGCCCCCCATCAATAACAAAGGTCTCCTTTTTGTTGCTCCATTCTTGTTTGACAAGAATTATCCTAATAAAAACATCCTTTAAAAAATTTTTATTATCCCAGCACTTGGGAGCCAGAGGCAGGTGGATTTGAGTTTGAGGCCAGCCTGGTCTACAGAGTGAGTTCCAGGACAGCCAGGGCTACACAGAGAAACCCTGTCTCGAAAAACCAAAAAAAAAATATTATTAATTATTGTTATTACTATTATTTAGTATGTGTGGGTGTGTGCTTGTGCCAAGGTGCACATGTAAAGGTCAGAGGGTAGCTTTGTGGAGCTAGGTCTTTCTTCTACACTTTTATATGAGTTTCAGGGACCAAACTCAGGTGATCAGAGTTGTCATTCATTCATTCATTCATTCATTCATTCATTCATTCATTCATTCACTCATTTGCTTGAGACAGTCACACTGTGCTAAACACCATGCATAGCAAGCACATCCATTAAACAGACAACAACAACAACAACAACACCCTCTCCAGCTGAAAGCACAGCGCTCACCGGATAGCCAGCATTAAGTGTTTCTCAAGTTCATGTTTTTAGCTCGACAGACACAACCAAGCAGCTGATGAAAAACTGAGCTCATGCTAGCAGACATCAGACAGCGTGGAGGGGAAGTGGATCCCAGCTAGCAGGGATAGGAAACAGCTTTCTGCTGTCTCATCCCATATCCCCAATAAAATCACGACACACCAGTGCACTCTGCGTCGCTGCAAAAAGATGACAGTGGAGCAAATGACATTAAAAAGTATTCCTTTGTATTTTATGTTTACTGGTGTTTTGCTTGCATGCATGTTTGCACATCATGTTCATACACTGCCCACAGAGGCCAGAAGAGGGCACCAGATCCCCTGGAATTAGATAGAGTCAGTGTGAGCTGCCGTTTGGATGCTGGAAATCAAACCTGGGTCCTTTGGAAGAGTAGGCAGTGCTCTTAACCTCTGAGCCACCTTTCCAGCCCCCATGGAATTTGTCATGAGATTGAAAACCCAAGCCATTCACAGATATTAAACTGTTTCAAAGTTTTAGTAATTCCCAGGTTAGGACAGACGCCTCAGTCTGGCCTCTGAGCAGTGTTACGGCTTCATTCCCTCCAAGATCCAGATAAGTGCAAAGGCACTGTGCAGGTGAGAAGGGCATGAACAGGGTACCCAGGCTCGGCCACTTAGCAATAAGAACAGCAGCTTCTGAAATGCACACCCAGCACACACACTGATCCTCACAAAAGTGCCAAAGCCTCTGCAGCTGATGCTGGAAGGACAAGACATGCCTGTGGAGGAAGAGAGCACTTAGACATGACTGCGTCCACATTTCCAGAAGGAACTACCGAAGGACAGTTTCACCACTTTAGAGTGACTTAGGGCACAGGGGGGAAAAAAGGTAAAATCTATTCATCAAAATTAAAATAAGACAGAGGCAATGACCCAGTGGGTTCAGTACTCGGTGCACAAGAGTGAGGACCAGAGCCAGGTGTGGTGGCATGTCTGTCTGTAATCCCAGCACTGGCAGGGCAGGTCCCCAGGGATCACTGGCCAGCCAGCTTAACCCAAACCATGAGCTCTAGGCTCAATGACAGACCCTGTTTCAAAAAGTAAGATGACAGAAAGATTCTTGACGTCAACCTTTGACCTCCACATGTATGTTTGCACAGAGGAGCTCATATATGCATGTACATGTGTGCATGTGCACATCCACAGACACACACACACAGACACACACACAGAATTTTAGTTACAAGCCATACATTGGGATGAAACAACTGCAGAACATCTGACAAAGGAAAGATACTACAAGTATGTACCTCATCAATAGGCATCAGAGAAAAGGCTGATGTGGTCATTGCATACAGTGCACACCTACCCAGAGGGCTAAGTCAAAGACCAATTCCAGCAAACGTTGGCAAAGAAAGGAAGTCCTGGGACTTCCTCGGCTGTTTGTGATAACATAAATGCACTGGGGAGATGGCTCCGGTGACAATGCACTTGTCACGCAAGCAACAAGAATGTGAACTCATATCTGCAGCATCCACACAAGAGCTGGGTGGCATTTATGTGGTGGCCAGCCTGTAACCCCAGGACCTGAGAGCTGGGGATAGAAGCTGGGACAAGCTGACCAACCAAACTAGTGAGTTCTGGGTTCAACAAGACACCCTTTCTTAGTGAATAAGTTGGAGAGCAGTTGAGAAAACACAGGGCATTAATCTCGGGCCTCCCTTCTACCTGCATATGAGTGTACCTGCACCTGAACACATGTATGCCCACACTTGGGAAAAATGCATTCACATATGTATACGTGCAGCAAACAAATGACATAACCACATAACCACTCCGGGGAAAGATCTGATAGCATCTTAGAAGACATGCACACCTAACCTGAGCCCTTCTTGGGACATGCCTGACCCTTGCTGCCTATTCCCCAAGTTAAAGATTTTGCTCTTTGAAAAGAAAAATCAATGACTTAAAACAAAAATATTTATTAAAATTTTATGTACAAGAGTCTGTAACTGAAAAAAAAGAAAAAAGCCGGGCAGTGGTGGTGCACACCTTTAATCCCAGCACTTGCAGGACAGAGGCAGGAGGAGCCAGCCTGGTCTACAGAGTGAGTTCCAGGACAGCCAGGGCTACACAGAGAAACCCTGTCTCAAAAACCCAAAAGAGAGAGAGAGAGAGAGAGAGAGAGAGAGAGAGAGAGAGAGAGAGACTCTGCAACTGGAAATAGTGTGTGTGTTTATGGGGAATTAATAAACTATTAGAACAGACATGCTCAAAAAGAAAGAGAGGTTAGGGCAGCTTAGTGGTGAGTACCTGAGGAACGTCACAGGGCCCTGGGGCATATGCTGTGGGGGTTTGAATAGGTTTAGCCCCATAGATTCGTGTGTTTATGCTTGGTCCTTAGAGCGTGACACTATTAGGAGATTGGCCTTGTTACACAGAGGAAGAGTGTCACTCTGGAGGCAGGCTTTGCGGTCTCATATATAAAATATGCTCAAGTCTGTCCAGTGTGACGGTCTCCTCCGGGCTGCCTTCAGTTCAAGATGTAGAACCCTCAGCTCCTCCAGCACCAAGTCTGCCTGGATGCTGCCATGCTTCCTGTCATGATGATAATGGACTGAACCTCTGAAATTGTAAGCCAGCCCCAATTAAATGCTGTCCTTTATGAGACTTGCCATAATCATGGTGTCTCTTCACAGAAATAAAACCCTACCTAAGATACATGCCTAAAACCTAAATCAATGGATGAACAATAAAGGAAATGTTGCATGCACAACATAGATAAATCCCAAAGACAATATACTGAGAGAAAGAAGCCGCACCTCCCTTGTTTGTCAGCTCTGGGAATGGAATTCTAAACTCAAACATGTTAATCAAGCCCTCTGCCATATAGCTACCTCCCACCCACCCCCCAGCTCACATCATCTTTAGTATAGACTTTCTCATAGTTTTCATAAAATCCAAGAAGACATTAATCTGTGGTAAAATAATAATAATAATAATCCTAACTGTCCCCTGAGGCTGGGCGTGGGACTGGGGTTGGCTGAGCAGGGCTGGAGGGACAATTCTGGGGAAGTAGTATTGGTTAATGACTCAATGGTACTATAAAGAGTATTTCACTCAAGGTGTGACTTTCCTTGGTCCCTAGTTATAAACAACTACTAAGCGGCTAAGACACAGAGTATGTAAGGGTAGAGTGTGGCACTGTCGAGTGACAAGCAAGTCCTTCTGGTGAAGACAGCAGCATCTCTGGCCTGGGGATGCCTAGCATTCCCACTGAGCCAGGTCAATGACCTGACCAAGAGAAGGGCTCACCACAAGCTATGCTAATGAGGCAAAAATCAATGTTCTTTTAATGAGATATCGTATTTTTCCTTTCCAGAATGCCCATGCCCACAGTAAAGTCTGGCTGGGTCTGCCTACCTTTCTTCCTTCCTTTCTTCCTTCCTTCCTTTCTTTCTTTCTTTCTTTCTTTCTTTCTTTCTTTCTTTCTTCCTTCCTTCCTTCCTTCCTTCCATCCT
>NW_021604753.1:1098136-1142456 GCF_004785775.1 Grammomys surdaster | reverse complement strand
GGGGGGGGGGTTCGAGACAGGGTTTCTCTGTATAGCCCTGGCTGTCCTGGAACTCACTCTGTAGACCAGGCTGGCCTCGAACTCACAAATCTGCCTGTCTCTGCCTCCCAAGTGTTGGGATTAAAGGCATGCACCACCACTGCCCGGCCTGCCTACCTTTCTAAGGCTTGCGGTAAAAAGGTCCAGCCTTCCCTTTTCCTGTCTCTATCAGAAGCTGGCCAGAACCTAATGTTTTTTCTGACACTTGGGATCTCTTCCCTTTCTCTGAGTTTCCTTATCATATGCTGCTTGTCAGCTACATGCCGGATCCCCATGCAGCTTAGAGGATGTGTTTTCCCCTCTCATTCTCCTCCTGGGCAGCGGCTGCAACAGCTGGCCTGCCCTGGGATTTTTTTTAAGTCTAATAAAATTGTCCTTGAGTTCCTGTTTGAGTTCATTCTTAAATTCTTTTATGAAACTAAGAACCTAAAAGAGGAATCCCAGTTTCTCCTCTCATCTGGTGATCCTCAAATTCCTTTACATGAATGTTTACAACTGAGAAATTCATGAAAAACTAAGATGACTGGATGGATGAGTGCCTGGGTGAATAGATGGATGGGTAGAAGGATGGTAGAGGGATGGATGGACAGATGGAAATAAGATAAACATACTAAGAAAGCAACCATATACAGTTTGAATGGCAAATAACTGGAGATCCCTGAGCACCACTTTGTTAATTTTCCTGAGATGTTAGTAGGGAATTCTGTTCTCACACCTGTCTGAGGGCTTGGTGAGAGCCCTCAGGAATCCCACAAACCACAGCCACACCCACGAGGCGTTAGGAAGCCAGAAGCCTGTCTTGAGGCTTTATGGAGGCATTTCTATGGCCTGGTGAATAGTTCAGGCAGGTGTGAGGAGGGGGAACACAACCTCCTAACCCCACAACAATCTCTTGTGTACCTGTGAATGTTCAGTATTTTAGCTGTATTTATGCTCATGACTACTCTGTGGGGCATTTTATTATTCTGACTTTATGAAAAAGGAGGTTGGGACTCAGAGCATAAAAGAACTGTGCCCATGAATGCACAGCTGGAACTGGAATGCAAACATAGTTGCATGAGGCCTTGGAGCACGTATTCTTTTGAGAAAGTGGAGCTTACCACCAACCAAACTGTTCTCTAGACCATGGCAGGTTCTCTGTGTTAGTATTCTGTCTAAACTCCACCTCCACAGTAGTTACCTGGCTGTGCTCCTCCCCACAGTTACCTGGCAACAGCCAGGTAGGCCTGCCCACTATAAAAGGGGCTGCTTGCCCCCTCCTCTCTCTTAATCTCTTGATCTCTTGCCTAGCTTCTCTCTGCCCCTTCTCTCTCCCTTCCCTTCCCCCTCTCTCCACGTGGTCATGGCTGGCCTCTGCTCTCTCTGCGCTCTCTCTTCTCTCTGCCTCCCTCCTGGCTCCCCTCCCCATGCCCTGAATAAACTCTATTCTATGCTATACTGGTGTGTGACTGGTCCCTCAGGGGGAAGAAATGCCTCTGCATGGGCCCGCTGAGACATCCCCTTCCCCCATACCTCTCCACACATCCACAGGACGTACTCTTTATCTTTTTATAAATACAACACTCTGTGTATGGGTCTTCCGGTAATGAGCACTATATATATTCCTGAGTGTGTCTTGGAGTACAATGCAGACATTCATCACCTTCAGATAAAGAAGCTGTCTCTCTCTCATGTAACACCTACATTTACATAGGACCAGGGGTTGCCAGAAGCACACGAGGACACACATCAAGCCATGTGCATGTATACAGACATGCCAGTGTTTACTGAGTATGTACATAGATATGCCAGTTCAGTGATTACTGCTTCCCCTTTTCATTTTGCATAGTTTTAAAAGATTTATTTATGCATGTATGTATGGGCACATGTGTGTTGGTGCCCATAAAGGCCAGGAGGAGGTGTTGGATTACCTAGATGGCCACAGGTGCTGGGATGTGAACACTCACACACTGAGCTACATCCCCAGTTTCTCTTTTCCTTTAAACAATTAGTGTCAGACTGATGTCACTCAGTGCTACAGTGCTGGACAAGTGCAAGCAAAGCACTGGGTCCCATTTCAATAAAAACCAAACCAAACCCAACCAAAGGTAGTCTCAGGCTCTAATCTCTAACCTTGAAGTCTAAAGATTTGGTGGAGCCAATGGCCCTGGCTTGTTCCCTCCATGTTCCCAGTTTCCACTTCTGTTGGGCTTACAAACTGAGTCGGGGCAACTGAAGCCTTAAAGAGGCTGGGCACCTCTTTCTACCACATCTGTTGTCACAAGATCCTGGGGGACAGGAAAGGGTTAGGAGCTTTGTGAGTGAGGAAAGGTGTTTCACACATGGAGGTATGTAACTCCATGACAGGAGCTTGAGGCAAGAACCAGCAGGAGGGATGTGCATCAATCACACCAAAGAAAAAGTTAAAGGCGGGGTTCTAGAAAATTTTCTTTAATTTCATCTTTTTGAAATTATTTTTTCATTCTTATTTTCATGATACAAAAGCTTTACACGTCCAGAAGTGTCTACTGTGGAGTGCCCCGCAGGAGCAGGTGATCCTTTGCCACTGAAACCTGTCTGAATGAGGGCTTGATGCATGCTGTAGACCTGACACACACACACACACACACACACACACACACACACACACACACACACCATGTATCCAGATACAGATACACAAAGACATATGGTAAAGAAAGGAAAAGCTGCTACACCGTGAACACAGCATTGTGCATAGGAACAGAAGAGCCAGCTTCTCACCCACACATCACCACACCCCATGAAAGACAAGTATCTAAGGGAAACTAACTTGAAATAACAAGCTCTCAAAGCCTGGGCATCTGTTGAGATGATGCTGAGTTAGCACAGGAAGGTCCCCATTGAAAAGACAAGCCTGTGTGCTGTTTCTAGGCAGCAGTAGGAGGATGGCGAGGCACATTTCAGGTAGGAGAAGCTCAGCAGAAATCTGCCTAGAACACCCCAGAGGTTAGCACTCCTGGCATAGTTCACAGCTGACTTCCTCCCAGGGTAGACTTGCCAACATTCACCAGGGCAGGCAGGTTTTCCAGGAGCAGGAAGTAATTAGTAACACACACACTTGCAGTAGCCCTCAACCATGACATGTGCCGAAGGTCAGTTTAGATTAAAAGGGATGATAGATACAGCCAAAAAAGTAAAAAGTAGCTTTTGCAGGAAATAAACTGGTTCCAAAACTCTCCTATGCCATATTAAGTGTCTACAGTATGGCTTCCAAGCAGGTAGGCTAGGCTGTCTCGCAGCACCTTCGGCATGCTCCATCTCTGCTACCACGTGTCCGGGACTTCAAAGAGCACAGGAGGGCTATCTGAGACACTTCCTGTGGGTAAAGGAGAAGCAGATTAAGGACATGGACAGTTACTAGATACAACAATACACTGTTGACTAGCACCACCAGCACCCTGTGTACAACTTCTGTACACAGGTAGGTTCTGGACTTGGAGACAGACCCAGCACATGAAGGGAAAACAGGAATCTTCTCGGAGGAAGCACACCACCTGACCTGCTTTGGCTGCCTCAGTTTGCTCACAGACAATGTAAGTGAATAGATCAGCTCAGGAATTTTTGAATGCTTGTTTCTCTCCACCTCCACCCCCAAAAGGAGAGGTTAATTAACATTCCTCATCAGCTCAGGAACTTTGGAAAGGTCATGGGACACTTATTGGATGGGAGAGGCTGACTAACATTCCTCAGACCACAGGGGAGGGAACTCACCTGCGGGTGGGGAAGGCCCAGAGCATGTAGACACATTCTGCAGGACAGACCAACCCTTGCCACCTACAGACAAGGGAGGTCCCTGCCACCTCATTCCCTAAAGACCAATCAGTTTAAAAGTCACACTGTTCTGCCGATCACCTTGTGTCTAATGGCTGCTGCCCTAAAAACTATAAAAATTGGCCAAACTGGGTGCCCAGGGTCACTGCCTCTCCTTCGGGTGCAGATGACTCCAACACGTTGGAACAATAAATTCCTCTTGCTTTTTACATTGATTCACGATTCACGTGGTTCACTCGGGGTCTCCAGTAAGCTAAGGCTCCCCAGGGTCTTACATAAGCACTCCTTGGATCTCTCCTCCTGTGTATACAACATTCTCTGCTGCCAACCAAGCTGGGCATTTAATTCACATACTTCACAAAAGCCCACCAGGCAGACACCATTGTCCTCATGAACAGACATAGAGAGGTGAGGGACCTAAAGCTACCAAGGGCCTGAGGAGAGCTTAGAGCAAGCACCAAGCTCTTTGCTACAGCAGCAACAGCCTGAGTTTCCATGAGAGGCTGTACTTCTGCCATTTGTACAGCAGTGGTGGGGTGGCAGGGGCAACACAGCTGGATAAGTACTGAAGCACCTTGACTAGACTGGCTTGAGAGTAGACTGAGCGGAGAAAAAGCATGCTCATAATAGAAAAAGCATCCAGGCCTGCCACTGAGGTAGACAGAGAAACAGGCAGAGCAAAGGCTCTGAAACAGATTCAAAACCCTGGCAACAGCCTAAATGTCCTTAAACTAAGAAATGGGTCAGTAGAATATATCCTCACAGTGGAGGAACACACAAAGGAATACCCAGCAATACACAAAGGCTTAATGTAAATTACACAGACCTCTATTGTACTGTATCAGGCTAATCTGGAGGAACCCACAGCTTCCTGCTGTGTAGGTCCAAGGACAAGACAATTTAGGAAGGCAGATTGCAGAAACAGACAGCAAACCAGCTGCCAGTACTGGGGGGTCTGGAAAGTAGCATGAAAGAATTTTCTGGAATGACAAAATTGTTCTGTCTGGTTCACTATAGTTCTTATATGACTTCAAATATATGCAAACATATCAAACTTTACATCTAAAACTGACTATTTTTATTGGGCACAAATAGTCTTAAAAACTAATCACAAAAATGTTTTATTTATATGGGCTATGATAGCGGCTCAGTAGTTAAGAGTGCCTGTGGCTCTTGAAAACCTGAAATCAGCCGGGCAGTGGCAGTGCACGCCTTTAATCCTAGCACTTGGGAGTCAGAGGCAGGCGGATTTCTGAGTTCAAGGCCAGTCTGGTCTACAGAGTGAGTTCCAGGACAGCCAGGGCTATACAGAGAAACCCTGTCTCAAAAAACCAAAAAAAAAAAAAAAAAACCAACAACAACAAAAACCTGAAATCAGTTCCCAACATCCATGTCAGGCAGCTCACAAATACCTGCAATTCAGCTCCAGGGAATTTGACACTCTCTTATAACCTAAGGCATACACACACACACACACACACACACACACACACACACACACACTAAAACACACTAAAACACACTAAAACACATAAAAGAAATCCAACAAAACTGTACTAACCTAAGGGCTTAAACTTGAAAACTGCAGCAGTGTTAAAACTTTGGCAAACCTTGGGGCTTAGAACCAGCATGTAAGCTCAGACGTGCTGTGTTCTAAAGCAGAAGAGTCTTGCTCAGTGTCTGCAGGACAAGAGGTGACCATAAGCAGGCTGTCTCTTCCTTTGGCTACCTCTGCAGACACTGTTCTGCTAGGGGTCTGCTAGCTAATGGCTGGCCCAACAACATTCTGAGAATGGTCAGGTCCCCACCATGGCCCTGAGATTTCCTGGAGTGAAGCTAAAATTGGGGTCTCACTGGCCTCCTAAAACAATACACACAGCTAAAGCAAGCATATTATGAAAATCACCATTTCATTCATCTTGACTTGGGAAAACAACTCACTCGTGCTTCCTGAAGGCCACTGAACCCAGTGGAAGTGGCATGCCAGTCTTTCTTTACCATCAAGGGCAATGTGCCTTAAACCACCCTGAGGGAGGCGGGGGAGGGTAGAGGGTATGGGAGAGAGGAAGGGAGGACTACCAAGCACCCCTGTCACTATGCACATAAAGAACACTCCATCATCTGCTGCTCCCTCCCTCCTTTCTATGGGACAGGGTTTGGTGCAGCCCCACCGGCCTCTTGCCCGGCTACACTTGCTGAGCTGGGGAGCACATCACAGATTGGTAAGTAAGCTCCATGGGAACTGATCACTGAGTTGAGTGGCTGCACCATGTGCCTTCTCTCTGATTTACAACAGCTGCAGGAATTTTCCTTTGTGAAGAATGTTCCAAGTCCTGGGCAGTTTGGACAAATCTCCACTGCAAAGCAGAGCCGTGCAGGGGCTTTGGAGCTGGGTGGTCTGATGCATATGAGCTCTGGGCTCAGACTGCTCAAGAGCAAACTCCATAAACCCGTTTCTTCTCTTTCACTATACACCAGCAGCCTCACTGCATGTTTATGAAGTCTGGCAAAATCCAAAGTGGGTTCTAAGGGCAGATGCCTCCTGACACAGCAGGTCACAACAGAAACCCAACAAAACGTTATTTCTCCTGCTACTTAAGACACTTTTGTTACATGTGAACGCACTTGATATTTAACTCCTAGTATATCTAGAATGGCAAAAGGTTTTGGTAAGCATTTGGCACCATTTTAAGTAGTACCTGTGGAGGTCTCTTTGTGAGAGGTATTAAGGCTCCTTTCATAATGGCTCTCTGTGTCATGTTATCAAGGTGTTCTGTGATTATTTCAGGCAGCCTCAGTGTTTAGGACATGTGCTTAGATTTACACAGAAGCAACTCCTTGTGTTAAATTTCAGCAACACTCTGGCTTTTTATAGAATCAGGGCTTCTTCTAGCATCTCCAATTAAAATGTATCACTCCTTGTGTCTTAAAGCCTCATGTCTGAATACTCAACCCTCAGCTTGTGGTGCTACTTAGTAGGCTGTGGGGCCTTTAAGGTGGAATCTGGCTATTGGAATCAGGTCTTTGAGGGTTAAACCCACCCCCCTGGTTCTGGTCTGGATCGGCTCCTCCACTTCCTATCTGCTAACGCCAGGTACCCCTTGCTCTAGCCACACAGACAGAGAAGTATCTATGCCATCATGCTCAAACCCCTCAGAAACCATGAGCCCAAACCAACCTTTCTTCCCTTAAGCTGTTTGCCAAGTAATCTATCACAGCAATGAAAGAGCTTTTCCCACACTATTCCTCAGTACATCAGGCCCCATGGGTACCACATGGAGGCTGCCTTTGTATGAAGTCCCGCAATCATTTTGCTCCCCAAGTATGAGGCTCCTGAGGCCTGAAGTAGTCCATGATCAGAGTCAGTACCAACCTGCCAAGGAAAGCTCCTTCTTCATTCTTTTTAACTTCTTGGCCTTTATCCTTCCCTCTGGGAGGGAGTCTGCACAGGAATCTTTGTGTTCAAGCTCAGAGTCAGAGATCTCCTCTGATTCTCTGTCCTCCAAGCCAGCTTCCCCTCGGTCGGGACTCAGAGTTCTCTTTCCAACCATGCCAGTTGCTGTGGAGCTGAAGGGACAAGGAGGGGCTGCATGAGTGGAGCTGGGAGCAGGAAGACACCTCAGTGATCAAAGAGCCTGACAACACCTCACTGGTGGGCAGCCTCTGAGGTGGCGACCCACAGTTCACCAGGGACAAACTGGTCAGAGGCTGGCTCCACCAGAGAGTAACGCACCTTCAGGGCTGCTGACGGAGGCACAGCAGGACGGGACACAGTTGACCCCGCTGCTCTTGCCCAGCTCAGGACCAGAAAAGCTACTTTGTAATTCACTTCTCTTCCAAAGCGGTGAGCTGTTAAGTTCATAATGAAACCTGCCTTTGTTTTTAAGTATTTACAGGATTTGATATATTGAATCAAACAGATTATAGGTCTGAGTTTTTCTTAAGAAAACAGATTTCTGGAAATGAAACTTGATGAAGAGTAGTCCATGTGGCTAACGAGTCCTATCCCCTAAAAATGGGTCTTGAAAATAGGGTTTTCCCCTAAATGATGGAAAGCATTAAAAACCAAAGACAAACCCCCCCAAATCCAAAGCATTCTACTTAAAAGTCAAGCCTTCAAGCAGAGTGAGCAGGGAGAAAAGGGAGCTGACATCATTCCTATTAGCTACAGACAAGTCAAAACTCTGGCTGGCCAATTCTGTTCCCCCAGGATCCTCCCATCTCTGCACTTGACAGCCGTGAGACAGGCCACCTACAGCACTGGCCTCCTGCTTCACTTCTGCTACACGGAGGGCTTTGTTCTGTTTTTATTTTGTAGCATTCTGCCAGGGAGATGGGGGTACCTAACAAAACAATGTATATGCATGGCTCAAGCCAAGGGTCCTGCTTCTGGGAGTTCAGAAGATAAACCTCCAACAATGCAAAACATGCCTGTGTGTCATTCATTACCATGCCATCTGTAACTGCAGAATACAACAACGCAACTGAATGCTCAAGCATAGGAAACTGAATGAAAACACTATAAAACATAACATCTAAACAATGTGTAGAGAGTGTCCAGAAAAGACTGAAAATAAAGGAAGAACCAGCAATGTCTATGCAGTGGTTTCCAGTAACAGAAACACAGGGTGTAGAGAGTACATGACGGCTCTCCTCATTCTATGTGCTGTGGCAGAGAGCTAGAGAGCCCGAGCAGTCAGCAGCGGTTGAGTGCCCTGCTGTCATGCAGATGAGCACACACTGCAGGGAGGCCAAGGGCTTGGAGATGCCAGGGGAGAAAGCTCACTGTGTGAGCAGGGCATTGGAGGTAGGTACACAGGAGAATCCCACAGGCTCCAGGTGCCCTATGCCACAAACAAAAAACGACCCTGGTTCAGTTCACAGAACCCACACCTGACAGACAGTTCACATCTGCCTCTAAGTCCTGCTGCAGGGAATCCAAGGCCTTTGAACTCTCTCTCTTTCACACACACACTAAAAATCTTTAAACATAGTACCACACGCAAGTGACCATATGTCAATACATGAGCCTGTAAGGCCATTTAATACTCAAACCCCACAGAAGTGGGGAAAAGAAAGGAAGGAAGAAAAGAGAGGAGAATATGTATTTAAACATGATTCAGAAATACATTATCAGCCTAATAACACAAGAAAAAAGCAATCTTGTCCATGTGCCAATGTGTATCTGTGGGAATGTCCTCTCTAGGCTCCAGCTTGGAGACAGCCCAGGCTTTCTCAGTCAGTACCCTCGCCCTTGCTCATCCAGTACCCCTGGATTCCCACTGTTCTCTCAGGAGATGCCTGCAAATGCCCTGCTGTCCTACCCAAGAAGCCTGTTGGCTTTCCACCCACGGCTGCCGTTGTGGGCACACACGACGCTGCCTCGGACAGCAGGGTCCAGTTGGCTACTCCCATCCTTTTTACTTTTCTCCAGCCTCTGTCTCTTTACAGATTGGAAATGTGAGCAAAGTACTCCCAGCTCAAGGCTGGTTTTGGTTCTCTACTACAAACCTGAACAGAAGCCACCTGTCTGCCTCCAGGATCACCTCTTCTCATCTTCTCCTTCCGTGGCTCAGGTGCAGGCTTACCTATGCATCCCACCAAACACCATGTCCACTGCCTAAGGACATTCTGCACTCCTATGTCAATGTTCCTGTTCTTGCAACGTCCGGGCTCCCTTGACCCTTCCTGCTCAAACAGCACAGCCACAGGCTCTGCTTCATGCCCATACACTCACTCCATGCCACACGCTGGGGCTGGCTTTCTTACATGACATTCTTTTTACTTAGACTAAACAGAAACTGGGAACAGAAAAAGCACCTATTAGCAGAGAAACTGCTAAACACATGGGGGTGTCCTTACTGTGAGGCACACTTGAGCACTCACAAGTGAGGAGGTACTGATACATTCAAGGAGTGGACCAAAAAATGTTCCAAGCAGATAGTGCCCTCATGTAACAGTGTAGAAACTTCATTTTGCCATTTATAGAAAACTCTAGAAGAGATAAAGCCAAACATACGAAGAAAACAGTTCCCAAGGGATGATGGGGGTAGGGGAGGCAGGACTGCTGGAACTTGGGGCTGCCCTGAGTTATACAGTGAGTCCAACAACAGCCTGGGTAATACACAGAAACTCTGTCTAAAAACCAACAAAGACAAGGACTTTCTGCATACCAATTCAATATAGTACTTGAAGTCTTAGCTACAGCAGTAAGAAGGTCAAGGGAAGAACTGTCTCAAGATCCAGCTATACCACTCTTGGGCATATACCAAAAGGACGCTTTATTCTACCACAAGGACACTTGCTCAATATGTTCATTGCTCCCTCTATTCACAGTGCCAGAAACTGGAAACAACCTCGATGTCCCTCAACAGACGATGGGTAATGAAAATGTAGTACATCTACACAGTGGAGTTTTACTTAGCCATTAAAAAATGACATCATGAACTTTTCAGGCAAATAGACGAAACTAATCATCCTGAGTGAGGCGTCCCAGACAACTATGGTATGTATTGGCTTACATGTGCATGTTAGTTGTAAGGAAGGACAACGATAACCAAGCTACACTCTGCAGAACCTCAGGGGATAGAGTAAGGGACAAGAGCAGCAGTTCTCAACCTGTGCGTCATGAACATTTACATTATGACGCATAACAGTAGCAAAATTACAGCTATGAAGTAGCAATGGAAATAATTTATGGTGTGGGGTCACCACAACATGATGAACTGTGTTAAAGCATCACAGCAGTAGGAAGGGTGAGAACCACTGGACTAGACATTTCTCTGATCCCACTAGGGATCAGACATTTCTCGTTAGAAAAATGAAATAAAACAGATATGGATGGAGGGAGGGGTGGCTGGAATGGGAGGAGAGAGAGAAGAGAAACAGGAGAAGGAATGTGGATACAGACAGCTAAAATTAAGGAGCATTGGTAATAAAAAAACACAACACAGTGAAAGCTTCCTAAAATATATGGATATACAAAGGTGACCAAATAATAAGCTAGATAGGGCCCCAACTGGACATCTATTGTCCCAAATGAAGCTTCCAGTACCAGGAATGAGTTACATCTAATTGAGTTGTTGGTCAGAAGGTCTCATGGGAACCCTAAAACAACCAAGCTGTTGCCAAGACAGTAAGTTGCTTCCCACAAACTGACAGCAAGGCTCCATTGCTGAAGACAGCTCCTGCACAACTCATTAAACATGGAGAAGGCGGGCTGGTGAGATGGCTCAGTGGTTAAGAGCACTGACTGCTCTGCCAGAAGACCTGAGTTCAATTCCCAGCAACCACATGGATGCCCTCTTCTGGTGTGTCTGAAGACAGCGACAGTATACTCATATACATGAAGTAAATAAATAAATCTTAAAAAAAAAGATAAACACGGAGAAGGCAAGCTTGTGCCTACATATAACACAGCCTTCACCCCACAGCTGTAGGGTGCCTTTGATACAGGAAGGTACTCTGTAAGCTACCAAAGGAGGAACATAAACACCCACCAACCACAAACCCTTTCATCTATAACAGTGTGCTGTCTTCAAAAAATGCTAGTGTGATGGTATTTATAGGTAATTACAAGGTAACCAACCAATGCCTAATTTGACTTAAAACCAACTTCACAAAATGGAATCCACACCTGATACTGCTTGAGTAACCTAGAACCTGAAACTAGATAGCCCAGAGATCTAGGGTGAAACCTTGCTGAGATTTTTACAATTTGTTCCTGAATGTAAAACCTGATTGTGTTTTCACTCGTGAGAATAAGTCACTGCTGGTGGCAGATTGTGAAGTGAAGTGATTGCAAGGAGTAAGGCTCAGGTTCAGGCCCTGGTTCTGGCAGATTTCATGTGGGTTCCAGTGTGAACTGGTTGAGACCATGCTCTGAAAACTTCCTGAGTCTGCAGGCCTTTGAACTAGCAATGTGCAAGCACATATTCACACTGCAATTCACACTGTACCTTTTCCTCATCTCCCAAGTGATTTTTTTCATGATGTGGAATAACATACACATCCCTAAAATTCCAGGAAGGAACTCCTGCATGGAAACAGCACTGGAAATGAGCTGACCACACATATGCACTTCTCTCTGGGCCCTGCCCTGTTTCCTACCTGTGTCTTCACTTAGCTCAGTCTGCACTGTCTCCATCACTGCAGACAGAGGGAGTCCAGATGGTAGGTGCTGCAGGGTAGTTACAGGTGTCACTCAGTTTACACTATGTTCCCATGGCATATGCTGCCTTGAATAAGAACCCTCAACCTAAGAACCGCTTCTCAATTGCAAAGCTGACTGAACAACTGAGGTACACCCATCCCCCAGCCTGGAGGACTCATCCCTTTTCGATGCTTTGTCGTTCTTCTGCCTCCTCAGCCTATAGAGCTTGTGCTGTTACTCTGTGTCTGTCTGTCTGTCTGTCTGTCTGTCTGTCTCTCTCTCTCTGTTTATGTGGTGGTTTAAATATGCTCAGCTCATAGGAGTAGCACTATTAGGAAGCATGGCCTTGTTGGAGGCAGTGTGTCATTGTGGGGTGGTGGGCTTTGAGACCCTCCTCCTAGCTGTCTGGGAGCTGTCTTCTTCTGGCTGCCTTCAGATCAATATGTAGAACTCTCAGCTCCTCCAGCAGCATGTCTGCCTGCATGCTGCCATGCTTCCCACCATGATGATAACAGACTGAACCTCTGAACCTGTAAGCCAGCCCCAACTAAATGTTGTCCTTTATAAGAGTTGGTTTAGGGCCGGGCAGTGGTGCACACGTCTTTAATCCCAGCACTTGGGAGGCAGAGGCAGGAGGATTTCTGAGTTCCAGGACAGCCTGGTCTACAGAGTGAGTTCCAGGACAGCCAGGGCTATACAGAGAAACCCTGTCTCGAAAAACAAACAAACAAACAAACAAAAAAGAGTTGGTTTAGGGGCCTGAAGAGATGGCTCAGCATTTAAGAGCACTGGCTGCTCTTCCAGAGTTTCTGAGTTCAATTCCCAGCAACCACATGGTGGCTCATAACCATCTGTAATGGGATCTGATGCCCTCTTCTGGTGTGTCTGAAGACAGTAACAGTGTACCCATATAAATAAATCTTTTTTGGGGGGGAGATATGCTTTGGTCATGCTACCTCTTCACAGCAATGGAAACCCTAAGAATAATACTCTCACAACTCTCTCACACTCTCATACTCCCTCCCTCCATCTCTCTGTTTCTGTCTCTCTGTCTCTCTCTTTCTCTCTGTCTCCCCCTTCTCCCCCATTAAGTTCTAAGTACCTAGTACAGGGACTAGAAAGCTAGTCTTCTGCTACTTTCCTGAGTGGATGGAACAAATAAGTGGAAGCTCTCCCCCAAAAGGAAGAAGGCAAGCTTGGAGAAAAACATGTGATAGCATATAGTTTATATTAATTAAAAAAGATAAATGTGTAACCTAGTAAGAGGCAGTTAAGGGAATGAACAAGAAATGAGGAGTGTCCCATTGTTCAGAGAATGAAATAAACTACAAAAGTGTGGGTAAATGGGAGCTAATATGCTCTTTTGTTGCATTCACAGACTCAATAGAGCCATATCCCACCAGCATGACTGTTAATGAGTTTGGAGTAAGATCTGAGTAGGAGGAGCTGGTGATGGACAGCTTCACTTTGTTCAAGAGCTAACAAACTAACACGTCTCCTCCCCATTTGCCTCTCTCTTCTCCTTATGTGTGTGCGTGTGTGTATACCAATGTTTATGTGTGAAGGCAAGAAGAGATCAAGTATACTGTTCATCACTCTTTGCCTTCTTTCCTTGACAGAACGATTGAGATTGTATCAGAAAGTCTTTGATCTAAGATGACTGATGGAGGCACATGGTGCACACATACACACATGCACACATACACACAGATAAATACGGGAATTTAAGGAGGCTGCATGGTATATGGTCAGTCTACAACCATAGATTATATTTCTATACAAAAGCAGAAAACAACTTGAAAACACGAATGTAGGAAATAATTCCATACATAATATCATAAAAACACAAAACTTAAATATTAAATTATTAAGTATTAAAAATATAAAATCCAGAGTGTTGCTCCGTGTCAGATTCTGTGTTGCACATGTCTCCCACCCTGCTCTGCAATGATGCCCTAGAGGGAAGTTAGCACCATGGGTCTGCAAAGGCAGAGCCCAAGCGGCTCCCTGAGGCTGTCAGTCAAGCCTGTTCCTGCCAAGGTGGGTGCAAGGTCGGAAAAGGTTGTGAGAAAGCATCAATTAGACAAAAAGCGAAAATGAAAGGGAAGAGGGGAGCGAAGGGCAAACAGGCTGAAGTGGCTGAGCAGCAAACTACAGATCTGCCTGCAGAAAATGGAGAGCCGGAAAACCAGAGCCTAGCCTCCAAAGAAGAGGAAAAAGCCAAGTCCAACTAAGCATCTATCATGTCTGTCAGTGGTCCCTGCCTCCCTTCTTGTACAATCCAGAGGGATATTTTAATTAACTATTTTGTAAATGAGAGTTTTTTAGTAGCTCTAGAAACATTTTTACAAGGTGAGGGAATCCTACCTCATCCCATTTTTTAAAGTGTAAATGTTTTTTTTAAGAGGTTAAATCATTTGTTCGTTGTTTATTTTTTGGTACAACCAGAAAATAGCAGGATACTGAATGAGGAGAGGGAATGTCTTGGGGGGTCACCATAACATTCCATAGAGGGGGCTAGTTTTATATCCTACAATAAAATGCATACTAAACAGCAATTTGGAGTGTCAGTTGTGCATTGGTGTCTGGAATATTTTCAGTTATATCTGGTCCCATGTTTCTAGTAGAAGCAATTCCTAAGGAAACCACTCCTTGGTCCTTGCCCTGTCAGAACTGTGATGTCTGTGGTCATGGCAGTCCATTTTCCTAACAGTCGTAATAATGTGCTGTGAAAGATGGAAATTTTGAGTGTGTTCTGTGTGTGGCATAAAATTGTGAGTCTGTGGAACTGAAGATTATGAGCATTTGGTTGTGAGAGATCTTAGGGAAACTTGTTAAGGTTGAGGCTGGAACATCACTGGAATAAGTTCAAAGAAAAACAATAGGTAGCTCTGCATCTGCGTACATGAACACAATGTGAGTCTTCAGTGTTTGGGTACGTGTGTTAAGAATTAAAATGTCTGTGTACTCTGTTCCTCAACCAATAAAATCTCAGTCAGTTATAAAAGAGTCATATATGTATATGCAAAACTGAAAAATATCTAGAAGTCAACTGTACAATTTGAAAATATCAGTGAAGCTTGTTTAAAGGAAGAGACAAAGGAAGACAAACTCCTTGTTTGAAGAAAAAAACAAAGTTAGAATCTGGGTGTTAGCCAATGCCAGGACACAGATGCAGCAGAGACTAGGGGGTTATCTTTCACAAAGGTCAGTTCACTGAGTCATGAAGAGTTTAGTGATTTGCTTTGTTTTGGGATTCTATTTTAATTTTTATTTGCATATATGAGTATATATCTGCTTGCCTGTAGGTGCATACAATGCCCACAAAGGCCAGAAGATAGCATCAGAGCCCCTGGAGCTAGAAGTACAAGTGTCTGTGAGCTACCATGTGGATGCTGGGAACTGAACATGGTTCCTTTGCACAAGCAAGTGTCTCCATTCCTTTGTTTTGTACTTTTCTTAGACAAATGTCATTAGAACAACAACCAGGCACACCTATGGGAAACACTAGACCTTAGCCTCCACGGATTATTCATTCTGACCACCATGACAAAATGTCTAAGAAATGTTGAGAGCTTTTGGTGCAGCTTCTAGGAATCTGGCATTTGTCACTGGGCTCGGACAAGGAAGTAGGCTCAGATAGGAACATTAGAAACAGACACCACAGGGCTTTGTTTACTACTTTGCTGAATTACTACCTTGTGGGATCCTTTTGCTCACTACTCTGCCTGGTTACTTCCTTGTGGGATCTCCTTGTTTACTACTTCACTTGATTACTTTGTCTGTGATCTAAGAACCGACCATGTGCTTTGTGTACCTAGACTGATACAAAAGCAGACTGGAGAGAAATAGCGCTGCTTCAGCTCAGTACTGGCTGCAGTCATGTTATATAATTTTGTCTGTTTTTCTTTTTCAGTCCTCACTCTCTCTCTTGAGACCCTGTTGACTGAGCTGGCTTGGTCAAAGAAAAGCAATTTAAAAGGCAGAAAGATCAAGTTTGGCTCATAGTATCAGGAGTTTCAGCTGCTGGCTGCCTGACCCCCTGGTTTTGGATTCAAGGTGGCACAGTACAAACAGCAGAGACACTTGGTGGAGTAAGGCTGCTCAGCTCATGGTGGCCCAAAGCAGAGGGAAGAGACAGTGTCCAGAGTCTCCTTGAAGGGTATTTTCCCTATGACCCACTCCCTCTAAGCAGGGCCCATGTGTGAAGCATCAGCCTTCTCCCAGCAGCAGCAGGAGAGCAACATTTAAAACAAGAGCTCTTGGAAAGCATTTAAGATCTTCCACATTTCATGAGATAAGCAAAAATTCATTTGAAATGGATCATGACCCAAACAGAAAAGCACAAACCACAAACCCTCCTGAAGACAACAAGAACAAAATCATAACTGCCTTAGGGTAAGCAAACATTTTTTAAGAAAAAAAAAAAAGAGAGAGAAAAAAAATCTAATAACCATTAAAAAAAAAAAGCCATAAGCAGCATATCATCATGGCAGCAGTCAATTTTCTGTTGTGATAACACACCAGGACCAGGACAACTGACAGAAGAAGTGTTTACTTAGGTTTATGGATCCAAAGGGATCAAATTCTACTACCATCTTAGGGGTAAGGAAATGGAGGTTCAGTGAGCTGACCAGCAACAGAATGAGAGGCTAGGATCAGAGCTGTTCCCATCAGCATCTTGTCTCTTCCTTTCCCCGGGTGCCAAGTACCTTCTTCTGCCTCCTTCCAGATCCCAGGTAGATACCATGCTGGGTGCTCACACATGGGGAAGCATGGCAGCAGCTTGCTGGGGCAGCAAGCTGAGAGCGTACATCTTAAACCTCAAGCACAAAGCAGAAAGCAAACTGCTTCATGGTACAAGTCTTTGAAAGTTCCAAGCCTTCCCAAGTAACATATTTCCTCCAGCAAGGCCACACCTTCTAAGAACCCCTTCCCCAAGACAGCACCACTAAATGGGAACCAAACTCTCAAATGGCAGAGCCTATGAGTGGCACTGTCATTCAAACTACCACAAAACTTTAAAATATCTGCTCAGTAAGAGATACCACTAAAAATTGAATAAGCAAACCAATCACAAATTGTAAGTGTTCAGTGCCTATTTCTGATCCAGAATACTTAGAAGAACTACAAACCAACAGAAGGAAACAGCCAACAGAGTTTGGGGGTTGGAAGTACGACACTTCATAAACCTCTAAATGAGGACACTTGATGGCCAACAAGTACATTAAAAAGACAGCCAAGAACTCAGCACAGAGTCGACTAGAATCCTAGCAATGAAAAAATAAAACGTAGGCCACTGCATTAGTCACAAGAGAGATGCAAACTAGAACCATGATATGATGCTAGCTCACAGTCTAGAATAGTTGAAACAGAAACTGTAGCATTAAATGTTGGCAAGTATGTGAAGAAATGGAATTCACACATTACTAGTGGACTGTAAACGTTTCGACAAAGCTTAAAGCTTAACAACGCACAGATACCATACATCCCCAGGTCCACGCGCCTAGTCCTATTCACTTAAGAGAAATGAACACGTGCTGACATTATTCTTTTACACACACATCATCACAGCAAATAGCCTCCAACTAGAAACCATCCAAATGTTCACCAACCTGAAGAGAGAAAGAGAGAAAGAAAGGAAGAAAGAAAGAAAGAAAGAAAGAAAGAAAGAAAAAAATAGTACACAACAATAAAAAATTTTAAAAGTCAATCTACACAAAAGCAAATCTCAGAAACAAGTTTTATTTTTTTGTTTTTGCTTTTGTTTTTTTTTTTAAAGAAAAGGCAAGTGTGTGTGTGTGGGGTGCAGACCATCTATCATACGCCATGAATAAAACTCTTGGAACCCACGAACTTCTTGTATCATTGGGGCCTGCCCTCGCCAAAGCTTCAAGTGCTTGGAACCCACGGACTTTCTCGAGTTATTGGGACCTGCCTTCGTGGAAAGCGCACACCCCTCCCCGCTTTCCACCGCACAGTTTCCAAGCTGGCGCCTCTAACAGCCACGCAACTACAGGAACAGGGCCGCCCGAATCTGCTATGCAAGTATACTTCCCGCAGGGCGCGGTGGCAGGGCTCTCTCTGTGCCTAAGACAGAAGACATGTGGACCAACAACACAACAGGCAACTCCATGCCCACGAGCCTGAGGCATGTGGGCCATCATCATCTTCCTGCGAGTGGTAGAGGATGTGTACAAAGCCAGTTCCAAAAACACCCCCTCCTGGAGCACACAAGAACCTCTCCATGAGACAGATCTTAACAACAGACCCATGATGTGCTTGCTCCCAAGTGACTTAATGCTTAATACCCAGCCTTTGCAGACACCTCTCTGCCAGGGATGCTGCTTCCCTGTGATTATCCTACAGGTATACCCACAGATCCAACAGAGACAACGCCATCTCCTGGAATTTGCCTGGGATGCCAAGCTACATCCTTCCAGAAACCATCTGACTAAAGACTACCAGACACACGCTGAGACTCAGAGACAGCGCCACCTCCTGGAACCTGCCTGGGATGCTAAGCTACATTCTTAGCCGCTCATGAAGTCCTACAGACAGATCCAGACCTTCCAGCTACAGATGAACTCTTTTCCCAAAGTCAAATAGCTAGAGTTACATGTTAGTGAGGAAAACATAATGTCTATCTAGATTAATAGATGTTATTCTCAGACTGTACCACATGTATTTAATTGATTCAATGATTCCTTTCCTTCCCAATCCCACCCTCAATTCCTCTTACTCTGTGACTTAATTGTGCTATACCCTACGGCCTGCATAGTGTTTTCTTTTGACTTCCTCATCCAAAATTTTCACTACAGTTGACACAGAGATGCCCCTCCTTTTATGAAAGAAAAGAGAATGGGATGTAGAATCGTGATAGGATGGCTGGTTTTGGTTGAAGCGCTGGCTGGAAATAGCCCAGAGACCCAGCAGGTGTCCACTGCCTGTGAGGGACGGGCATCTATTCCACTGTTCTCCCAGAATCCAGGCTCTGACACGGGGAGTGATCTTCATTTGATCTGCATTTTGCAGTCCATTTGGCTAGAGAGGACATTACAACAGGCTTGAGCCTCGAGAGATTTCCATATTCATGAGTTACCTAAAGGTGGGGGGGGGTGCGCTAGCTAAATTAAGTTATTCCTTTTCCCAGCTCCTTTTCTTTCCCCCCTCCCTATTTAAGCCAGCTCTCCCCTGGCTTAACCGGGGGGTGCAGACCATCTATCACATGCCATGAACAAATAAAACTCTTGGAGCCCCCCCCACAAAAAAAAAGAAAAGGAAAGCACAATACTATCTAATTCCTTTCTCAAAGATAAACCAAATAGGCTAAGTTAATCTTTTTTTCTACATATCTATCTACCTACTCATCTTGTGGTACTGGGAATAAACTTGGGGTCTTGGGCATGCTAGGTCAATGCTCTGCTGCCCGAGCTACACACACACAGGCGATCTAGAAGGGGGCAGAATGTACTAGGCACCTGGGAAAGGAAGAGACTAGATGTCAACAGAAGCAACTGTAATCCGACCTCTCACTATATTGCTGGTCAGCTCACTGAACCTCCATTTCCCTACTCCTAAAATGGGAATAGAATACATTCCATCTGCCTTGATGGTGTTGTAGGAGAGTTAATGGGGAAAGCTGGGGTCTATATAGCCTCACAAATGTAAGGAACTGGAATACTCATAAGCTAGTACACATTTCTAGCACTGAAGAGGTCTGTGAATTCAAGGACAACCTGGGCTACATGGGAAAGTTGTAGAAGAAGAAAGAAGCAGCAGCAGCAGCAGAAGCAGCAGCAGCAGCAGCAGAAACCACTAACAAAGAAGTCAAGTGGTAATCACAGTTACTTATACTATTATGCAAAAAGCTAGGGCAAAGGTATTTTCCTCACAAGAGTCAGGTACTTACACTCATGAAGGAGTGCTGAGGACTAGTGCTGGAATAGCTCAAGCTCCCACACAACCAGTGCTCACCTGTTGGTGTGGTAACAGGGGCCTGGCACATGGGGCCGCTTTCTGTCCACCTCCTTCCAGCTGTCTTCGGTCCACTTCCTCTTGACCTGCTTGCCTTCCCGATTCCTTCCCACATACTCAGCATAGGTCTGGATCCGATAACTTTCCGCATACTTGCTGGTATTAACAGCTACAAGGAAGAGAAAAAAAAATCCTTAGAAAAAAATAAAGAGTTCCAGGACAGGCAGGGCTACACAAAGAAACCCTGTCTCGAAAAACAAAACAAAACAAAAAAATAAAGAGAGCACTTAGGAAAGGTGGCCTTAAGGAGTCCCCAGCCCAGAAGCTGCTGGGTCTCCTCATGTGGAGACATGTCACTGTTGTTCAGCCACCCCCAGTGTGGGGGCTTTGCAAACTGGAAAGCACTGCAAAGGCATAAATAAAACACTGACCACCTGAAGACCACCTGAAAACCTTTCATTTCCAGGATAAGAAAGTAAAAACAAGCAACCATTAGCTACCAAATGCAAACTTTCACTATTAAAAACCAAGTGGTGCCAAGGCTGCATGCATACTGGTATGTCACCATCAGATTTCTGAGTTCGAGGCCAGCCTGGTCTACAGAGTGAGTTCCAGGACAGCCAGGGAGACACAGAGGAACCCTGTCTCAAAAAACCAAACCCCCCACCCCCCCAAAAAAAAAAAAAAGCCAGGCGGTGGTGGCACACGCCTTTAATCCCAGCACTTTGGGAGGCAGAGGCAGGCAGATTTCTGAGTTCCAGGACAGCCTGGTCTACAGTGAGTTCCAGGACAGCCAGGGCTACACAGAGAAACCCTGTCTTGAAAAACAAAACAAAACAAAACAAAACAAAACAAAACAAAACAAAACAAAACAAAACAAAAAAAGGACCAGAAAGAAGGAAGGAGGAGGGGTGCTCCATGAGTAAAGAGCCTGTTGTATAAGCACAAGGACCTACATCCCTATCCTCAGCACCTGTGTAAAAAGCCATGGTGTCTTTGTGTTCCTGTCACCTAGCACTGGACACAGGCATGGGTGACACATGCAGATTCCCAAGGCTCGCTGGCCAGCCAGCCATCTTAGACGAATCAATGAGTTTCAGGGTCACAAAGGGATGCTGTCTCAAAAGCATAAGTGTGCAAGAAACACACCCTTTGTTGATGTCCAGCTTCTATTCCACATATATGAGTATCCATGTGCTCATGAGAACACACACTAACAAGTACACTACTCACCTTCTATGAGCACCATACAGAAAGATTATATATGCATGCAAGCAAGCATGCGTACATACATACATTCTTACAAAGGAAAAAACTCAAATTCCTTGAGACATATAAAATTTTACTAAAAGGTTTACTATACTTTTCATAGTTATAGAGGAAAAACACCTCAAGGTAATCAGAGAAGTTTCATATTATACATTTCCCAAAGAAATGGCAGGAATTGTTAGCAAACCATGAGTTCATAACTAAAAGCTCCGAGGTCACAGCAGCCCACTCTGTTAAGAGCTCTGGTGGAAGTCAACACTAGAGCACTGAACCAGCATCATTTGTCCTGGCAGCCAAAGTTCAAGGTCTTCTGGTCTTCCTGAAACTGCCTCTTTGGCTGGAAGGTTTTTCCAGAGCACTTACAATAATAACCCCTCTCTGGAGTGGAATGTGCATTCCCAAGGAGAAGAGCAGGTTCAGATCAGCATCCCTGCAGCAGCTAAGGCAATGACAGGACCAGGGGACAGCAAGCTGGTGTGCTCAGTAGGAATCCCACTGCTCCCAGTCACTGTGCCCCAGGCACAGTTCCCTAACAGACAGGGAGCACATCTGAGCACACTGGAATCAGGGTCACTTGAAAGGGAAACAGGTAAAAGTGCTTCTCACTGCCAGCTTCACATAGCAATAATTTACCAGCATTCCATCAAGTCTGGCAGCTTTGCGGCTCTGGGCCTTTAATCTAGAAGCAAAGATCTGGCTCAGAGCCAGACCTCTGACAGATGAATCAGCAAAATGAATTGGCCGTCAACCTAGTCTTTCAGCATCCGGCTTGCCTGTTAGAAGTAGCATCAGAGCTGCCTGGAGACATTCGACTTCTCCAGATTAGTCAGGGAAATGATTTAAGGCCCTCTTTTACTTCCACCACTTTGTCAAAGCCAATGGGAGACCAAACACCCTGGGAGTCTACCCTGTTTCCCTGTAGGCAAGTGAGGTTGTTCTCACATAATAATCTCATTCTTTGTGCCTGGTCTGTTGTCTCGTCACTTGGCACACAGCACAGTATTTAATCTTTACAACACCCAGAGCAATGGATGTTCATGACCACAGATAAAGACACCGATTGTCAACGAAGCTCCACAGCAGAGCTAGTCTGAAGTGAATACATGAGAAATATGTAGACGGATATTTAAAAGTGGCATTCTGTTTACTGTGTATTTGCAGACAGGCATTTACTTACTGAGGCTGACAAATGTCTTATAAAATTCTGTGTTGAGAGTTTTAATTAATTATTTAAAATGTTGAGTTCCCCTTTTTACTTGCATTCAATTAACTTTTTTAGTTGGTTTGCTGGATAGTTTTATGTCAACTTGACACAAGCTAAAGTCATCTGAGAGGAAGAAACATAAATTTAAAAAGTTCTCCATAAGATCAGGTTTGTAGGCAGACGTGTATTCTCTTAATTATTCATTGATGGGGGAGGACCCTGCCCATTGTGGGTGGGGCCACCCCTGGGCTGGTGCTCCTGGGCTCTGTAAGAAGCAGGCTGAGTAAGCCAGTAAGCAGTGCCCTCCACGGCCTGTCGACAGGCTCCTGCCCTCACTGCCTCTGATGATGGACTGTGACGTGGAAGTGTAAGCCAAATAAACACTCTGTTCCCCAGTTTGTTTTTGGTTATGGTGCTTCATTGCAGCAACAGAAACCCAAATGAAGACAGGCATACAAAATAACAAGATTCACTATGATTTTCTACTAGACTTTTAAATTTTTGTTAAGAACCTGGGGCTCAGAGGTAGCTCAGGAGGTAAAACACCTGACCCATAAGCATGAGTGTCTGAGCTTGAATCTCTACGACCCATGTAAGGCTGAATGTCTGAAATCCCAGTGCTTCTCCATCCAGACTGGAGGTGGAAACAGGAGTATCCCCAGAGAGTCACTGACAAGCTAGCCTGACATGATGCTGCGGTGATGAGACCCTGACTCAAACAACCAAGGTTGTCCTCTGACCTCCACAGGCGTGCAGCTGCTCTGCTGAGTGAAGACACACACACACGCACGTATGCACGCTCGCGAGCGCGCGCACACGCACACACGCTATCTGACTATCTGACAGATGTGGTGGTGCATGTCTTTATTGATAACACTTTAGGGCACAAAGGCAGGAAGATTACCTTAAGTTCAAAACCAGCCTGGTCTACTAGTGAGTTTTAGGTCAGCCAGGATTGCACAGAAAACAAACAATAAAAGTAGAAAAACAAACAACTTTAGTGTCAACCAAAATCTCTCTAATTGGCAACTGTATTATATTTATATAGATTCCTTCTGAAATTGATCTACAGATTGACTGTAACTTGGGGGGGGCATTTTAAAGATTGCAGGAATTAAAATGAAAACTGACCCTTTCTCCCCATCAAAAAAGAGAAAGCAAATATACAAACAGACCCCTGCCGGGCTGGTAGTACATGCCTGTAGTCTAAAAAAAAACGAGGTGGGGCAGCCATGAGTCTGAGGTCTGTGGGGACTTGCCTCACCTGCTGGAAATGTATTCTAAACTTTTATGTAATGCTAATTAAGCTAAGTACAGGTAGGAGTATTCACCCATGCCTACAGCCCAACAGCTTAGAGGTTTAGTGGTTACAGGTAAGGGTTAGGGTGGAGTCTGAAAAAGAAGAGTAACCACAAATTCAAGGCCAGCCTAGGCTACAGCATAAACCCTGTCTCAAAACAAAATTAAGTATGGTTACTAGAAAGCTATAAACAAATAGGCCAATAGCATAGAAGTAAAAACTTAGAAATAGAATTCTGAATTTGTAAAATGATGAATTTTGAAAGAACAGCCTAAAAAATGAAGACCTGGGAAATTTGTTTATCCATAGGAAAAATGAAATCAGATTCCTAGTTGTATGGGGACAAGAAAATCCACTCCAGATGGGGAAGTTAAATGTCAAAGGCAAATTTTGAAACCCCAAAAAGAAACCATAAGTGAACTTTCTGAGCTGCAGTTAGGAGAGATTCATGAGGATACAAAAGGCCTAAAAGAGAAACCCAAGGTCAGCAGCCATGTTAATATCAAAACTGCCACCAGAGTCTCTGTAAGGAGAGTGAGGATGTCCATGACCTGGGAGAAGACATCAGGAGTACATTCAGTGGGTAGAGAATTCTCTTATCACCAGACTAGAGAAAAATGTCAGCACTCAGTATGAAACACAAGAAAACAGACAAAGGCACATAAACCATGGGCCTCCATCACACAGAAGAAGCACTGAATTATTGGTGAGTAGATGAACTACAGAATGACCACATGATGAAAGATGAGAAAACACACATGGACAAAGAACTAGACCCATCTTAGTGATGTAACGTGGGTGGGAATGCAAGCCCCAAGTCTATGTCTTCTGTTTTATCAAGTTCAAAAGCAAACACTTACAAGCCAGGCATAGTGCCACAAACATCTAATTCCAGTACTTGGAAGGTGGAGGCAGGAGGATCAGGAGTTCAAGGACAGGGTCAGCTACATTCCAAGTTCAAAGTGAGAAGACTACATGAGGACCCTGCGACAGACAGACAGGCAGACAGACAGACAGACAGACAGACAAAAAACAAAACAAGCAAGAAAATGACCAACATGAATTTTAGACAGAAGTTGCCACAGCAGGAAATCAAGAAAGGAAGCCAGAGAAACAGAAGACAGGCATGGCTTCTTAGCAATGCCTGCATTCTTTGATGGAAAGATGGTTTCGTGATGTCAATTTTATCTTATATAAACAGAATGGATATCCTGTTTCCTGTCCATCTTGTCTGTTCAGCTTAGCCATTTCCAGTACCTGTTGTTTACAGGCAGCCAAGTGATTCTTCTTTTGACTTTTCATTGATAGGAAGGTAACCCCCTGCCCAGTTCATGGGTGTCAGTGTGGTAACCACGTCCCTGGGCAGCTCAGAAAGTGTACAATCTGTTCCTTAGATGTTGCAGTCATTGTAAATGGTGGTAAGTTGGAAGGTGTGCACATTAGCTACCATGAATTATATACCACAACTTCTGCATTCTTTTAACAGCTGAATTAAGCCAACGTTCTCAAGGGCTGGGGTTGCACTGTGGTTACCAGAAAAAACTATTTATTGGTGTTTAGTTAAACTCACAAGACCCTGTAAACTGAGACTCAGAAATGCCTACTCCAAAGTGCCAGAGGATGCCAGTGTTTAGGGCATGCTCCAAACTAAAGCCCATAGTGAGTGTGTTATGCATACCCTGCCTATAGACTGAGGAGGATGTCACATGTTCCTATGCTTTATTCCCCTAAAAAACAAAAACAAACGGTCTTTTCTGGCAGTTTGCAAGCCAGTATTCCCTTTGTCCTCCCCCACTCTGTGCCGGTGTTATCCAGCCACATCTGACTTTGTACATGGCTCTAAGGATTTGAACTCAAGTCTTTATAACCGTGTAGCAAATGCTTTTATCCACTAACCCATCTCCTCCTCGCCCCTGAAATCTATGTTCTTTTCAAGATCCCCCATACGCTATAGGATCCCAAATAGTGTTCCTAGGAAGTGACACAGGTACATCATACAGTCTGTCCCTGTCTCCACTTAAGTTCTGTATAGACACTCTGATATGCTGTCACTCCCTGGAGAGACAAAGGCCAAGAGTGGCCTCTGCCCTTTGCCAACGGGCTCCTCTCAGTCCCCACAGCAGCTGCACACTGGGTCTCGCACCACTGCTGCCATTGTGGTTTTGTTCCCCACATATGGATGGATGCTGTCTAACATGTCTGCATACTTAGATATGAATGCTAGACATAAAAGTGGCTTCATGTTCCACAGAACTCAATGATACCTGCTCCCACTCAGCAGAGAGAAAAATAGAAGGCTTTCCTGTGGATTCTGCAGGAGGGCTGACTTTAAAACTCTTAAAGTCAAGAGTTAAAAAGAAAACAATGGGGCTGGAGAGATGGCTCAGTGGTTAAGAGCACTGACTGCTCTTCCAGAGGTCCTGAGTTCAAATCCCAGCAACCACATGGTGGCTCACAACCATCGGTAATGAGATTGGATGCCCTCTTCTGGTGTGTCTGAAGACAGCGATAGTGTACTCATAAATAAAATAAATAAATAAATCTTTAAAAAAAAAAAAAAAAAAGAAAACAATGCAAAAATACCTGAGCCTAATGGTCCTGGCAAACATTTTCCTGGTAGTCTTTGATGCTACTTCTACCCATCAAGGGACCAGACAGATCTAAGTGCAGCAGGAATCTACAGAAATCCAGAGAAACACAGACGTTGCCAAGGTACCCAAACAGGTAAAAAAGGGTGAGCCAGTCCAGAAAATGGCAGCCTCTGTGGGCCTTCACCCAGCCCCCATAGTCTACACTCTGTAAAGACTGCAGAGCTTTATTTTGCCCTTGGGTTCTAGCTCCTCCCCTTTGTGCTCTCAGCTTAGTTGCTGTCTCCCCGCCAGGGTCAGGTGCTCTCTGAGAACATCAGGGCCTCTTTGAGCACCTGTCATTGCCCCTAGCACTTTCGTGGAAATTTAGTTATGATTACAGAGGAAAGTAAGTTGTCATGCTTGCTGGAAAATACATTTATAGACACAGCCTTGGTGGGAACAGACTCTGGTTGTGGCTCCAATTCTTGTGCAGTATACCTAGCCCTCACAGCTTTGTTGGGGAAGTGTTCCACTGACACAGTCAGGATGGTCTCAACAAGGGCAACTCACCTGCCTTAGTTACACAGTCTTTGACTCGAAACTTGTAATTCCTTCCCCTGCTCTTCCTTTCACATTATGAAGATCTTTTTATAAAATCCTGAGGCTAAAAGTGAAAATCAGAACAATAAGAGCTCCAAAGCCCTTGAGGGAGCAGGCAGTAGAAGGGCGTCCCATATCAGTTTCTGTTTGTCCTTTTAGTTCTATGTGATGGTGGTAGCCACCTTTAACACCATCACATAGAACTAAAGGACAAACAGAAACTGATAAGGAAGACCTTGAGGGAACCTCCTTGTCCCCTGCACTCTCCACTTTCCCAGGCAGAGGGCTGGGCACAGGAAGCATTCAGAAAAGAAAATCAGTGTGGAGCCAGACGTTTTTCTAACACCAGAGTAGCTAACAGTGTTCATGAGAAACACCCGCCTTCCCAACTCACCTTCAGCTGGCTCTGCCACCTACAGCAGACGTGTCACCCAGCACGGGAGAAGCAAAGGAAACACTGTTTGCTGGGTGGACGGGGCTGGCATGAAGATAATGGCAATGTCTACTTACTTCATACCTGCCCAAGGTCAAAAATGGAACACCGGAGGTGTTGAGGCCACACAGGCTGGGATGCTAATCCTGCTCCACCTTAACACGCCTGAGGTGAACTGCCTGCCTCCCCTGGACGTGTGTTTCTTTAGTCACACAATAGATATCTCTACCTACCTCTCAGCATATGGCTTGAAACAAAGCAGGTGCCTAAGTAACAAAGCCACTGCTCTTAATCCTAAACACAGTTCTCCTCAAAGCACAGACTGAGGGTGCCTGGGTGCCCTCAGCACAAGCTAGCTCATGGAATTTCCCCAGAACTCGGCGTTTGACTGTAACCTAACAGCCCTAGTGAATGTAAAATTAAGATGTGCTAACCATCATTTCTCAGGCTACACTGAGTCTGCAGGAGTGGACTGACTTTCACACACCATCTGCTTTGGAAAGGCTCATCTCATTCAGTTAGTGACCAACACTGCCCCTGAGAGCTTCGTCCAGCACTGCAGGCAGGCAGAAGAGCAGAGCCATCATGGCAGAGGCAACTCGGCATAGGAAGCCCCATGATCTGTGAAGAAAAAGGAGAGGTTGGGAACAGCACCGGGTGGCAAGTATGTGAGGTGAGAAATGACTGTGCTCTGGTGTGTCTGTGTGGTCACCTGTTTGTGTGACATACATACGTATACCTGCAGGTGCACATGTAGGCCCTGAGCGGGTCATCAATTGTGCTCTTTTATTTTTGAGGCAGGATCTCTGGCTCGCACCTGGAACTCACTAATTTAGCTGGGCTGGCAAGCTGATGAGCTCCTGCAATCTGCCTGCATTGCTTCCCCAGTGCCGGGGCCACAGACATGCACCACTGCACCAAGCTTTTACACAGATGCAAGGAATCAGCACACAGGCCCTTTACTGACAAAGCCACCTCCCGGCTCCTGTGGGAACAGGAGAAAAGAAGCAATGGCAAATACTAAAGGTCCCAAGAGTTTCAGGAACTGGCTGTCCCAGTGGACGGTGCTGAAGGACACTACACTGACTTTCCTCGTGCTTTCCTTTCCTCTCTTTCCTCTTCTTCAAATGCACAGTTTCTTTCAAGTGGAAAAGTCAGCAATAACAAGAAAGCGTCCCACATCAAGAACTTAGAACCTACTTCACAAACAACTTAATTTTTATTTGTTCACTTCCTGGTCTACCCACTCATTTGGAGCTAGTCTTAGACTGACAGAGATAGTGACTTTCAGTTTAGAGACAATTCTTTTCCATCTCAAACACCCTCGCTACAAAGTAAGTGGCAACTATTTACCAAGTAAGAAAATACAGAGGAGGTTTAATAAAAATAAAATACCATCCATTGGCCAGGCTAGATTTGAGTCTTAAGCCCCTGATGCCGTACCGTAATGTCAACTCCTGTCTCACCTCCCAAGTACTGGGATGACAGGTGTGCACCACCTTCTCTGGCTGCTGACAGACTTAACAAACCCTCAACCTGGTCAATGCATCAGCAACTCAGAAACCAGCCAAATAAAAAGAGGTTCCCAGCAGCTGAGCAAGCTCCCTTCAAGGCTGGGCAATGATGTTAAGTTTGAAGTAGAGTCAAATACATGTAGGGACAGTCAGGAAAAGGTTTACAACTATTACTTAAACAAACAAGTCACTTTCAGCTTTTCACGATGAAACATATTGCAGAAAATCATGGAGTTGGCCTGGTCTAGCTTCCTTGAGAGGCATGTGTTAAAGGTTTTTGGTGAGAGCCTGTGGCTCCTGAGGCACCATGTGCCTTTCAGTTCCTGGGAAACGAAGGCACTCTCTCAGGCAGAGAAGTATTCAGGCCACCCATGTTTCTGTGTCCTTTAGAAGTCATCAAAACATGTAGAAGTTTGGCAGAACAATTAGCCATATACATTAACCGTATATGCCCTGTATAGCTTGCCACTGCCATTATCCTGGCAACCACTGTACTGTTTTGATAAGTGTATTAAAAGTCTGATTGCTTGAAATAAACTTGTCTAAGCCTCAGTCTTGCTGCGACTCCTCCAACCCAGCCTGGTTTTCATTCCCACCAACTATTCAGGAGATCCTGGTTCAGTAAGTAAGTCCTTACAATACACAACTTAAAATAGGAGTTGCTAAGTAGTCCTGACAGGCAGCTGAAAGACCTAAACACTTCATGTGAGAAAAACAAGACTAATGTCTCAATTCCACAAGAATAATTTAAGGTAAAGCCAAAGATCGTCTAGATCCTGTGTGATGGCACTGAATGACACATGGGAGACTCTGGGGAGACAAGGCTTTTGTGCAGCCCTTATACTCTTTCTCAGCAGTACCTTTCAGGTCTGCTGACAGACACACGTGATGCAGAGGGAAAAAAGAGATGTAAAGCATGGCTTACAGAGCTGTCACCATACACTGAGTGCTGTGTGTTAGCCTGTAATATGTATGCTACTATGCTAACCTTAATAGACCTCTTTCATCTCCAACCCCACATCCAGGAAAGCTGTCTTGAACAGGTTATGCACCTTGCTTGACGTTGCTGCTTCTGCCAGTGACCATCACTGACCTGGCAGCACATGCTAGTGACTGGAAGACTACTCCGTCAGCACAGGAGTTGTCATGTTTCCCCTTCTTCTTTCTCTTTGCTAACACAGCTCTCAATTGGCATGAATTTCCTGACCTATTCACAGGCCCTGCCCCAAAGTCTGAAACATATCCAACGCATTGATACCCATGATCCAACCCAGGACTTGCTGTTAACAATGCTTTGTGTTCTAAAAGGTTAACCAACAAAACCCCTTTAGGATACAACCTATCTGAGTGGTGGACTAGCCTGATTCCATCTTAAGACTAGAAGCTGCCTTATTGAAAAGTCAAAATAAGTTCATTCCTGTTTTCTGTAAAACGCATTTGACAGGTCTTGACCCATTTTCTGGAACTTGACAAGTTCCACACCCTATACCCTGACCTCCACCCTGATAAGATGGTCTGCCGAAGAATTTTTAAATGTTCAGCCATATTCCCATATAACCAAGATTTCCACCAGAAATCTCCCAACCCTTATAACCCCCCTAGTCTTGCAGGATGTTTTGTGCTATATAAACCCCACTGTCTCCTATGTTCAATGCTATTTTTTTCAAAACCCACTTTAGGGAGATAGACCTGTCTTGATAGAAAATAAAGCATGCTTAATTTAATAAAAGAATTTAAGTAATGATTTTCACTCCTGTCCAGTGGGATTGACAGGAGCCTGCATGTAATATAAGTGCTGGCTGGGGCTGGAGAGATGGCTCAGCGGTTAAGACCACCGATTGCTCTTCCAGAGGTCCTGAGTTCAATTCCCAGCAACCACATGGTGGCTCACAACCATCTGTAATGGGGTCTGATGCCCTCTTCTGGTGTGTCTGAAGAGAGCAATGGTGTACTCATATACATAAAATAAATAAATAAATAAATAAATAAATAAATCTTAAAAAAAAAAAAAAAAAAGAAGTGCTGGCTGAGAGAACTAAGGAGAGCCTTGTTTGGTGTGGCTGTTGTAGCTCAGAGGTACCTGAGTAGCATATAGAAGGCTCAATCCCCATTACCTCAGGGGGAATAAAATAGGCCTCAAATTAGCCTAGAATTTTACATGTTACAAAGGCCAGGTCTTTAAAGTTAACTTATTTGTATAACATATACACAGACAGCCTGGTAAAACACAATGATTGTGTCTGTATTCCTTCACACTCCTTTCAGCTCTGTTTCCGATACTAGCTGCAGACAAACACCAAATATGAAAGTGCACTGCCTGCACTCTGGATGTGTAGAGTTGCTTACAGTCAGCCATTCATCTGCTACAATATCTGCGATGTTTTGACAACGTGTATGGACCATTACTTTCCAGTTCTTATAACCATACTGAATACAAAACAACCCGGGTAAGCAATCACCTGGGAAGACTCTGAAGTTTCAGTAGCTGTTTATAAGCTAGTGGAACTCATCGCATGTCCACTGATGCTGAATGTGCTTTTCATTTGATAAAAGAATGTTTTCACACCTTAAAACTCAGTTTAGTTGTCAACTAAGAAACCTAAGAGGAAGCCAGGTGTGGTGGCACATTCCTTTAATCTCAGCTCTTGGGAGCCTGGTCTTCTATAGAGTGAGTTCCAGGACAGCCAGGGCTATACAGAGAACTCTGTCTCAAAATATAAAGAAAGAAAAAAAGAAGGAAAGGAAGAAAGGAAGAAGAGGGGAGAGAAGGAAAGAAGGAAGGAGGGAGGGAAGAAAAGAAAAGGAAAAAATAAAGACTAAAACCTAGTAAGAAAGGGGAACTAGAGGGAGTTCCCCTCCAAAGTTCCATGCAAACTGTGAACAGGACAGCTTTGCATCTGTGGTACCCATAAGTAAGGCCTGTCCAGCTACCACAATGATGCACTCAACACTTCCTGATGGGCCATACCATTCTACTAGGGACAGGAACCATCTACCTAGCCTTGCAGCTCATCCAACTGCAGGTGCAGAAGCCGCAGGTTATAAGCAAGCACCTGATACATTTCTCCAGAGTCTCAGGGTACCTATGAATCATGTCATACCCCGTGAAGATCTGAGAAATGCCACCACTGCTGCCTCAACACTTGGCCACCTACTTCCACATTATCATGGCGCACTTCCATATCTACCCTGGCACAGTGAGAGCCATCTCATAAAGAAAGGAATGAGAGCTGGGTATGGCAACACATGTGGTTATAATCCTGGCTCCTGGGAAACAGAGGGAGGAGGATCTGCAAGGTCAGCCTGGTCTACACAGTGAGTTCTAGGGCGGCCAGGGCTATGTAGAGAAACTTTATCTCTGCCATGCCCCAAGGATAACCCAGGCCAAGGCTCACTCAGTCCCTGTGGCTCGTCCCATCAGTGTCACCCCACCCGCTACCCTAAACCACGCCAGCCCAGGGGCTGGGCTTTGCCTCCCCAGCTTCTCTTTCTATATAAACCTGCCGTTTCAGCCATGCACTCTCTTGGCTCACTCTGGGCCTCGTTACCCTCTTCTCTCTATCCTCTTCCTCTCTTGTTCCCCCACCCCATAGCCATGTTTAGTCTACACCAGCAGTTCTCAACCTGTGGGTGGTTGACTCCTTTAGGAGTCAAACAACCATTTCACATCGTCAGAAAACATACTTACATAAAGATTCATAACAGTAGCAGAATTACAGTTATGAAATAGCAACAACAAAAAAATTATGGTTGGGGTCACCACAACATGAGGATAAAAGGTCACAGTATTAGGAAGGTTGAGAACCAATGGTCTAGACTCTTCCAGATGCCTCTGTCGGTACTCTCCCCCCCAAGACTACAACAACAACAACAAACCATTCTCCTCATCCATACCCTGGAGTAGTCATGCACTCATTTTCATTCAATCAGAACAAAACCAAACCAACTGTAATGTAATCTCTTCAGATTACAGGTTGAAATAGTGACAGTGAGTTTAAATGACACTATCTGAATCATGGGAGAAATCTATACAAGTCACACTTTTCCATGTGGGAAATAAGCCAAGAATGGGAACACTGGCTTTGTTTTTTCTGTCTATATCAGCCACTGATTCTGATGAGGAAGTGCAGCTCCAAAGGCGATACCAAACACAGAAAAGCATATTTACTTTTTCATCTTATTGTCTAAGCCTCCCAAGTAGCTGGAAGTATAGGTGCAGATCATCACACCCAGAAATTATTTCAATGATTTTTTTTCTAGAGACAAAGTCTCATATGACCAGGCTGGCCTTGAACTTGCTTTATTGCAGAGATAGGCCTTGAACTCTTAATTCCTTTGCCTAAATGCTAGGATTATAGGCCTGTGGCACCACACCCAGTCTAATTCTTTCAATGTGAAAGTCTCTTCTGCCTTCACACTTAGGATAAGAACTCTATACACACATCACACATCAGTTTCTCTTTAATTACCAGATCATTTACGTATGTACTTCACAATCTTTGGTAGTCTGTTCTACCTCTTCATATCTTTCTCCTTAAGCAGTTTCTCTGCAGACATCGGACTCATAGGTGGCATTTAGATCTGGACAAGAAGACAGTAAGTTGCCCAAATGAGACACACCATACAGTGCCATTTCTTAACCCAGACACATGTTTCTATGGAGTGGGAAATAAAGGGCAGAGAGAGGAAGAGGAGAGCCCAAGAATCAGCAAGAGTAAGTCTTTCCCTTGGTAAAAGCTTTTTAGAGCAGTGGTTTTCAACCTATGGGTCGTAACCTCTTGGGGATGGGGGGTGTGGGGGTGGGTGTTGAACAATCCTGTCACAGGAGTTACCTAAGACCATTGGAAAACATAGTTTTAACCCCTTGAATACACAATGCAAATCAACTGGTTAGATAAATGGAGTGAAGCCTAACACAGAGAGACAGACACAGATACATGACACATACTAGGAAATATGATCCTGCTATGCTTGGTGGTAATGTTCTACTTTATAACAATGTACCTGAAACTTCTTAGTGACCCCCGGATTTCCTGCAACGTCCAAACGCTCAGTATCAGGTAAATTGAGAAATGACTCCTGGAAGTCATGCCTACACAGCAAACAGACTGCTTTCTGATTGACAGTGTGGTGCAGTATTAAAAGTACTCCACATTTTTCTCTCAGGAAACTCTCAAGTCCCACAGTAATGTGCTTGACAGAGCAGTGTTCTTCTGTATATGTGCAGTTTGCATGTATATGGATGCATGTTGAAGCGCACAGAGCAACATGTGTGCCCAACGGCTGGCACTGATTGTCTTCCCCCACTGCTTCCCACTTTATTGGGACTGAACCAGAGCATGTGAACTGCTCGTCAAGATGGCCAGCCCGCACCAGGGACCCTCTGTCCCTGCCAGGTTACAGACGGACGGCCATGCTTACCCAGCTTTTATACAGATTCTGGATCTGAGGTTCGGTCCCCATACTTAAACAGCAAGCACTTAGCCATCGCCCCAGCCCAGCAGTTTCATTTCTAGGCATGCGTAATAAACAAGTCTACATCTTTACATTGCACATAGCTGTGGTTTAAAAGGGAAGTGCTAACTGCCATGGTGGTCAGCTGTCTAGCAGACAATGCTCTGTGTGGGGGGGAGGGCAGCCCTCAGGCCTTAAAAAAAAAAAAAAGACAGGAATGCTAAGGCTACATCCAGATCTCTGACTGCAAATTCTAATGATACCACAGACCAAGGTAAAGACTCCATAGGTCTGAATTAGCGATAAAAGAGTCTGCTTAGATTTGGTAGGGGAGTCACTCGCAGTGGACTGTAAATGCTTGTGGGGCCTAGTTCCTCTATTCCACCCCAGCATGTCCAGCTAGCATTAGATAATGGACTATGGAGAATGAGGAAGAAGCCCACCACTGCATAAACTGCAGAAGGTGAGTGACTGAACCACACTAAGCCTAGTTACCCTCCCAGGTCCCAGCAGCCTCTACCTAGCAGGGCCTCAGCCCATGGTGCTCTGAGAAAACAAATGCATTATTGAGGGCTGCCCAAATCACACAGTCTGTTAGCAAGGGAAGCCAGGTCAGTGGTGAGCCACTGCTGTGTCCCTGCTGATAGGCTCTCAAGGGGACTGGACTATGTGCTGTTTGAATTATTTTTATCACTTAAAAAATTGTTTTAAAGTATTGTTTATTAGAGACAAGGTCTTGCCATGGTAGCCCTAGCTGGCCTGGAACTTGCTATGTAGACCAGGCTAACCTTGAACTTGTAGTGATCCTCCTCAGTACAGGAATTATAGACATGTGCTCCAGTACTGTCTTGAAAATTAAAGCTTGACTCCAGGATTTAAAGGCTTTAACAATATCCTCTGACAGGACGGTGCAGTGGGCTGAGGTAACATTTGCCTGGCATCTACCTCTCCCTCTCTCTACCTGATTCCACCTGAACTGAAGGGCTAACACTGGATATATCTGCAACAGGACCAAAGGCTGGAGCTAACAGGCACAGAAGTGCGGGATCCTCAAGCTGACAGCTGCCTTTAGTCAATACTTACTGTGAAAATCCTTCAGAGGTGGCAATGGGGAACAGCAGCCATCTCAGTGAGACCAGAGGACAGTGAACACTTCTCTCACATACAAAAGGAAGATGGTTTGTATGTGAGTGCATCATTAAACCCCCAGGTGTGCACATAGACTACAATCAGCAGGCCATACTCAAAGGAGCGTGAGAATGAATTTTCTCGTGGAAAAGCAGGCCCATATCTCCTCTCTTCTCCACCACACTCCAGAAACATATTCAGTAAGCGGGACAAGCAAAACTTGTCTCACCTCTTCAAAATAATCATCCAAAGGACATTCAAATATGCACGTTTGTACGTTCGTCTGCTCCCTAGCGAGGAGACATGTCCTCAAAGTGTCTGTCCTTTCATCACAAATACCCACGTGCTGTCATTCTACCATTGACACTCTTCTCTGCTTCTCATCAGCCTGCATTTGCACTGAAGCCACTGAGCTACCAGGCTTACCTTCACAAGGATTTTACTGGAGGAAAGCACTTCAGCAGTAAGATAAAATGGGTATCCTATAAAGCATGGCTCTCAGCCTGTGGGTCACAGCCCCTTTGGTAAACGCTATCTCCAAAATAGTTACATTGCAAATCGTAACAAAAGTAAGAGTTATGTAGTATCGACAAAAATACTTTTATGGCTGGGGATCACTACAAGGTGGGGAAGTGTATTAAAGAACTGTAGCATTAGGAAGGTAGACACCCACTGCAGTCACTAAGAAACAAGTGCTTAAGGCCTTTGAGAATCACACAAATGGCAGGTCTGAACTTAAAGACAGGAAATGCAACAGAGAAACCTGAGGCAACCACAGCTAAATTATCAAACAGCAAGCACACAAAAGGCACGGGATGATATGCTTTCTGCTCTGACAAGCTGTTCTGGCCTATGTAGTGCTCCTCCAGAAGGGTTTATCATGAGACACACTGGACAGAAGGGAGTGTCACGAGTCAGTCAGACCAATACAAATGCAAAGACAACTATCTGTCTGAAGCTTTCAAAACATCACTCTTGGGCTGGGGACACAGCTTGTGAGGTCCTGGGTCTAGCTAAAACTGAACTATATAAATAAGCATTCAAGTAGGGAGATAAATTATACTGATCACATTCATTAAAACTTCTACTTTCAGCTGGGAAGGGTGAGACACAGCTCTTAAAAGGGTAAGACAAGCAAAATAAAAATAGCCCAGAAATCATAAGGAGAGTGATGAATAAAGTGTGATGGGTTAATCTGATGTCTTATCTATGCTTCTCCAGTTTTCTGTCTTGGATTCTGTTTGCTTCTATTGTTCATGTATTTAATGCTGGGGCTCCAGGACTCAGGTACAACAGGCAGACACTGTCACTGAGCTGCACGCTCAGGCTCACTTTCTTCAACAAAAAAGTCATTTTAATGATGATGATTTTGTTTGTTTTCCAAGACAGGGTTCTTTGTGTAAGAAAGCCTTGTAACTCACTTTGTAGACCAGGCTGGTCTCAAACTCACAGAGATCTGCCTGCCTTGGCCTCCCGAGTGCTGGGATGAGAGGTGTGAACCACCATGCTGGGCTAAAATGTCTATTTTTTAAAAAAAATTAAGATTAAAATTTTCATCTAGATATTCAATAGCTATTGGTTTGAGTTTGTGTGTGTATGTGTGTGTGTGTGTGTGTGTGTGGTGTTGTTGTTATTGTTTGGTTTTTTTTTGAGACAAAAGTCTCACTATGTATCCCAGGCTGGCCTTGAACTCACAGTTATTCTCCTGTCTCAGTCCTCCAAGTGCTAGGATTACAAGAGTAAATCACCGTACTTCATATTTTTGTTTTGTTTTTTAAATAAAAGGCAAAGCAGGGCCAGGCCTTTAATCCCAGAACTTGGGAGGCAGAAGCAGGTGGATTTCTGAGTTCGAGGCCAGCCTGGTCTACAGAGTGAGTTCCAGGACAGCCAGGACTATATAAAGAGTCTCTGCCCAAAAGAAACCAAACAACCAACCAAACAAGAAATCAAAAAACAAACCAAAACAGAAAGTAAACACATTTTCGGGTTTGGTTAAAGCTAGGCATGTATTCTAGTGGGTTATACATCCTTACTTTCAGAACAATTTCTGTTTGTTTCGACACAGTCTCATTCTGTATCCTAGGCTAGCCTTGAACTTATGTCTAGCACCGTCAGACTTTGAACCCATGGGATCCTGTTGTCCTGGTCTCCAGGGTGCTGAGAATACAACTGTGAACCACTACACCTGGCTTAAAACATAACTAAAAAAACAATAATTATAGCTCAGCCAAAAAGAATTGAAAATAATAGAATAAAGTTATGAGAACCTTTGGGCATATTATCAGAAGGTCAGTGCCAGGAAAGACCAAGTAAGCTTTCTATGAGAAAGAGCAACTATGCTGGATTGTGTGGTGCACGCCTTTAATCTCAGCACTCAGAAATCAGAGGCAGGTGGATCTCTACAGAGTGAGTTCCAGGACAGCCAGGGCTACACAGAAAAACCTTGTCTAGTGGGGAAAAGTTATGATATCTCATCTAATTTATTTGGTATTTGACTATAGCTCATCTCAAAATTTCTAGGCTACAGGCTAGAGGCTGGAGATATAGCTCGGTTGGTAGAATGCCTACCTAGTATACATGAAGCTCAGAGTTTGGTCCCCATCACTGTATAAATCAGAATTGGTGGGCATATCTGTGAGCTTAGGACTAAGGAGGTGGAGGCAAGAGAATCTGGATGCATTCAAGGTCATCCTCACCTACATCGGGAGCTTGCCCCCCAACCTGGGTACAAGAAACCCTACGCCAAAATAAATAAATAAATCCTAGTTTACACTAAACTCAATCTCCAGTGATCATTTCATGCAGTATTTATATGTAAAAGTAACACAGTTATCACAAACTGAACAGAAATTCTTTTATCACCTCACACTATAGATAGATGATAGATAGATAGATAGATAGATAGATGATAGATAGATAGATAGACAGATAGATAGATAGATAGATAGATAGAAAATGTATGTCAGCATCAAAATAATAATTTCCAATCTTTTATAGAATTTAAAAATTATTGTTAGAAGTGAATAATTAGTTGAGAATAATTTATTATTCTGAGAATACAGAATGTATAAAAAAAGATTTAAGGTAAAAAGTTAGAGAAGCTAATTACAAAGAAATAAAATTATTCAGAAATAAGTAAGAAAAAGACCAGGCACAGTAATGCTTACCTATAATTCCAGTTACCTGTGAGGCTGAGAAAGGAGGCTCTCCAGTTTAAGGCTGGTCTGGGTAAGACCAGTCTGAGTAAGACTGTTTCAGAACAAGGAACCTCTGATGTCTGCACTATGCTAGCCAGCCAGGCCAGGCCCCAGACACCCCTTACAAAGGTCACTTCACTGGTCACAGAAGGAATTCACAGTACACTCAGGAGCTTCTATACTTTGGGCTGGCAAGATGGTTCAGCTGATAAAGACATTTGCTACCAAGTCTGCTTAGCCGACTTAGGTCCCTAGGACTGACATGAAGGAGAGAACAGGAGAGAACAGGCCCTTGGAAGCTGTTCTCTGTATATACACTATAGCACTTGGGGGCCTCCTCAGAAATAAATTATTAAAAAAAAAAAAAGATTTACTGTTCACAGCATTGACCTCCCACTGCTACGCTCCTGTTGCTCACCCTGCTAGAGGGAGGAGAGCCTGGGAATGGGGCACTCCAAGAGGGCTGCAAGCACAATGGTTGATGGTCATGCCTAGGAAGCAGGCAGGACAGCCAGCACTGAGGGCAGGAGTTACGCAGCAGAGCTTTCTTGCCCCACCCCCCATGTGCTATATTTATGGTACTTTAGAAACCTTTGGATGTAAAAGCTGTTTGGGCAAAATATATACTGTGTGATACACAGCAGTTTGCAACACCACTTTAATACATGAATGTGTGTTAGAGAATGAGAAGGATAGCCGAACAGAGTGGAGAATGTGTGCAGAGAGAAGCAGAAGTATAGGTACAGGAGCACAGTCACAACAAAGGAGCATGCTCCTGCTGAGTATGACCAGTCCTCAGATGCTGGAAGGCGCAGGCCACCCGCAGGCCTGCTTTGGCCCACTGCTGCCTGTTAGGCCAGTGCTACCACTAGGTCTCCAGGCCTGGCCCTTGGCATAGAGCTGCCACTGCTGTCTCTTGCTGATGTGCCTACAGGGGTGGCACAGTGGGCAGAGTGGTTGGTATATAGTAGTCTAGAGCTCTCATGGGGGAGACATGCTGAAGTGTAGTTCCTCACAGTTGATGGCTTCTAGCAGGCAGCAGGGATAGGAAGGAGTCAGTTTTCTTTAAGAGGCTGCCCACTGAGAGTCTGACCATACTCCAGTGAGTATATGGGCAATACAAATTGGACTTGGTGGAAAGGGAGGTGGGAGTGTACAAGGATAGGAGAATGGACCTGGGAGGACTGGGGCACCGCATGAAATTCCCAAACAATTAATAAAAATGTTATGTTGGAGGAAAGAGATGTACTGAATTAGTCCTGCAGCTGACCTGGGTACTATGCATTTACTTGTGTCAATGCTGTGGACAGTAAATCATGTATAACCCCTAGCCTGGATTCCTAGCACGCCATGTTAAAAAACAAAAACAAAACTTACATTGGAGACAGAGAAAAAGTTTTATTTATTGCAAATGTGGCTTACTGCTTGATCACCTAAAACTTTTTCCCTTGGCCACGGATAAAATTATTATTTTTCAATGTTATGACAAACAGTAGCAAGTCAATTCCCGAGCAAGTCAATTCCCAATCCACTTTCATGTTAAAGGAGATTTGAGTAATGCACATTTTAAATCTAAATTCTATCCAACACATAAACATAGACTTCAAGAAGAAGGCAGTCGTGACACTAACTCTCACCACAGTTAGCATTTCAAGTCCACAAGGTGCATGTCTAGCCACCTGGAAGGAACGTGGACCATGGCATGCTGACTCCATTTGATGGTAGGGCAGGGAAAGGGCCTCTGTAACCAGAGGCCTGGTCAGATGACAGAGCAACAGCAGGCTACATAAGGAGTTTCACCAAACAAATTAAACTGAGTAGTTCAAAAGAAAAGAGAGAGAGAGAGAGAGAGAGAGAGAGAGATTAAGCTTTATGATTACAATGAAAGACAGAAAACAAAACCAGAGATGCTCTTTAAATTCCTTGAATTATTTGATTAAAATTTATGATTGTTCTCTTTAAAAAAACAAAAACAAAAAAAAACAGAGATGCTAAGAGAATTACTTAGTGAACATGGCAAACAGGGAAACCCAGAGTCAGCTTCTCCTTTTTGCCTGTGGTAGAGGCTGGTTTTGAGTCTCTAACCCTAATGTCACAGCTTCCCAAGTGCTGGCATACAACCGTTTTAGTCCTGTGGCCACCCTGTCTGACTATACCTGGTTTGTTGACTTATCATTCTGTTTTCCCAAAGCTCAAAGAAACTCTGTGCTATAAATCTACACTCTGGTTTGCTGGTACACATATGGAATCCTAGCATTTGGGAGGGGGAGAGCAGAAGGATCAGAAGTTCAAAGCCACTGACTATGCGGTGAGTTCAAGACCAGCCTGGGCTATGTGATACACTGTCTCAAAAAAAAAAAAAAAAAAAAAGACAAAACCAAAACAAACTGGGTGGTGGGATAGATCAAAGGTTCTGAATACCGCCTAAACCATAGGATGGCCCAATAAAAGCCATTCTGAATCATTACCCTTTAAAGAGACCTGTAGTCACAATCCCCACTCTCCTATTGTCTCTAATGCTCACAACCCTAAAGCATTAGGTTGGTATGTCTTGAGCTAACGCAGAAGATCAATCCAAGGTCTCAGTGTGCTTGGGAGGTTATGGAGAAGACAGACTGGTCTGCTCTATGGACCCTTTGCACTCCAGCACCCTTACTAATGTGCTGCTTCCTCAGAGGGTAAGGAGGAGAGCTAGAAACAGACTGACACGCAGCTGTTCCCACCGGTAAGAAACCCGAAACCACACTCTATGTGACACTTGTATAACAACAACCTGTAAGAACAGGCCAGAGGAGGAGTGTTTGTCTTTCTAATGTGCATGAGGCCTTTGGTCTGAGCCCTAGGATAGACCAAGAAAAGACAAGGTTATGTGGAAAGTATTCAAAGAAGTCTATGAATCCCTATAGTCATTAGAGAATAACTAATAAACAATAAATCATACACAATGTGAGCTTGAGTCATTGAGCTGAAATAAAGACAAAGTATGAGATAAAATAGAGCCAAAAACATGAGCCAAAAATATCTTTGGCTCTCTTCTGCCTACTATGAGAGAAGATTCAAGTGGAAATCTATGTGTCTAAAAGGTTCAAGGTAGCTAAAATAAAGTACAAGTAATTCTGAGAGCTTTCTTGGTTGAAAAGTAAGTGACGTTGCCTCTGTTCCAGAAAGCTGTACATTAAAAAGCTACCAGTCATATACAGAACCAAGATAGCTTAAGGATAGGCACTGTCATTTGGCTGAAGACTTGATTGCCAGGCATCTGGCAAGCATGAGGCTCTGTCACGCCCTGCCCAGTCTCAGCACAGCTACAGTTTTAGCTTGTTTTAAAAAGAGGTGACATTCTGGGGGATGCCCACAGAAATATTCATCAGTCAGTACACTAAATGCTTCAAAAAACATAAGGCAGGGAAAATGGGAGCACTGAGAATGTATGGGCTAGCCCAAGAGTTGGCCGTCAACATAGGAACCATGACATCCTTTTTAGTGGAGCTTTATAATACAGCCACTACAGAAATGGACAGAAAGCTTAGCCAGTAAAGTTTTTGCCTTATGTCTTAATGTTCTATTGCTGTAGTGAGACATCATGACCATGGCAACTCTTATAAAAGAAAAATGTAACTGGGGCTGGCTTACAGTTTCAGAGGTTTGGTCCATTATGGTGTGAAGCATGGCAGCAAACAGGTAGATATGATGCTCGAGAAAGAGCCAAAAACTTTAAATCTGGAGACAGGTAGCAGGACGAGAGAGCATCTGAAACCTCAAAGCCCACACCCAAGTGATCTATTTCCTCCTACACGGCCACATCGCCTACCTAATCCTTTTAAATAGTGCCACTTTCTCATGACTAAGCATTCAAAGATATGAGCCCTAAGGGAGGCCATTTTCATTCAAACCACTACAGCTCTTAAGCATGAAGACTTGAGTTCAAACTTCACTCTAAGTTTTTTCAGAATTATCTATTTTTATTTTAAGTGTATGGGTATTTTTCCATTAGCTTATGTCTGTGTGCCGCATGCATACAGTACCTGTGAAGGCCAGAAGAGGATGCTGGACCCTCTGGAACTAGAATTACAGTGGGTTATATTCTGCCACATGGGTACTGAGATCAAATCCTGGTTCTCTAAAAGAGCAACAAGTATTCTTCAATGGGAAACCATCTTTCCAGCCCCCAAAACCCATTTTTAAAAAGCAGGGTATGGGCTCAGAGGTTATTCCAGAGAAGCTGGATTCAATTCCCAGCACCCATATGGGAGTCACAGCTGTCTGTAACTCTAGTTCTAGGGGATCTGGCACCCTCATACAGACAGACATGCAGACAAAACACCAGTGCACATATGGGGAAAAAAAAAGCTGGGTGTGGTAGTGGGTACCTGTAATCCCAGCACTGGTGAGGCAGGGACACTATGGTGGGGCTCACTGTCCAGCCAGCCTAGCCTAATCAGTAGTGAGATTCTGTCTTAAAAAAGAAGGTGCCAGGTACCTGAGGAGTGAGTGACATTTGAAGTTGTCTTCTGGCCTACACATGCACATGAACCCATCTGCACACACAAGAAGAAAACTTGCCTACAATGGAAATATTTGGCCTATCCATCCTCCCAGACGTGAGGCCTTCTTTGGCCCATCTATGCTGACACACAGAGCTCCTGGTCGGGGCTATCTGCTGACAGCACTGTACTTCACCTTCAATGCTTCTCACCTGTCAGGTGCTGCTGTAGAGGAGGAATGGCAAATGGGATTCCAAAATGTGCAAAGTAGGAGGACTGCTGCATGTCTGAAGCTATCCTACACTGCACAGTGAGCTATAAGCCAGTTTCCATTACAGACCAAGACCCTGTGTCAAAAGACAAACACATTCTGGGTAATGGTGACACATGTCTTTGGTCCCAGCACTCAGGAGGCAGAAACAGGTAGACCTCTGAGTTCAGGCCATCCTGGTTTATAGAGTGAGTTCCAGGACAGCCAGGGCTACACAGAGAAACCCTGTCTCAACAAACAAACAAACAAACAAACAAACAAACAAACAGAAACACACAGACACAGACAGACAGACAGAGATACACACAGACACATAGACACACACAGAGCTAAGACAGAGTCAAAGTTTTGGCTCAGAAATGGACAGGGTATAGCTCCCTGGGAACATTCAGACTCAAAATGTAGAGTCCCCACAACAAGGAAGCATACATACCCAAACTCATTTGACAGCTCGGTCTCTGAAGCAAACATGCTTTGGGTTACAAGTCCCCTGCACCCAGTCCTCAAACCTGGCAGGGATGTGATATGTGATAAGGGTCATGTCCCTGAATCAATGGGTGGGACCTCCGGACACAGGTTCACACTAACAGAGAAAGAGCTGCACTTTGCATTGGAGTATAGGTTCAATATACAAGAGCTGAGCACGAGGAGAAGACACATGAGCAGGTGACAACAAGAAAAACAACAGTCAAACTACAGAAAGATCTGCAGCCTGGATGTCATGTGACCAACCGAACCAACAATCAGACAGAACTGGTGTGTCCAAAATAGAGAACCTAACAGGCAGAGGGTGGGGCCCCACTAAGGTTTCCTCCCTCTCAGGTTCTCCATTGGTGGCAGACAGTAAAAGTGAGCCATATCACGATGTACTACTGCACAGACACTGACGCTCAGATAGAAGACACATCACCATGTACTACTGCACAGACACTGACA
>NW_021604753.1:1076223-1098126 GCF_004785775.1 Grammomys surdaster | reverse complement strand
CATCACCGTGTACTACAGCACAGACACTGACACTCAGATAGAAGACAGTCAAGTCAGCATGTGATATGATTTAAGTGACAAATGTCCTCACAGGTCCGAGTGCTTCAACATTTGTTCTCAGCTGATGCTGGATGTTTGGAGAGGTTGTGGATCTTTACATGGAGGTTGGCTGAATGAAGTGGGTGACTGTGGCTAGGGTAGACCCTGAAAGTCTCTAGCCCAGTTCCACTTCCTGTTCTCTTTCTGATTCCTGACTCTGGGTGCAATGTGACCAGCTGACTTTTTGTGATTGCCCCAACACCCTCCAACTGTGAGCAGCTAATTGTATAAGGTAAACACAGTCCACTTGTCCCTGTGTTTTGTCCCTGTGTCCCCAGACACAAGGATTATGGAGATGAAAATCTCCCTCAATGGGGAAAGGGATGTCCCAGAATATACAAAGCATAACCCTAATTAGCAAATATAATTCACGTTAGAAGTTTTTGCAGCCTAAGTCAATTAGAGTACTGCATACTGCAAGAATGTCGGGTTTCAAGGGGACTATGTAGCCATACAGTGTTCTAACTGGGCTGTTATTAATATACTCTTAAAGAAGCAATAAGGTGTAGGCCAAGCCTGTGTGCTAACACACCCCTGGCCCGCCCTGGCAGTTCAGATATCAGAAGTTCATACCAGGTACACACTCCTGTCCAAACATGAGTCATGAAAAAAGCTTTTTGCTTCCACGGTAGTTTCCACTGCTACAGCTGCCTGGCACTCTGTCCGTTCACCTCATCAAGATAAAGGACAGGGTCAAGCTCCATATGCTCAAGCACAGTCACTCTCCAACTGCTCACAAGTATTCTGGAGTGCGCATGTAGACATACATGCAGGCAAAATAGGAATGCACATAAAATCATAATTTTTAAAAAGAAAATTATATTACCAAAATAAATAAATCAATAAAAACTGGAGTTGTTAAAGGGTACGTGACAACCCTTCACACCAGCAAACCGCAGCCATTAGTGCTACCAGACACTGATTCTTACGTGAGTCCCTTCCTCACCCACGCCCATTGTATGTCTACTTATGAATATGTAAAGTGAACTGAGAATACAGGTCAGTGTAGAGGGCCTGCCCAACATGCATGAAGCCACGGGTTCATTCCCAGCACTTGGAGCATGCCACAGAGAATGAGGAGGGGGCAAAATGAACCTCCTTCTTTGGTGTGTGTGTGTGTGTGCATATCTGTGGTGTCTGTGTTTCTTTTTCTTCTCTTTCTTGGTGGTGGGAGGTGCCAGGTGCAATAACTTACCCTACACCTTAGAAGAAATATCTCTGCATGCCCCGTGCAACTGGACTCCTAAGAAATTCACTGAGGTAGATGGTCTTGAATTTTGGTTGGATTTACTTCCCATCCTCTGATATGCATATGTGTTACCAATCAGTTCAGATCGGTTGCTCCCTCTTGCTTTCTTGATCCAGTCAGCATAATGCCAACTACATAGTGCACCAATGTGATGTGTTATGGAAGAGACAGATGATCAAGATTCCTTCTAACTGAGACACGGGCCTGGAGAGTTAATATATCCTTGAGGCAAAACTGTAGAGGTATACTGCTAGCCTTGCCAACTGAAAGCTAATTATTTCCAGTGGTCCTTAAGCCAGACACCCAGAGAAGGGGATTTGCTAGATCAACAATTGCATCTCAAATACCCCCAGCTCTGCACAGGTCTGGGGGTGACTAAAAAGCCCTTGTGAGGATTGATCTTGAAACTACAAAAAAATGTGGTGAATTAGCAAGTACAAAATGTGTGAATCGTGAAGGCAGACTGTGTTCACCACACCATGTTCAAACCTGCTTTCCAAACTATGTCTGAGAATAAATCAACAAACTCATAGAGCCCCGCCTCCCCTGCTAGCTGGCTCCGTGAGTGTGGCATCTCCAGTCAGTCTTCTGGTTTGTTTTTGCAATGCTAGGGATGGAGCCAGGAAGACACATGATAAGCAAGCTCCTTCTATTACTTCTGAGACTTTCCAACACAGAAGGCTGCTCTAGTCAGCAGTTGAAATGCTAGAACTCCCAGAGTAAGTGAGGAGTCTGCCTCCTTCCCTTCCTGTCTCATGTATCTTCACACCAGAGGCTGAGTTCAGGCTTGCTTATTCCAAGAAACCTTCCCTCTGACTCTGCGGTCTCCTGAACCACCTTCCAACACAGTGCCCGTGAGGTCTGTGACTTGCAGGTTTCAATGAAGCTATAGCTCAAGAACCTTGTAGACATTTGAATTCTCTCTCTTGTCACTAAAGAACACTGAGCATGAAGATCCACTGCATCTAGCATCATACAGTGGTAAATTAATACAGAAATGGGGGCTTACATTTGTCTGAAAATATGATTACAAAATGTGTAGTCACATTAACCCCAGCACTGGAAAGGGTGAGGCCAAGTAAGGCTGCTCTAAGTTCAAAGCCAGCTTAGGCTACAGAATAGAGCCCTGTGTCAGAAGGAAAGGAAGGATGGAAGAAAGAAAAGCACGCCTAGATTTATTTATTTTTAATTATGTGTATGTGCGCAGGCATGTGCACTTGAGTGCAGGTACTGTCAGAGGCCAGAAGAGGGTGTCAGATCCCCTGGAGTGGGAGTTAGAGGAATTGTACGTAGGTCCTCTGTAAGAGCTGTCAGCACTCTTAAGGCTGACTTGCCTCTCCAGTCCCAGTAAGTATGTCCAAATGTGGCCTCCTCATGATGTAAGTAACTGAGTTAAGTTAGATGTTAGCAGGTAATTAGAATTAACACGATACTACAAGTAGGCCTTTTTAAAGCCACATATTACTTTCTTTTTTTTTTTTTTTTTTTTTTTTTTTGGTTTTTCGAGACAGGGTTTCTCTGCGTAGTCCTGGCTGTCCTGGAACTCACTCTGTAGACCAGGCTGTCCTCGAACTCAGAAATCCACCTGCCTCTGCCTCCCAAGTGCTGGGATTAAAGGTGTGCGCCACCACTGCCTGGCAACATATTACTTTCTAAATAATTTTATAATAATTTCTAAATTACCTATATAGTGTCAAGTAAAAGAATCTGTGAGGAGAAAATAATTCTCAGTTTCAAAGTATGGCACTATTGTTTCTCCATCCTTTTCTCCAACACAGCACTAGTTCCTTGCCTTTGATGCACTCTGCAAAAATGCATGCTGTCCTCCAAATTGCTCCAATCCACAAACAGAAAGGGAAGGAGACATTCCAGCCAGCTGACAAAGTAACTGGAAAGTTTAATATACTCAAGAGTTATTTGAAGTCACTGTTGCTTTTTATAGTAATTCCAGCTGAAAATGATGCATTAATGTAGAGATAAGAACAGAAGGTAAGGAGTTAGGGTAAATCCTGGTCTCGGGGCTAGGGAAGTGGCTAAGTTAGTAAAGTGCCTGATGAACAAACACGAGGGCTGGAATCCGGAGCCCAGTACTCACACAGAAAACCAAGGCACATCACTTTCACGTCATCCTAGACACTACTCTATTGCTATGAAGAGACACCATGACCAGGGCAACTCTTATACAAGGAAGCATTTAATTGAAGGCTTGCTTACAGTTTTAGAGGGTTAGTCCGTGATCATCATGGTGAGAAGCAGACAGACATGATGCTGGAGCAGTAGCTGGGAGCTTACATCCTGATTTACTGGCAGAGAGAGATTAAGCTTGAAGTGGGCATTTGAAACCTCAAAGCCACCTGCAGTGGCACATTCCTCCAACAAGGCCACACAACCTAATCCTTCCCAAACTGTTCACTAACTGTGGACCAAGCATTCAGACGTAGGAGCCTATGGGAGCCATTCTCATCCAAATCACTGGAACACCTAACAATCCAGTGCTGTGGAGACCGAGACAGGTAGGCCCTTGTGGTTCACTGATCAGCCAGTCTAGATAAATCAGCAAATTCTAGGTTCTGTGACAGACTCTATCTCAAAAAGTATAATAGAGGGTAATCGAGGAAGATACCTGATGTCAATCTCTGGCTTCCAAATGCACTAGTGCGTACATACACACATACACTTTTCATAAACACTCATGCCACCATCAATCCTGTGTCTGCTGGCAGCTGCTGTACATGACAAAGTGACAGCCATGCTTCCACAAACATAAAGTGGGGCTTCAAAAACAAATATCTTTTTAAAGAAAAGACAGCTTGTCTGAATACTCAACAGAGAAAATGCTATCCAGAAAAACAATAAAAAATATTTCATGTTCAACTTTTCAGAATAGGGTTATATCAAAAAGTTAAAGAAAATTTCAGCAAAACTAATTCCACAAATTCTACAATAAGAAATGATGCCACGAGGTAATTACACTCAGCAATAAGAAGTGCTGTTCTGCTGGCCATACTAGGAGTTCTAAGAGACAGATGACTCTCTGTGTCATGAGGTACCATTCTTCTCAGTTCCATTTAGATAGAGGACTGGCAGATAATGTCTGTTCCATTTGAGAAAACCAGAATCTGGAGAAGAGCACAGCTGAAACCTCCTGTGACTCTAAAGGCCCAAGAGCCTTGTTGGCAACATTTTCAGCAACACAGTAATACCTCAAATCCAAGTCTTTAGTTTTTAAGACCTTCAAATTTATTCCATTTTGTTTTTGTTTTTAAAGATAGGGTCTACCTCTGTAGCCAGAGGTTCCCTTTCTGATTGCTGCTGGTGATATGTGTGTGTGTGTGTGTGTGTGTGTGTATGTGTGTGTGTATGTGTGTGTGTATGTGTGTGTGTATGTGTGTGTGTATGCCACTGTGGTGGTATGAATAAACATGGACCCCAAAGAATTACAGATTTGAATGCTTGGTCACCAAGGAGTGGCACTATTAGGAGGTGTGGCCTTGTTGGAGAAGCTGTGGCTTTATTGGAGGAAGAATGTCACTGGGGGTGGTAAGCTTTAATTTGGATGCTGAAGCCAGGCCCAGGGTCTGTCTCTCTCTTCCTGCTGCCTGTAGATCAAGATGTAGAACTCTCAGCAACCTCTCCAACACCACGAGTGCCTGCATGCAACCATGCTTCTCACCATCATGATAATGGACTAAACCTCTAAAAACAGCCCCAATTAAATGCTTTGCTTTATAAGAGTTGGAGCTATCATAGTATCTCTTCATACCAATGAAACCCTAAGATAGCCACTGTGTCTATTTCATTTGTTAAAACAATAAGGTTATAGACAAGAGACATGACAAAACAATGTCCATGCATAAAGACTAGCACATCTGATCAAGGTAACCAACAGTTCAAACCATCTATTGACATTGGCGGACGACAACAGCAGCAACAACAAGGAGAGCAGCAGCATGCATCATAAGTTCCAGAAGTAAGAATCTGGGAGCCAATGCATCTCCACTGAGTCCTCGAGTTAGTTTCTCAGAGGCCCAAGTACAGTCAGCAGATTGACCTCATTGTTCTGCACTCTTGTTGCTCCAGCAACTTAAAGGATTTGCTAAGAATTAATGTGACTGTGGCAATCCATCAAGCAACGGTTAGGCTTGCTACATAAAGTTTGCTGCATGACCCTGAAAAAGTAAAAATGATGGGCCAGCAAGAGGGCTCAGTAGGTAAGTGCTTGCAGTACAACTTAATGACCTGAGTTCAATCCCCAGACCCACACAAAGGAGGAAGGAGAAAACTAATTCCACAGAGTTGATCTCTGACTTCCACACATGCTCCCTTACACATACACATACACACACACACACACACATGCGCACACACACACACACAGAGTAACATTCTTAAAAAGTGAGTATGATAAAAACACGAACAAGAGTGAACAAGAGTGAAATACATGACCAAAGATAAACAAATTGGTGACTAAACTGAAAGATTACCATATTGTATTCCGATCGTAAAGATCATCTCTAAATAAAAATGTTCAAAGAATTGATAGAAATGTCCACTCAACACAAGTAAAGCCCAGAGACCACAAGGAACAATGATACTGAAAGGGACTTACTTAGCTGTTTGTTCTGGGTTATTATCACAAACGTAAAGACTACATTTCTTCAGAACTGAAAATAATTGAAGATCTAAACAAGGACTGAAGAACAGATGCTTACTAAAGTGCTAATTTAGAATAGTTAAAGTAATGCGAACGTCCAAGAGAGAGCACTAAGTAGGTTATGTCATATGTACAATGTACAACAAATATAACATTCCTGTCCAAAGAAGTTTCTAGGAAACAGCAACAGCATAGACTCAAGGGCAGCGAGGAGCCTGCCCACAAACCTGGAAGCCTCAGTACCTACACAAGATAGCAAACAGAGAATTCACCCTATGAATTTGTTCCCTGACCTTCACATACATCTGTGGCAAGTGTACACACCTAGAGATCATGTACAAACACACACACACAAACAATACATTCAATAATAATAAATAAAACCTAAAAATAAGTAAAATAACAAAGTGAGTTTGGGCTGAGGGTGAGGTTGAGTGGTGACGGCCTGGTGTCATCCTATCATCATCAGAACAAACACCAAAACAGATTCAAATCCCACAGCAAAGTCAAAACCCAATTAGCATTCAAAGTGTTCTGAAAATACTTACATTCCTGCAATCCTACCATTCTGAAGCTGAGGTAGAAGGGGATCTCTAAGTTCCAGGATGGCCTGAGCTACACAGAAAGACTGTTGCCATTTGAGGTGGGTGACAGTCAATGCAGAGACTCATAACTCATAAGCAACTGTTGAGGGCACACCTCTGAAGATGAGGTCAGAAAGCATGGAAGAGCCAGAGAATGGGGGAATGCTGTGAAATGCTTTCCAGAATGGCCTTGCACTCATGCGCTCTTAGCAGTGGTGGCTGTGGTGGTGGGGGGTACGGGGGGGTGGGTTTGAGGCCAGTCTACATTCCATAAGCAGTGGAGGAGGGGCTTGGGAGACAACTGGCAGTGAATGGCAGCTGGGAATGGAAAGCCACTGTCTTCAGGTGTGACCACTGGTAAGCTGCCCAAGTTCTAATGACTAACTCCCCATCCATGCTCATGCAAGCAACTCTAACACACACAGCATAAAATAGGAGAAGAGTCACCCAGAGTGGGAGGAGAACGTCAGAGGGCAGAGGATACAAACAACGTTATTTTAAAAAAAAATGTGTATTTAACAAAAATGGAAAAGAAACATTTATTTACAAGAAGGAAGAAAGAGGCTGGGCATGTGATGCGCGCCTTTAAAGGAAGGAGGAGTTGTGGGTTTTGTTAAGATGCAATTGTTTTTATTTTATAGGTACAATGTTTTCCCTAAATGCACATCTGTGCCATGTGCATGCCTGGTGCTTGAGGAAGTCAGAGAAGGGTACTGATTTCCTGGAACTAGAGTTACAAATGGTTGTGAGCTGCAACATGGGTGCTGGGAACCAATCCCAGGTCCTCTGCAAAAGCAACCATCCCTCCATCCCCTATTCATACACATTTTCAAATCAGAAGACACTGACACAGACATTAATGTCATTCACAGGACTTTTCTTAGGTAGCCTAGATTAGCCTTGAACTTGTGACCCTCCTGTTTTGTTTCCAAGTGCTGGGATTGCAGAGGTGTGCCACTGTGCTCAATTCCACATCGCATACATTCCTAGAAATACCATTCAAGCTGGGCAATCCCAGTACTCAGAGGCTGAGGCAGGTGGATCTCTGAGTTGGAGACCAGCCTGGTCAACAGAATAAGTTCGAGGACAGCCAGGGCTACAGAGAAACCCTGTTTTGAGGAGAGAAAAAAAGGGGGAGTAGGAAGAAGAGGAGGGAAAGGAAGGAAGGAAGGAAGGAAGGAAGGAAGGAAGGAAAAAAGGAAGGAAGAAAACAGGAAAGAAGGACAGACTACTGTTCCTTCAGCTAACTAAACTACCTAGGAACCATGACCTCATGTTTTTAAGTTTCTGTGTCATTTAAATTCACAAGGTGAATTACTAGCCCTCTCTCTAAAACAATCTTATTTATTTATGAGACTTGATGCAAGCCAATTCACACAATTCAGAACTGAGAAATTAATATGCAAGGAAAAGCAACATCTTTGGTTCTATCTTGAATATTCTATATATTAACAAGAAATTCACAGTAACAACGAGCCAACCAACATGCTAATACTTTAGAGACTTATGTTCAAAGAAAAGTAAAGCAATTTTAATTGGATGAGCTAAACCTAGGGCCTTGTGCATGCTAGGCAAGCATTCTAACACTGAGCTAGATCTCTAGCTTTCTTTTTACAAGGTCTCACAAAGTTGCCTAGGCTGGCCTTGAACTCACCCAGTAACCCAGGAAGGCCTTGAACTTGTGATTCCCCCCCAACCTCAGGCTTCAAAACAGCTATGATTCTAGCCCTGAGTCACTAGGTTCCATTTGAGTTACTGTTTCTTATATCTCAATATTCTCATTAATTATTACTAAGCAAAGCGGCGGTTTGCATATAGCAAACGGTGTGGCTGGGAGATAGGAAATAAAGGCAGGTGCTAGAAAAGCACAGTGGTTGAAAGCAGGAAAGGGCATGCGGCTCTGCTCAAACACGAGCCTGACAGCATAGTCCTCCACTGCAAAACCCCAGGCTAGAGATAATGCAAAGCCGAGAGAGTGGACGGAAGGCTCTGAATAGGTGGACTTGGAAGAGCTAAAACACTTGGAGGATACACTGGCTCAGAGAGAAGGGGGGAGAGGGAGAGACACATGCGAGCATGCTTGTACATGTCTGTGGCTACACAAATACTAGTACATACTAGGAGACTTTGCCCTATAGGGCAACTGCCATTAAAGTGGCTGGTGCCTGAGTCCTGTAAAACTTAAAAAAAAAAAAAAAAAAGAGAGAGGGTCTTATTATGTATTCCTGTTTGGCTTGGAACTCACAGAGATTCACCTGCCTCTGCTCCCTAAGTGCTAGAATTAAAGGTGTGGGACATCAGGCCCATTTGCCCAAAAATATTTTTTAAAAATCTCGTATCTTTCTGTTATGATGAACAAAAAGAAAAGCATGGAGTGCCAAGAGCAACCATGGGTAAGCAAGCTCTAGCAGAAAGGAAGCCAGAGAAGGACACAGAGTTGTAAGTAGACTTGGACCATTCTCTAGCTGGCTTGTGTTTAATATGCATCTGTTTAAATTTTTGCATATGTGTGCACACATGTTTGTATGTGAGAGTGTGCGCAGGCCATGGCACATATACATAAAGAGGTCAGAGGACAAACCACATCTGAAGCCAGGTCATCCAGACAGCAATACAAGGACTTCCCTAGGAGCCATCGCCAGATCTCTGGATGCCAGATCTCTGGAGGACTCTTACCCATTTGTGTAGCAAACTGAAAATCTGAGTTATGATCTAAGCCACCACCCATCACAGGCACAAACCCAAATAAGCTGATTGTCTGTGAAATTAAAACAAAACCATAAACACCCTTCTGAGGAATACAACCAAATCCAGAGTCTCCACAAGAGAGTATTCATAGTGAATAAGGAATAATTCCAAACCAACTCAAAGACAAAGACCACGACAAAAAGACCTTGTACAAAAGCACAGATATGAGTAGTATAAACTATGTTTACCATTTTCAGTACAATATTTTAAAAACTATGCTTTGTCATGAAATATGCTGGGGGGGGGTGCTGGGGGGAGCAGGGGGGATTCTGTCAAACCATGTCCTGGGCAAACTTACAGTGGGTGAGGCTAAGCAATGATATCCCGTGGGCATACTTCATATATGCCAACCTAATAGCCCTGCCACAGAGTGAGCAGCATCAGTGTACAAGATCAAAAACTGATTAGACTGCCTTCTTATAAGAATAATAGTCATGAAATAATGAGTCAAAGAGCCTAGATATTGAAATAAATTACCTGTCTAAACAACAGAAAGATGATAGGGAAAAAAGCCAAACAAAACACCATGGAGGTCTGTGTGTGTGCAACAGGAATCCTGGGAGTAACAGCAAGGGAATAGGAAAAGAAAGTCTGAAACTTTCCCAAATCGCACGAAAGACTTATATATGAAACTCTGCCAGGTGCAACAGGTTAATACAGAGAAGGAACTACAAGTATCCCTCAACTACAGAGCACGTGCTAAGGATGTCACAGGCCCTGGGGCTCCATCATAGCATACATACATTAAAATTAAATAAGGCATGGCTAACATATTAACAGTCAAACTCATAAAAACCTCACTGGTTTTCATGAAGCAGTGTCCAGGGCCCAGCACCATATAAAATGGGCATGACAGTGCTTCCCTGTAAACCTAGCTAGCACTCAAACCAAGAGCGTCCCTAGAGCTCACGGTTAGCTTAGCCAAATCAGTAAGTTACAAGTTCAGTGTGAGAGAGGCCATATTAATAACAACAACAACAATAATAAAGTGGTACGTGCACAAATATGCACATATGGTTTTAAGCTATGGTTTTCTATAAGAAGAGAACTTTTATTTTCCTGTTTGTTTGTTTGTTTGAGACAGGGTTTCTCTGTGTAGCCCTGGCTGTCCTGGAACTCACTCTGTAGACCAGGCTGGCCTCGAACTCAGAAATCCGCCTGCCTCTGCCTCCCAAGTGCTGGGATTAAAGGCGTGTGCCACCACCGCCCAGTGAGAACTTTTATTTTCAAGAGGTCAAAAAAGCAAATTTTACTTTTTTAAAAAATGTCTATGAGTACACTGTCGCTGTCTTCAGACACACCAGAAGAGGGCATCAGATCCCATTACAGATGGTTTGAGCCATCATGTGGTAGAAATTGAACTCAGGACCTCCGGATGAGCAGTCAGTACTCTTAACTGCTGATCTATCTCTCCAGGCCTCCAAAAAGACTTTTAAAACATTGATTAGAAAAAAAAAAAAAAAAAAAGACAGTTGTCAGCTTAAATGGAACTCTTTGAATGTAAATAAAAAATAATTTGTATCAGAGCCAATGAAGCCATTATGAGTTGCTACATAAATAGGCATTTAATGATTTTTTTCATTGTTATATTATTGATCTGACAGGCCCACTGCTTCTGCTGAAATGCTTGTACAATTTGTTTAAAATAACATTAACAGGAATTTGTAGCATGTTCAGATAAGTTGGACCCTTGGCACTGTTAGAATACTACTATGAGAAACAAACTTCAAATTATCTTTCAATGAGGCATCCATATAGTTTTAGAAATCAGAAAGAGAAAACTAGACATGAGATCTACCCATTAAATGTAAAAGGAATTTTCAGGTCATTTCTCCAATCACATGATACTAACCAGGTCCTGACTAATGTCAGACAGCCACCTCAAACACAACGGGCCCTGAAGTCCATGTGAATAAAGTCTCACTTTTAGAGTTTAGCATCTCTTTATGTGAGTAACAGGGCACCAAGAAAAAAAAAATGCTTCATAGGCATGGGGGTGGGGCTGATGTCCTAGCAAAGTTCTGCAAAGGAAGCCTGAAACAGACAGACAGACAAAAGTGACGATTACACTGAGCGGAGGCACAAAGGTAGCTATCCCCTTCTGCAGAGGGGATAGCTGAGTAAGCTCCAGAGAAGGAAGCTCAGACGCTCAGCACAGGTAAGCTGCCAGGGACTCTGTGAAGAATTGTCTAATGCAGGCAAAGGAGACAACAGTGTCTTCAAAGATGATCACTGGCCTCAGTATTGCACAGCTATAACCTTCTGGAAGCTAAGGTAGGAAGAGTGTGCAATCAACGTCTGCCCAGGCAATGTATCAAGGCCCAGCCTCAACACAAGCCTTAAAAAGTTGTAGAACACTCATTTTGCATGCATGAGACCCTGGATTCCATCCCTACTACCATCACATAAATAATAAGTAACGAGTAAAAGATAACAGGCATCTGCTTGATCTAGGAGGGAAACGTAAACGCCACAGCTTCCTCTCAGCCCATTCCTCATCTTGCCCATTTATTTACTCAAGCTGTCGTAGACACCGGGCCCACATGTCTGCATGTCACTCTGACACAAGCCAATGACATCGGAGTCACTAAGTAAAATACTTAGCTTAAAAGTCACTACTTAGAGCAGGTGTGGTTTTAATCCCAGCACCCAGGAAGCAGAGGCAAAAGGGTCCCTATAACTTTGAGACCAGCCTGTTATACAGCAAGATCCAAGACAACCAGGGCTATATAGAGACTCTGATTCAAAACAAAATGACACAAAAAGCTATTACTCAGGGCCAGATCAATGGCAAGTAGTTCAACTGCTCTTCAGAGAACACAGGTGTGGTCTCCAAAGCTCATTCAGGTGACTCACAATCCAGCTTGAGGAGAGCCAACATCGTCCTCTGGCTTCTTCAGACACCATGTGCATGTGTGCACATGTAATGCACACACACACACACACGCACACACACACACACACGCACACACACACACACACGCACACACACACGCACACAAGTAAAATAGAATAAACCTTTTTTTTTTTTTTTTTTTGGTTTTTTGAGACAGTGTTTCTCTGTGTAGCCCTGGCTGTCCTGGAGCTCACTCTGTAGACCAGGCTAGCTCTGGAGATTTTAAAACATCTCTGCACAGTCTCATCATCACTGCCGACAGAAAGGACCAGAATTAGACATTTTAAAGAACCCATGATTACTTGTCAGGACTCGGCTGGTGTGACCTTGATGCGTCTTTGTAGCCAACCATGAAGGGATGGTAACCATGACCCTTTCACAGACTGGGAATCTGTAACCCAATGGTTTTGGTGACTCTCCAGGGATACATAGTGACAGATGACTGGGCTACCATCCGTCCCTGAGTCAGTCAGCTAAAAGCCTGGATATTTCCACTACAAGGCTTGCAGGACACTGACGGAGACAGCACTGAGCAGAGTGGGTGCATCCACACTGCAGGTCAGAGTTCTCTTGCTTTCCTTTCACTCACACTGCAGCCCCTCTACAGCCCGGCTCTCAGGGACAGGAACCCCACTGAAGGCATCACCATGCTCTAACAAGCTGAATTCTTTGTATTCTAAATCACCTGTCAAAAGACTGGGAAAATGGACAGCACATGTCAAAGCAAAAACTGAAAAATACACAGCAGGCGGCCTCCTTTACACCCACATGTGACATGCTCTTTGGTGTCATATCTTTCTGAAGAACACCTCTCATTGAAACATCCCTGCTATTGAGTAGCCAGAATACAAGATCACCAAGCTAATAAATGTCAGCTCTAACTACGTTCACAACAGTTCAGCCAAGTCCACGCTATCACCCTTACTGCACAGAGATGACCAGAACTTAGCAGGTTATGTAGCATGCTGGCATCACACACCATACATGGCTGAGTAGTACTGTCACCAAAGTCTACGTTTTTACTTCTACAACACACTCTGTATCCCTGAGATAGTGAAAGATTAAACAAAAATATCAAACTACTTGGACCTAATTTGTATATGTAGAACACTTTAGCATCAGTTATATTATGCTAGTATTTGGCACTTGAAATAAAAAGCAGACAAATAAGCCTGGTGTGGTGGTCGGCATGCGTGTAGTCCCAGCCCTCAGGAAGGCAGAGGTAGGCAGATCTCTGAGTTCGAGGCCAGCCTGGTCTACAGAGTGAGTTCCAGAACAGCCAGGGCCACACAGAGAAACTGTCTTTAAACAAACAAGCAAACAAACAAACAAACCAAAAAAAAAACCCCAAAAAACAAACACACACACACACACACACACACAAACACCCAAGCTGCTCCTGCAAGGGACCCAGGTTCAACTTTCAATACCTACATGGTGGCTCACAAACATCTGCAACTCCAGTCCAGGGAGCCTGATGCCCCCCCTTCTGGCCTCCAAAGGCGCTAGGTCTGTATGAGGTACACAGACACACAGGCAGGCAATATACTCATATACATAAAGAGAAAGAAAAGAAAAAAAATAAATAAATAAACAATAAAAAAAAAGACAGTAAAATTAATGCCAAAATTATTTAAGGATCAACAAAAGATGTGGTGACCCATCTTTCAGAATCCCTTTTAAAAGTAAATGAACTGTCATTCAGTTTGCTTATAAAAAGAACATTTGACATAAGTTTAATAACATGAATAAATCACAACAGGAAAAGTAAAAGACGAACAGGCCAGTGAAGGCTTCAGAGGTACCCCAGCTCCTTCCTTCAATCTTGCTACCTCAAATTCTCAAAGTATACCTGCAACTTATTTTAGAAAAAGCACACTAGGAAAAGAACATGATAGAAGCAAATGAGGAGACAGACCAAGCACTGCTCTCTTCAACTCCTCCCAGTGTAACCTAGTCTGCCTGAGAAACCGCCTGAGCCAGGGCAAGTGGGCGTGTACAACAGAGCTGAGCTGGAGATGGCTGAGTGGTTAAAAGCATTGCCTCTCTTCTAGGTTCCAGTCCCAGTACCCAGATGGTACTCACAACAGAGACAACCAGGGCTACAGAGAGAAACCCTAACTTAAAACAAAACAAAACAAAAACCTACTGCTCTAGGGGATCCAACTCCATGGGATCCAAGTTTTAAATAGGTTTACTAATAAAACATTAAAACCCTAAATTAATTCTCTAGTAGCCAGATATGGTGATACACTCCTTTAATCCCAGCACTTGGGAAGTAGAGGCAGGCAAGTTCTGTGAATTCAAGGCCAGCCTGATCTACATAAGACACAGTCTTGCTTTAACACAAACATTCTGATATACATATACTTTGTTATTTGTTAGGACACAGCAGTTTACATACTAATGAGGTAGATGTGCTTGTCTAAAACAATCCAGTCCAAGCTGTACTAATTAACGTGCCGCGTGCTGAGGAACGACAGTAGGAAAATGTGACCTCTTCGTTCCCACAGTCAATCCACTATTCTCTATCAGCAGAGAACTGTAAGCACATACACAGAGCACTGCAGTCAGAACAGGCTAACCTGGAACCTGAGGTGCTTCAGGCAGTTGATGAGGGTACTGTATCGCAGGAGAGCACATACAGCACACAACACACATGCTGTATGCTCAGAATGAAGGCTGCCTCTAGTTCCTTAGTGCTTGATTTTGAATTGTTTGATCATTTGCATGCTCAGACACTTTTCTCTATTGTCAAATTTTCAAACCACACATTCAGCTACATGACATGACATGGGGTCTTGAGCCACGGTGTAAGTATCTTCAGACTAATGAACCAAAATACTCACTTTTTCCTTTATTTCACTGGCAAGCTCAAAAATAAAGCAAGCAGAAATGCTAGTGAGCCAGCCTGAAACCACAGCTGTCATAAAGGTGACCTCCTCCCCCACCCCATTAACAACCAAAACAGATGTTCAGGACACTAACCAATTTGTACTTGTTCGGGCTGGCTGAGAGAAACGAAGGCTGATGTGTCATCAATCCAGGATATCTGAATGTTACCTGTTAATGGTGAATCAAAAACAAAGTGAGCCTCTGAGAATTTAGAAAAGCATACAATAAACTCAGTCTGGTGTAGTTCAGTAGAGTCTAGAGGGATGAAGTGCTGGTGTGAGGCTGGAAACCTCACCACTACCCAGCTTACCGAAAACTTTCAATCCACTATGTATTTCTGTTAAAACTTCAAGACAGGCTAGGAGGTGGCTCTGCGCTTAAGGGCACTTGCTATACCAGCATTAGGACCTTAATCACAGGCCTGTAACCCCAGCACTGTGGGGCTAGAAACAGTAAGATCTCAGAAGCTCATTGGCTGGCCGGTCTATAACAGCTTCAGGTTCAGCAAAAGATCCTGTTTCAGTAAGAAGGAAAGTGCCAGAGTAGGATGCTCCATCTCCTCCTCCTCTGTCCTCTCCAAAGGTATAAGAAGTGTATGTTCACACATGCATGCACATGCGCGTGCGCACACACGCGCACACACACACACACACAAACTTTCAAGAAAAAAAAAAAAACGAAACCTTTGAATTTTTTGTTTTAAAATCAAAATCAGGATGGGGAGAGGACTCAGTCAGTAAAGTGTTTGACCTTAAAGACCTTAGTTTGATCCAAGCACCCACAAAAGGGTGAACATAGCTGAGTATGCCTGTGTCCACAGTGCTGGAGAGGTGGGCAGCCTAGCAAAGTTGGTGAGGTATGGGTTCAGTAAGAGACCTTGCGTTAGAAAGGCAGATGGAGAGGGCCAGTGACATGACTTGGTGGTTGAGTGCACTCACTGCCAAGACTGATGAACTGAGTTCCAGCCTGATGACTCGTGGTAGAAGGAGAGAACCGACTCTAACAAGGTGTCCTCTGCCCTTCACATACATGCTTTGCTATACTATGGCAAATAAGTATAACTTAATTATTAATTGTTTTTAATTTTAGAAAAAAATAAGGTAGAGTTTTATTTCATTGAGGAAGACATCTGACTTCAACCTCTGGACTTTACATTCATATGTGCATACACACACATGTATGTATGTACAGATACATACATACATGCATGCATACATACACTTACACACACCAACACAGTGATAACAAATTTTAAAAGTTGAAAGAAAGAAGCTTCGCTCCAGGGGCATGTCATAATTCAAAGCAGTCTTATGCCAGGGTTGAACCCTAGTCTTATCCTAAGGTCACACCCAAACGAACCTCAGAGATCACACACAATCAAAAGCTGTTATCGCTACTTCATTTAAAGACTGCTATGGTTTGGATACTTTGTCCCTACCCCATGTTGACACTTAACCTCCATCATCGGATATTCAGATATTGGGAACATAAAGGGAGAGAACAAATGGAAGCATACTCATAACACTCAGTGGTGGCCTGTGGGGATAAGGTAAACCCATCCAGGGCAGGGCCCTCATGGAGGTCCCAGGGGCTGTACAAGAAGAGGATGAACCTGACAAGACACAGATGTACAAGGACTGTGTTCTTCTCTCCTTCCAAGATGTCCTGTGCTGCCTGGGGACCTGGCAGTCAAAAAGGCTTTGACTCCATACTACTAGAACTCTGAATCCAAACAAACTGTGAGCTTCCAAGAGCAATCAAAACAAGCTGCTCCGAAGACATGAACTTTGAAAAGGAAGACTAGGGAGTATGATAAACCGTTGAAACAGCTCAGTGAATAAAGGTGCTTGTAGCCAAGATTGACCACTTCCGGAATCCATACGGAGAAGCAGAGAACTGATTCCTACGTGCACTCCATCTCACACACACACGTACACACACACACACACACACACACACACACACACACACTTTAAAAAGTTAAGGATGTGGAGAGAGAAAACCAGACAGGCTAATAGGGAAAAACAGGAGCAAAGGGGACTACACTGAAGCCAACAGCATGTGTGGGCAGCACCCAGGAGGCTGTGCAGGAAAGGTGAAGATAAGGACTGCTTATGCCCTTGGGAATATACAAAGCCCCAGAGTTAGCAATGAGTAAACAGCTCTGGAATTTAGCAAGAAAAGAATAAGTCTTTCAAAAGAACTAAGGCTTTCAAAGACTGAGAATTTAAAAAACAAAACAAAAAATTTAATGTCACTATCAAAAACAATACAAAAACAAAATAAAACCAAAAAACCCTCTCACTTCCGGCTTCCCACTGGTAGCTGTCACTCCCTGCCAGGCCAGCTGCCTCTCTAGATGAGCAGTGCTAGTTAGTGTCTCAACAGCAGCTGCTGCTACACTGCTGAGCACTTCCAGGGCCACCTTCCTCCATCCTGTCATCCAAGATCACAAGAATGTTGTTATCACTATTACAATTATTGTTGTTTCTGATAGAGAACATTTGTCCAAGGCCATACAGTTAATGTCTGTGTTACTTAATGAAACTTTATTGTAAAGAATTTGAAAAAAAAATCACACACCAAAATTAACCAGATGTAAAGTCCATATCTCTCAATGACAGTTAGGGTTTCTCTATCTAGTCCAGGCTGTTCTGAAGTGTGCTCTGTAGACCAGGCTGGCCTAGAACTTACAGAGATCCTCCTGACTCTGCCCTAACACATCTACCCAGCTCAATGAGTGTCTAGACAGCTAGAAAAGCCATTGTAAAGAGCATCACCCTGGGTCTTACCGTTAAGTCTATAAAGTTACAGCACCAGAGAGTGAAAAGCACACGATGGGGCTGTGTATTAACTAAATGGAAAACATCCTGGTTGCCGCATTCTCCTTACCTTAGTTGTTAAAGCCTGACTAGACTACACAGGGGCGGGACTTAAATAGATGACATCAGGGACTTTGAAGAAGTGAGCCTGAAGGTCACTGCCTTTCTCTATCTGCAGCTAAATTCAAAGGTGGGGATGGTTCAAAGGGCAAAAACCATCGCAACATAACTTTCTAGAAATACACCAGCTTTCACTTACAGTATTCAAGATTTCTTTTAAGCTAAGTGGTAATGTGTGCTCATTTTTTAAAGATAGGAAAGCTTAGAAAACAAAAAGAGCATCTGTCAAATACTCAGTGGTGTGAGTGGAGGGATGGCTCTGCAGTTAAGAGCACTAACTGCTCTTCTAAAGGACCTGAGTTAGACGCTCACAGCTGTCTGCAACTGCAGTATCAGGGGATGTGATGCCCTCTTCTGACTTCCAGGGCACTGCACACACATGGTGCTAACACAGAAATGCAGACAAAACAACCATATAGATTTTTTTCAGTGAATCATAATAAAACATCCAGTGGTAAATGCATCTTTCTTCACTTCCACCTAATATCTCTATGTTGCTTTTAAAATAGTGTTAATTATACAAGACCCTACTCCATATCCTCCTTTTAATCTAAGTATGTTCTTAAATGTCTATACCTCTGCATATACATTTTTAAATTACTGTGCTAGATAGTTTAATGTCAACTTAACACAAGCTAAAGTCATCTGAGAGGAGGAAACCTCAATTAAGAAGAATACCTGAACTGGGCAGTGGTGGCGCACGCCCTTAGTCCCAGAGACTGGGAGGCAGAAGCAGGTGGATTTCTAAGTTTAAGGCTAGCCTGGTCTACATAGTGAGTTCCAGAACAACCAGGACTATACAGAGAAAGAGAAACCTTGTTTCAAAAAACAAAAATAAGGAGGAGGAGGAAGAAGGGGAGAAAGAAGGAAAGGAAAGGAAAGGAAAGGAAAGGAAAGGAAAGGAAAGGAAAGGGAAAGGAAAATTGCCTGCATCAGTTAAGGCTGTACACAATCCTGTAGAACATTTTCTTAATTTGTGATTGATGGGGGAAGCACCTGGCTTATTTTGAGTAAGCTGGCTTGTGGATCCTATAAAAAAGCAGGCTGAGCAAGCCATATTGAGCAAGCCAGTAAGCAGCACTCCTCCACAGCCTCTGCATCAGCTTCTGACTCCAGGTTTCTGCCCTGTTTGAGTTCCTGTCCTGACTTCCTTCAATGATGCACTACATACAACACAGTAGCCAAATATACCCTTTCCTCCCCACAATGCTTTGGTCACAGTGTTTCATTGCAGCAATGGAAACTCTAACTAAGACAATCACTACTATGTGTATTACAGGAGCCACAGCATGCATGTGGAGGTCAGAACAACTTTGTGGAACTAGTTCTCTCCTTCGACTTTTACTTGGGTTCCAGGGATTACACCCAGATCACCACCTTCCACAGCAAACACTGAACCACCTCATCAGCATATGAATATTTCCTTATATCTCTACATAGTAAATCTTTTGAGGATATACAAGTATCTAGTAAGTATTATTACTACGGCCAGTTTTCCACCTTCACTTTATTTAAGAATTTCCAAAGAGAATAAATAGCTTCAGTACTTCATTTGTTAAAATAATAAAACTGTATATTCATAAACCCTGTACAGAGGTCTAACTCATGACCTATGACATGATAAGAATGAGAGGTACTGCCTATGTTATGCATACCTAGAGTCTTGGTCAGCTCACACATTTGTGTTTGTTGATCAATTTCAAGCAGAAATTGTCTATCAGTATAAAACAGACATTCTCTCTGGATTTAATCTTTAAAATTAATTATCACTTTTAGGTTTGTTTTCCCTAGTCCACAGGAAGGGCAATCATAGTGATGGCTCCCTGCTTTCTTGGAGTTTGTCAGCAAAGGAGATATATATATATATATCTTGCACCTCAAAAATTAACTCTTCCTATGGACTTAAAAATCTTTTCCACGATCTACTTCTAACCACCTATATACCAAGAAGAGTCAAAACCTAACAATGATTATCACAAGTTCTATGCTCACCAAAGGCACTGAAGAGCTGGTACAGGTCACTGGTTTTCCATTCTTTGGGGAAGGTCACATGGAGAACATGATCCCGCTTAGGCTGCACTACAAGACACAAAATAACAAAAGGGCAACAGTTGAAAAGTAATCAAAGTATCGGCTAGGGCAATCGCTCAGTTTGTAAGATGCTTGTCATACAGAGACAAAACCTGAGTCTGATCCCTAAAATTCCCATTAAATCAGGTAGATGTGGAGGAATGTATTTCAAATGCCAGTGCCAGAGAGGGGGAAATAAGAAGGGATTTCTCCCTAGAACTTTCTGGCTAACCAGTCTAACCTAATCAGTGAGCTCCAGGTAGACACTGGGTCTCAAAAATCAAGGTGGGAAGCTTCTGAGGAACAACCAAGGTTGACTTCTGACAAGGAAACAAGGCAAATCAGGGATTTTTTGATTGTCTTAGCCCACAGGGTGTTAGGATTACAAGCATACACCACCACACTTTGCAAGCACAGATTCTTTCACTAAACCAGCCCACACTACCTTGTAGAATTATCATAAATGTTTTATGGTTAGCAAACAACTCCTAAGAGGATCAGTAGAATTCTCATTACTATGTAGACATGGCTGATGAAAGGACAAAGAAACCCCACTTCTGTTCCCATGGACTGGGAATCCAGGTGTGCACTGCCACACCCAGGCAGTAACAGGCTGTTCTTATGTTAGGTAATCCACAACTATTTGATTGATAGCAATTAAAAAAAATCAACTTGCTAAATTGAGATATACACATAAATAACTAGAAAACAGAATTCAGAAAATTACTAACATAGATAGTATATTTTAAAATATATGTATTGGAATATGTACTGGAAATTATTCAACTTTAGGGGGAATGAAACTATGAATATGTATATAGATAGATATAGATATATCATAGCCTGGAAATATAAATCATGATTAATGAAGGCCCAAGGGTCTCATGAACTTCTAATTACGCAATCTCTATGAACCACGAACTACTGCTCATTTTTAAGTAAAAAATATCTTGTCAGCACTTTTTTTTCCTGTTATCCCTTTCAGACCATACTCTGACAATAATAAATACAATGAGGAAATCACAATATACTTACAGTCTGGCCCTTCCAAGTTTAAATAGGGAATGTCCATGACCCTCATAAGAAATAACCTACCAAAAGAAAACCAATAAACAAATAGTTCACAAACTAATTTCTTTCTTTTTTTTTTGGTTTGGTTTTTCGAGATAGGGTTTCTCTTATAGCCTGGGCTGTCCTGGAACTCACTCTGTAGACCAGGCTGGCCTTGAACTCTCGAACTCAGAAATCCGCCTGCCTCTGCCTCCCAAGTGCTACTAATTTCTTTCTTTTCTTTTCTTTCTCCCTCCCTCCCTCCCTTTCCTTCTTCCTTCCTTTCTTTCTTTCTTTCTTTCTTTCTTTCTTTCTTTCTTTCTTTCTTTCTTTCTAAAAAGGCATCTATTGAAATGTTAGTAGAAGCTACTTGTTACTGCGGTTGTTTGAATGAGAACAGCCTTCATAGGCTCATATGTTTGAATACCCTCTAACCCCCTGAAACCATTAGCCCAATTAAATTCTTTCTTCTCTAAATTTTCTCGGATCAGAGCATTTTGTCACAGCAATAGAGGAATAATAAATATGTTTACATTAATCTATTTCTTAAAAAAAAGAAGAAAAAGAAGGAGGAGGAAAAGGAGGAAGAGGAAGAGGAGAAGGAGGAGGAGGAAGAAGAGGAGGAGGAAGAAGAAGAGGAGGAGGAGGAGGAAGAAGAGGAGGAGAAGGAGAAGGAGAAGGAGAAGGAGAAGGAGAAGGAGAAGGAGAAGGAGAAG
>NW_021604753.1:1067448-1076213 GCF_004785775.1 Grammomys surdaster | reverse complement strand
AGAAGAAGAAGAAGAAGAAGAAGAAGAAGAAGAAGAAGAAGAAGAAGAAGAATTATTCTTAAAAATCACTTTAGAGATTTTTTTTCCCTTTCTACGTAAATAGGCATTATAAAGATAAAAATACAAATTGTGATATCGCCAACAACCACAACAATTCCTGGCACTCAGTAGTTTTTCAATAATGCCAACTAGATTAATGAAATCGTTAATGAAAAGTTAAAAGAACTCTATCCTACTAGCTAGTGCAAAGAAACCACAAGAAAATAAGTATTAACTCTTCACCAACATACAAAAAGGTTTCTATACAGTCGTATTTGTAAGGGGAGGATGGCATTCATTTATTTTTATTTTTTATTTTTTAATAAACTACGAAGTGTAGGGTAGACCCCATAGACTGAAGCAACTGATAGTCTCTCAAACGATCACATTATTACCATGTAAAACATATCTGAAGAACAAAACAATCCTTGATAAAGAAAGCTATCGTGGGGCTAGGGAAATAGATCAGTGGGTAAGAATATTTGCAAGCATGAGAACCTGAATTCAAATCCCCAGCGTCCATGGATAAAGCCAGGTAAGGCTGCATGCACCTATAACACCAGCACCAAGCAGAGTAGAGGATCTCTGGGGTTCACTGATTGCCAGCAAGAGCTACTGTCTCAAGGGGACCTGGTGGAGACTGACAAAGAAGGATATCCAATATCCTCCTCTGGCCTCCACATGTTACACAGGTACACTCACTCACATGGCCACACAGCCCATCCCTCATACACACGTGCATAGACCCCACACACATGGCTATCACAGAAATATAAAGCATAGCAAGCATTTTATTATGTATAGTTTCTGAAATGGATACAAAGGCACACTTAAAATACTACTTGTTAATTACATCTGTCTGCGATGTCTTTCCTTTTATTAGCTAGATTATGAACAAAATCAGGCTTTCTGTTGTGTCTGCAATGATACTAATGAGCTCTACTTGGATAACAATACACTGTGTGCTTCTGTTAGAGGAGCCATTATACAGCAGATTAAAAAGACAATCTAAGTGCTCAACAAGCAATTAGTTTGGCTTCAGTGACCTGCAATTAAGGCACATTATTCCCAGGCACTCAAAGGCAAGCAGGGTGTGATTAGCTCACGGATAAACCATTGGCAGAATAACTTTGCTCTGTTAAAGTCAGAAGAGAGTTTATGCAGACCTCCAGGATAATAAAACAAATCCTATAACTAAGAAACCAAATGTATTTTTAGCTCAGCGATATAGGCTAGAGTCCACTACTGTGCTTATGTAACTATGTCACCAAAATGAATCAATGTTCCTACAGTGTGAGGAAGTGATAAAACAGAGCACAGCACGCCTGAGATCACTGAGCAGCTCTCTGTGTACCTACCACCCAGAGCCTGGCACGTTTCACAAGGTTCAAGGCAGGGAACGTTTTATACTTTGTATAATTTCCAGCTCTCCTTTTGGTAGATTTAGATACTTTCCTCAATTCTGAAAGTCAAATTAAAAATAAAACAAAAATATTCACATCAGACCAATAAGATGCCAGGACAGGTAAAGGTATCTGCCATTCAAACCTGGTGGCCTGAGTATGACTTTCCAAAATCCATGTAGAGGTGGAAGGAGAGAAAGGATATCACACAAAGATGAGCTTCACAAACACACTGTGGCAAGCACATACACATCATGGACATGTGTGTTGAGGTCTGGTCTTTTGCTATGCTAAGCACTGGTTGCTCCCACAGATCACACGTAGACCCAGGTGATGCTATGTGACCTTGCCCACCAAGTTATCCCTGATTAGTAAATAAAGATACCGACAGCCAAGAGTTGGGCAGAAGAGACAAAGGCAGGGTTTAGGGTTTCCAGGCTTAGAGTCAGAGAACCATGAGGTGGGAAAAAAGAAGATGGAGAGAGAAGAAGCTGCCATGGGGTAAGAATCTTAAAATAATGGCCATTATTGGTTGGTTGGCTAATTGGAGTTAAGAGCAGCAAAGATGAAACATGCCAAATTATAAATGGGATCATTGGCTGGGAAACAGACAAAACAGCATAGAGGAGAGAGGTCTGCCCAGCACCTGTGCTGATTAACACTTACTATAAATATAAAGGTTGTGTGTGTCTTTCATCTGGGAACAAAATGGTCAAAGGTAGGGCAGAAACCCCGGATGAGATATTTTCAACAACACACGTGAACAATAATTATCCATTGAGGCTGGAGAGCAGCTCAGAGATTGAGAGTACTAGCTGCTCTTGCAGAGGACCTAAGTTTGCTTCCCTGCAATCACATGGTGGCTCTCATGTTAGGAACTACAGCTTTAGGGGATCCAGTGTCCTCTTCTGAACTCCTCAGTACTACACACACATGGTACATACATAGAAATGCAGGCAAAAAAATCACGCTCATAAAAAAGTTTAAATTCTGTGGGGGGAAAGAGACTTTAAGAAATATATCCCAGAGCTGAAGAGATGGAGGGCTCAGGAGTTAAGCACTTGACTGCTCTTGTAGAGGATGCAGGTTCAGTTCCTAGAACCAAAACATTGGCTTACAACCATCTATAACTTTAGTTCTAACTAGAACTCTAGTTCTAATGCCATCTTCTGGCCTGTGAGAACACCAGGCATGCCTATGATGTGACATACATGCGAGCAAAACCCATAAAATAAATCTAGATTATCATTGCTTATCCTTTTGCTTAAATCAAGTATAAAAATTAATGAATGACAGGACAGGAGAAATTGATTGTAGGGCACTTATCTAACACATGTGAAGTCCTGAGTTTAAGCTTTAGCACCATAAAATAAAAAATTTTAAAGGCAAAGAACAGATACATACAGATAATTTAAAATTTTTATCTCAATTTCAAGAATAAAAATTAAGCTGGGTGTGGTGGCCCACAACTATAATCTCAATCCTCATGAGACAAAGGAAATGTAACTTCAAGGCTAGCCTGGTCTACATAGGGAATCCTAAGCCAGCCAGTGCTACATAGTGAGACCCTCAGACTCTGAGACTCTGTCTCAAAAAAAGAGAGAGAAAGTTGAATCCGTAAGATCCTCACTGCTATACTATAACAAAACAAGAATCCAGGTTAACTGGTGCCAGGGGAGGAAAGTGTCAAGAGTCTTTTTTGTTGGTGGTTTTTTTGGTTGGTTTTGTTTGTTTGTTTTTCTGAGACAGGGTCTCACTATATATCCCTGGCTGGCCTGGAACTCACTATGTAGACCAGGCTGGCCCCAAACTCACAGAGATCCCCTTATCTCTGCCACCTGAGTGTTGGGATAAACCACCACCATCTGGTGGTATCAACAAAGGAAACCTCAAAAGCATAGACCAGACTCAAACAGAATCTTGAGGACAAGTTATTACAATTTAAGAAGAAAACCCCAGGGCAGGCAAGCTGTAAGTCTCTCAGCTGCCAGGAAAGGAAGGGAAGAAATGAAGAAGGGAAGAACAAAAGCCCCGAGTCTGAGATAGGCAGCAGGAAGGTCGGCCACCTGACAGCAGGCAGCCACATGGCAGGGAAGAGAGCTTTAGAAAGAGCAAGGAGGCCCACAGCATTAGTTAACATTTAAAAGCATACTTGGGCTCTGGCCAGCATCTGAGTTAAAAAGACAAGAAGAAAAAGAAACAGTTATGCCTTTCTAAGGAATGGCTGGCAGACCCAGCCTAACATCATGGTAGCTCATGAGGAGTGGGAAGAAATTCTGGAAAGGAAAAGTGCATTATCTTGAGGTGAATCTGCCTTTCTGGGAGTGAATCCCTTGCTAGGTCCCTGGCTTGCCCCACTGGATTAACCTCAGTTGAGTGGACAAAGACTTGGAAGTGAGCCCACTCTTTACACTCCTATCCTTAATGTCTTTGTAGCAAACAGAGGGAAATTCTAAGAAAGAAGGACAGTGAATGGCCAGCCCTAAACAAGACATTTGAACAAGCCCCTTAAGGCTCAGAGAACATTTCAGAAGAGGGGTTGGAATGAATATAGAAAGAGCCAAAAGACAGGAAAGAAAAAGGAAAAAGGAAGAAGGGGTGCAGAGCCCTAACTCCTGGACAGGATACAGCATGGCAATCATGAACTCATAGTAGCTGCACCTACTGGCACTGGGCCATATACACCAGAGCTGTCTTACAGTCAACTATGGATAGGGAACAGGCTCAGAAGGCCCTACCATTTACTGCCGAACTATGGGAACTAAAGGAGGAAGTGTAAACACAACAGCTGTCAGTCACACTGGTGAACCTACTAGGTGCTAATATATAGCTCCAAACCCAAGGTCACTGAAACAGTCCTAATTAAACTCTGTATGTCACAAAACAAAACAAAAAGTCATGGGTATGGAAAGGAAATTGTAAGAAAGAAGAGGAGCTGGCAGGGGACAGAAGGAGATGAGGGAGGGTAGAGGGAAAAGCAGCCAGAATGTACTATATACACATACGATACTGTCAAAGAATACGATTTGGTAATAGAAAAGTAAGGAGGTAAAACATCCCAATCTCTCCTGAAAACGCTGCATCAGTCTTGACCTGTCAGATTTGCCTTCCCAGTATTTAACAGAAGGCACTTTCACGTGAATTATTAACATTTCTCTCAACCCTCGAATCTGTGCTGCAGAGAACTAAACAGCCCCCAAAGCAGGGAGGACACAGAAATCTGACCTATCCATGACATGGCACAGGTCTCTAGAGAGAGCCTCACAACTGTGAGAGTAACCCTACTGCTATGCTGACTGGCTGCAGAGCTGAACCAAAGTAAACGTTCCTGCAGCTTCCCTCCTCCTATACCATGTGTGCAACTGCTGACAACCCTGAGCCTCTGGAGGAGAATTAAACACTCAGTGCGTGAGTTGGCCACAAAGCAAGCTTTAGCCACACGATGAAGATCACACTAAAGAACATCTCTAATCCACACAAGACAGGACTGACACCCATAACCTTCATCAGACATGGAATCCTTCCCTGTATCTCCCACCCTCAGGGAGGGCACTGAAGTGAAAGGTTATTCTTTGATGACACAATAGCTTGCCTTAAACTATGGCTCATCTGAATCATTCCCTACCTGTCCAAAAAGGATAACAAAATAATGCCAGTATATGCTATACTATATGTTACAATCCCACTATATGCTACAATGTCCAAAATAACACAAACGCAAATGTGATACACAGAAAGTCTGGTGAGACAGTTCAGTGAGTAAAGGCTTTGCTGACAAGTCTGCAGACCTGAGTTCAATCTTCTAGCTCACAACCACCACCTCTGAGTCCAGCTGAAGGGTATCCCATGCCCTCTTCTAGTTTCTATAGGTACTCACACATACATAACAGACACACACACCAGATATACACACACTCACACAGATACATAAACACACACACACACAACAGATACACATACAACAACAGATTCACACATATACCTAACAAATATACACATAACAGATACACTCATAATAGATACATGCACACACACACAACAGGTAACAACAGACGCACGCACACACACACACACAGAGACACATACACACACACCTGTTAGCACACAGGGAAGAGTGCCAAGAGTCTACTGCCACAGCTACTTGGGAAGCTAATAAAAGAGAACTGCTAGAAACCAAGGGCTTGAGTCTAGCTTGGGCAACATAAGTAAGACTCCTTTCCTTTCTTTAAAAACAAAACACAGCCTGCTGAGCTCTGGAAGGAAAACATGGTATAGTAGAGGTAGATGCTGACAAGATACTCAAATCCAAAGAGATATCCACAAGACCCACCTGCCAGGGCAGCAAGGGCAGCTCCACCAAAGGCCACATCACAGGAAGGTGAAAGGTTAAAGGAGAGGAAGCAGGCTGGGGGTGCCTGAGGGTCATAGAGTTCTGCTGGGGATCAAAAGGTTCTACAATTAGAGGGCGTTGGTGGTTGCTCAATATTGTATTTAAGTGGCAAAGATAGAAAAAGTTATGAGTGTTTTACTACAATTTTAAAACATTAACAGCCCTGGCTGGTAAATGGCTCAGTGAGTCAAAGCGGTTGCCACACAGGCCCGATGAATCGAGTTGGATCCCCAGAAGACATATGATGGCAGAAGAAAAGTGGCTCCCAAAAGTTGTCCTCTGACCACCACACATCTGTGTATAGTGCACACCGACACACATATATACATCCACAAAATGAATTCTTAAGAATTAACTTTATATGCCAAAACATTAAATTATACTCTCTAGATGGCTAGATGAACCATGTTATGCTGAACACCTATCTCAGTAAAGAAGGTAAAAAAGAAAAAGGAAAGAAACAGCATGTGCTGAATAATTCAGTAGACGTCATCTCCTCACTGCCCTTGCCCGGTGAAAACACCACTGAACACTTGGCAGCCAGCAGATGACAGCCACTTGGCTCTAAGGGGGAGGGGGGGACAAAAAAGATGAAAAGTGACCCGTTCAAGTCTTCTTCCTACGAGCACAGTTCTTCCTCTCCTGCTTTCTGGTCAATGGTCATAATTTAATACAAAGTCCTATTTAAAAAGTCTGGACAGTGCAGAAGATATGATTATACAGTGTCTCCTGTAAGAACCAAACAACCCTCCTTCCACTCTCCACATCTGTCCGGAGGATTGGAGGGAGGCAAGAGAGACAAGTTGCCTGAGGCCTGTGTGCTGGGCACAGAGAAGCATGCTATACTGCGTCTTTCCACCCTCAGAGTCCCAGAGAAGAGTCCTAGCAGCCACAATTTGCAGATGAGAAAGATGAGACACAGAAGAGTGAGCAAACGGTTTCACCCTGAGACTCAGATGGAACACAGTCCTGTGGTCTGTGACACACGTGCTTCCAGCAACACAGCTCACACTTGCATTAACAAGTGGCAAGCTGTGGGGAAGGGGAGATTGCTCTGTGTGACCAGGGACAGAAGGTAAAACAGTGCTCTCTGGGGGCTGAGCAGAGAGACAGGAGAGTATGCCCTCTCCCACTTATTACCACCAAGCACCCCTGACCTTGCATACACACTGCTGAGCATGAATAGCGCTTATCAAAGTGAACCGCTCTCCCGGGAGCTGAGGCTCCAATCCTCCAGTCTCAAAATCACTTCAGTGAAGTGGTGCACACCTTTAATCCCAGCACACAGGAGGCAGAAGAAGGATCTCTATGAGTTCGAGGCCAGCCTGGTCTACTCAGTGGCTTCCAAGACAGCTAGGGCTACATAGAGTGACCCTGACTCAAAAACAAACAAACAAACCAATCAACTTTGATAAATTTTGAGCCATACGTATTGTTAAAAAAAAAAAAAAAACCAGGACCACCAAGATGGACAGCCTGACAACTAGAGTTTGATCCCCAGAACCCACATAAAGATAAAAGTAGAGAACTAACTCCCAAAAGTACTCTTCTAACATATACACATGCACCAAGGTATGCATAAGTTATGGTATATGTACATGTGCACTCACGGTACTCCCCAACTATTAATAAGTAAAAAAAGAAAAAACCAAAGAAAGACTCTGTCTATTGCCTAAAGTGGGTTTGGCCTAATACTGTTTGTGTTATAATGTTAATTTTGGTTCCCAAAATTGCTTACAGGAAAGTCTACAGGTAAGACACTGAGGGACCCTGCCCCTAGTAAGCGCCAATTGGTAAGTAAAGATGCCAGCATCCAATGGCTAGGCAGGGCAGACAGTGGTGGGACTTTTAGGATTCCGGGGCTTAGAAGAAAGAGGAGAGGAAGAAGCAGAATTACCATGAGAGGGGCGTACCAGCCATGTAAGAATTCAGATAAGTGGCTCACTCTAGTGGCCACTTCCTCAACTGGGTCTCAGGTAGCAGAGATGCAATATAGATTTTAAAGGATGTTAACTCCGGGATACCAGAGGGGAGTGTTTGCTAGGTGTGGGAAGGATTAAAGTGCCCAGTCTTTGAGCTTCCCAAGGCATATCAAAAATAACTGGTGTGTGAGTGTGTGCCTTAGTGTATTTCATTCACAATCTAGATAGCTCTTGGGCAGGTGTGCACGTGCAACCCATCAGGGGCACAGAACAGGTTTCCTTAGATAAAAGGAACAAAACATGGGCGTGCTTTATTTGGGGGACTGGGCTGTAAGGAATCTTCTCCCCTCTCTATTTGCTGCTCTTAAATATACTGTCACAACCTTCCGTAACTGTAGCATTATCATCACCTGAATAACAACGTTTCAAAATGCCCAGTTCAAAGTGATCTTGCTTCCCTGACCAGGCTGGCGCAATCTTCCCATTTGAAAGCAGAACATACAAAAGGAGACACTTCACACTTGCAGTCTCCACACTCAGATATATATCCAAAGGGTAAAACATTTCACTATAAGCATTAAAACTAAAAATGTAAAACCTATCTCTTACCACAACCACAATCATTTTTAGGGAGGCAGTGCTGAGTAGAGGTGAAACATATACTATCATAAAACTTCACAGAAAGTTATCTACAAGAGATGTCAGAATGCCTTGCAGACAGACAGCTATTCATAACATACAAGGCAAAGGCCTGACTTTCCTTTTGTGATTCAATAACAGTAAAAGCATAATATATTTTTATCTCATTACAGCCTGAAAGGGTTTGGCCACAGTATCTTCTCCAAGTCTGGTTTTCTATGCAAAGTTATAAAAACAGACCATGTCCTGACCATGGAAACAAGCAGGACATGGCCACCAGATTCCCAGATTCTCTCTTATTGCCATGCCTCAGTTCTCCCTCTCTCTCTCTCTCTCTCTCTCTCTCTCTCTTTCTCTCTCTCTCTCTCTCTC
>NW_021604753.1:1043587-1067348 GCF_004785775.1 Grammomys surdaster | reverse complement strand
ACACACACACACACACACACACACACACACACACGCGCGCGCGAACTTCACTCTGGCTGGAGGTGTAGCTCAGTCACAGGGCTTAGCACACATGGGATACAGGGTTCTATCCCCACTGTCAGTAGGTACATACACATTCACATGCACACAAATACTGAATTTATTTCTGATCAAGGTTTTACCCTTTTCTTCTTTGTTAAAGGTTCTATATATAATTACTATTCTATGTGTGTGCTATGCTATGTATGTGGGTGCACATGTTACAGCATGCGTGTGGAAGTCAGAACAACTCTGTGGAGTGAGTTCTCTCACCTTTAATGGGTTCTAAGAAGCAAACTCAGGTTGCCAAGCTTGTGTGCCAAGTGTCTTTACCTACTGAACCATCCTGCCAACCTGTCTCAAACTTTACTTTTAAAACAGAAATCTGATGACAGCAAAGCACACTACTGTGTGTGACATGTGAGGGCAGTGTGAGTTCAGTAGACTTCATGCCAATGTGGGAACACTACATTTAGAGAAACGACTAAAAATTAATTGTCCTGGAAGAGGGAACCAAAACAATTAGAAATTCAAGATCTTCCTCAGCTACACAGACAGTCTGAAGACAGAGGCTACATGAGACTCTGTTTCAAAAGAAAAATTAAAAAATAAGATAACAATGAAATAAGTTGACCTTCAGAAAATGTAAAAGTACCTTTTATTCTCCTATCGTAATTGTAGTCTCCCAGGCTGACTGCCTCCAGCTGCTAACCTAGGCCTAGTCCTGGAAGCTCCTACTCTGAACAATCTTATCTAGACCTAAAAAGTTTTCAGCCTCTGAGACATACTGCTAAGTAAGCTCGCCCTTTCTAGTTCTTTCTGAACTCTGGCTAACTGGTTCAACTCAGCTGTTCTGGCTCAAACTTCCCCCCAAGCTGACTGACGCTCTGGCTTCTCTCTCTTGACCTCTGAATTACTCTAACTTTGGCAATATGTTCCAATCTTCTGGCTCCTCGTTCTCTGGCTTGTTCTGTCTTCACCTGTGTCTAGCTTGTTATCTCTCTGCAACCTGTCTCTCTTTAACTGTCCCAGTAAAACTGTCTCCTTTCTCTGTACCGTCCGTCCCTTAAGTAAATTCCCTTTCCTGTCTTTTCTCTGGAGAGTTGGGCATATCCTATTCTGTTAAATCTTTCTCTGATTGGTCACTTTGTCTGCCACTCAATTAGTACCACTTTCAAACATTGGTGTTTCTACAAACTAACTTTACCTTTGCTGTTTGGAATTAAAGGTGTGTACTAAGGGCGTGTCTGTATTTCAGGAAGAGGGTTTAACTAGAAACAGGTTTCTCAGTAAACAACACAATCTCAGGGTTCACAGTATGAGCAAATGTCCTGCAACAAGAAAAGTCATATTTTTCTAAAATCATTAATTGATATAATGTTGGGAGCCAATAGTTGGTGTTTATAAACAGGGTAACTTGAAAAATGACAAGACACAAGTTTTAATGTGGTAAGTCAGACCTGCAAATAAAACTAAGGTCGGGCTGGAGAGATGGCTCAGTGGTTAAGAGCACCGATTGTTCTTCCAGAGGTCCTGAGTTCAATTTCCAGCAACCACATGGTGGCTCACAACCATCTGTAATGGGATCTTCTGTTGTGTCTGAAGATAGCTATAGTGTACTTATATACAAAAAAAAAAAAAATTTTTTAAAAAAAAAAAAAAAAAAAAAAACTAAGGTCAATGCTAGGAAGGAAGATGTTGTGGTCTAACTACACCCCCGCCCCAGAACAGCTGCAGCAACTTTGTTCCATGCCTGCCAGTTATTTCATATTGTTGCTGTAACATGCCTGCCAGTCATTAACACAGAAAACAACTTGACAAGGTCATGCTGATCACTCATCCTGTTGTGTTATGTTATGTTTGTTATGTTATGTTTGTTATGTTATGTTATGTTATGCATGTCCTGAGGTTTGTTAATCTTAAGGAATTCCAGAAAGCTTTACACAGGACCCATCCAGGTAGAGGGCAATATGAACTGTGCGGCTTGAGTCTGAGCTGACCACTGGGCAGAACTCAGGAGCTCAGTGTGGTTTTTGTGGCTCACACTGAAGAATGCTACTAATAAGCCAAAAGTTATGATTGTAATATTTATGCTCTGTTATCTCAATCTTCAAAAATTCCTCCTTTCACCACCTCACTTACCTCACTCAGGACCAATCAATCAATCAGCTTAAAGGTCAGCTGATAATACTCTGTCTAGTAATGTAGTGCTGCTTCACTCTTGCCTTTTAAACTTTTAAACCTGGTTTTTCCTGTAAAAAGCCTGCTTGCAGGACAGATGGGTACCACAATTAGGTTATTCCTTGTGGTCCTAGTCTGATCAGTATCAGGGTATCTGATCAATGCTGATTGTGAGATCGATGCTTTGTGCAGGAACTCCTAGACCACAGCAGAAGACATGTCAGATGTAGCAGTAGCCCCCGCTGCAGGTGCATCAGGACAGATGACTGCAGTGGTCCAAGATATTACAACACATAGTAGGAAAGCCATAATATTTTCTCTTCAGAGGTAAAAGAAACATCTTTCTTTCACAAATAAGAAAAAAGTAGTCCAAAAGTCAATTTCTTAGTGAAAATCATGGAAGGATTCCTGATCTTATCCCCTAGTCAACTATTTTAGGTATGTATTTAGTTAGACTTTAGCCCCTCAAAAAGAAAAACCCTAAATGGACAGATGTTCTCATGCTAAATGAAGCCTTATGTTTTCGGTGGAGATGGTTTCACACTGTAGTCTAGGTGGGCCTAGAACTCACTGTATGGTGCAGAGCTGGTCTCAGACTCAGTCTTCTGAGTACTGGGACTGGAGGCCTGAAGTCCTACAATGAGACTGCTGCACAGCATCTGGAACGCACGCACTCATGCAGAGAAGCTTGATCAGGCTTTCTGCTCTGTTGGGGACATGTGAGAATCAGCAGGCAGATGCAGTTGTCCTCTAACCTCCACCACACCAGATGCTGTAGGGACTTGGATGGAGTAGAGAGAGAACGGCTGCTTCAAATATTTGCAGGAACTAAACATTTAAATTTGAAAAATACTGTTGAACAGAGAATGTAATACCATGTCCATAAAAATGTAAGGGACGCTTAAAACTTCAATCATATGTACTGGGCACCAGTGGCACAGATTTAAGAAGAATTACAAAGATAAACACTGCTCTAAAATAGGAGGTAAACACTAAGAAAATGATTTTTCACTCTTCTCTTCCCACTCTGAAAGAATGGCCAGACAACACAGACACAAATGCCTTTGTGTGTTAGCACAACTCACTTTCCATGCAAAAACTTCAACTTAATTTCCAATAAACATCATACTATTACATAGCACTCTTTTGAAAAGGTCATCAATATCATACATATTTCCTCTGAACTTCCAGATAAAATACCAACAAAAATAGAAGTACTGGAAAGACCACTCCTGAGTGGTTAAGAAAATGGGCAGCTTTTCCAGAGGACTCAAGTTCAGTTCCCAGCACCTACACGGCAGCTCACACCTGTTTGTAACTCCAGTTACAAACTCCAGTAACAGAAGATCTAACTCCTTCTTCTGATCTCTGAAGGTACCAGGAACATACATGATATACAGACACATAGGAAGGCAAAACACTCACAGATAAAATTAATAATGATAGGAGAAACTAGTGAGAAAAAAAGAAAACAAAGGAAGCCACACTATAATTCACAATAAAACTCCCTAACTCGGGGAATACCAATATCCAGAGCCTGTAAGAATCTTGGTTTGGAAGTAGCAGCTGTCACTATAGCATACTAAGTAGAGAACCTTGGAACTACAGTTAATACAGACAGCCTGAGGAAACAATATCCTCCCCTGTAAAGCCATGATACAATGTAACTGCTGCATATGACCTCCAGAAATGATGAAACTCCCAACCCTGAAATAGTCACTTCTGACCAGGATAGATGTGCCTGCCTCATTCTGTCTGGCTCACACAGAATCTAATATCAACTCTGTTGGAGAGGCAGAGGCCAAGGCACTGAGCCAGACATAGCTGCCTAAGCATCATATCCGTAACTTTACCAAGTAAGCACAAATCACAGTTTGAAATAACAATCTTTGAGATTCTTGAAAAATGCTCTGAACTTAAGACTTCTTCAGAAATCACAGGGACAAGTTTTTCCCTCATTAGATGAGATTATAGGAGAACACTAGCATGCAGGAGACCATGGTTCAATCCCCAGCACACCGCAAAAGAAAAAAGAAGCAAACAGAGAGCCAATGTAATTAAAGCATGGCTTCCTAGATCAGCATACCACCATTTATCTAACATCTCCTTAGAAATAACATGTAATCAGCTAATAAGGCAAATACAGAGAAATAATAATGTCACATGGAAAGTTCAGTAGGAAGTAGATTTAATGAAAACATCCCTTGAAGGGAATTTAAATGCCAAAACCACTTTTTTTTTTTTAAAAGACATATGCCATCAGCAATGCTTTCTTTCTGAAAAGTCAATTTCAAAAACATCCCTGTCCCCCAAGATATGTGTCTTGTTCATAGTGTAAGAACCAGGTTGCAACCCTGTGATTACTTACTTGTTAAAAAAGGGTTCAATGAGCTTTGATCTGGCAGACACACACATTTTTGGTGGACTGAGTAAAGAACCTAGTGAGGAGAGGCAGGGTATTATACAGAGCACATGGTCAAAATGCAGCTCAGACATACTGTGGTACACTCCGTGAGGGGAAACAGAACTCTCAAAGGTCCACAGAGCTTACAACAGGCAGTGTCAGCTGTCCCTTCAGTGTGTCCCTGCCTCAGCTCTTCTCGTTCCCCTCTCAACACCCTTCTGTTTCTATAGGGACGGCCAGACCCTAGGACCACGGTGGTGATGCAGGTTTCCATTCCTTCCCCACTCCCACATGGAAGCCAAATCCCAAAACATGATATCCATAAATGAGCTATTTGGGGGTCAAGTAGGGTAACTGGTTCCTTCACAAGAAACACGGGTGCTTCCTCCTCTAACACTACAGTATGAGGATACGTAAATGCAACTGTCCGAAAGTTGGTGTCCAGGTGTGGGTACCTCAATCCTGGGCTTCCAAGTTTCCTGCATCATGAGAAACTCGGGTCTGTTATCTAAGCCTGGTCTTTGGTAATTCATCACAGCAGGACACAGGAGAGAGCCACTCTATTTGACAGAAACATATATCTCAAGTACCTAAGTAATTAGCCATGGAGACGAAGCAGAGTCCTGTGATGTAGGCATCGTACCCTGCCTCGTGAAGCTGCTCAGAAGCTGTGTCATAGCTTGGAAAGCCTTCCGCACTTTCTAAGGAGAAAAAAAGGAGCAATCAGTTCAGACCAAAGAAAGTGGCCTCAGTTTCCTTACCAAGATTCAGCTGTAGGCCTCCGCAGTCACACTGACTGGAGCCATTTGCAATCTTATGTTTCCCATCCTGTGACAATTCTTCCTTGCTATTCTATCATAAATGTAGGACAAAGCAGAGATTAAACAGGACTCTGAGCTGGGGACAGTGGCCACACCTGTAATCGATGTACTTGGGAAGCTGAGGCAAAAGAACTACAGCAAGTTTTAGGCCAGCTTAGGCTAAATAGTTCTAGACCATCCTCGGCTACAAAGTAAGACTCTGTAAACAAAGTAAACTAATAACAAACCCACAAGACTGAGAGGTCACGTGGTGTCTATCAACCTCTCCTCTATCACTCACACAAACGCGAGCCTGGACAAAGCACTGCACCCCTAAGCCTCCCAGTTTTCTAAAAATAAGATGCTAATCCACCTTCCCTTGTAAGGCTTTTGAGGGTTACAAATGGCAAGATGTTGCTTACGTTCTCCCCTAGTGCCTGGAACATGCCACATGATCATAACCATCACCCATCAGTATCCCAAATAACCCCCACAAAACAAGCGAGTCCAACTAAATGCAGCAGGGCCCCTGGCTATTCCAAGCTTAGCAATTTATACAGACAAAAGCACACTTAACCCCAAAATAGAGCAGAGCTTGCGGTAATGCTGCCCTTAGTCCATGGGGCCACTGAACTACAAAGCCATTTATAAGATGATCTTAGTCACACTGCTACATACAGGTGCTGAGTGAATGTAAGAAGAATAACCTGCTTTTGAGTAAGTTCTGTACCAAAGAAATATGAAAATAATAGGACAGGATACAGCTCTTACTTATAAGTAATTATTTCCTAGAATCAAGCTGAAAATGAATGCTTAAAAGGTCACTGCCTCATCAGAAGCAAGAATGGAAACTATTGATGGAATGGCTGGAATCATTTATGCTTTTTATGTAAGAATTCTCTAATTTCCTACATACTAAATATTGGGCTTGACACTTGCTAAGAAAGAAAGCCTTTTAACACTGCAGTGCTTAAATAAGATCTAGACACCACCTGCTGAAGCTCGTAATTCCCCAGATCAATTATCCCATTCCACAGTTACACACAGGGCATGTGTCTCCCTCCCTCTACCTAGCTCACACTGTAATTGGATTCTTGGACTATTACTCAGAAGGGAAGCAAATGCCTATGGCCCTGTCTACCCTACTACACTCCATCACAAACTTCTGAACCATCAGTGCTGTGATCAGTGTCTCTGACCACAGCCCATGGAATGATAACTGCAGGTCAGCAGTACAATCTGGGTATCAGGACCAAGGATACAGCGCCCCAAAACACAGGGGTGGGGCCACACATACCACACAATTCATATGATACCACGTGTTCCTCCTGACCGCAGGCTTTCCTCAGTGATATTGTTTAGCTCAGGGGGCACAAAGGTGTGCTCTCATCTCTGTAGCACAGCCAGACCGTGGGTTTTCTGAGACCTAAAATGTATATCTATTGCATCTCCAATGATCACTCACTGACTCTGTCTCTGTTCAAACAATGCATCTGACAAAAGGATACATCAAGTTTTGGGAGAATTCCAAGCATTAGGAAATAAAAGCCTTAAAACTTTAATTGCCAAGCGTCACAGTGAATGGCTACCCAACTCTCTTAACATGATGTGGATACAGCTAGACGTGGAACTAGAATACTATCTTTATTCAAAAAGCAGCCATCCAGCAAGGGCCTGAAAGTTAACCCAGCCAAAGTCCACAGACAGCACATTATCATTCCCGAGACATTTCACATTCTTTTCTACAGAACACATTAGTAACTTCCAAAGCTTGACGGTTTTCAGGTTCAATATTCTTACCGACTTTAGGAGGGTCAAAAGGTGTCTCTTTCAACCGCTTTTCCAACTCAGCAAGGGATGTGTTGTTAATGATATCCTGAAAAGCAAGAGGTGGAGAATCAGAACACTTCATCTCAGAGCAAGAGATTAAGGAGAGCCAATTTAGGGTATACAGATGGAAAAAAGCATCCCATACTGCCCTCTTGTGTCTCTTAAAAGAATAGAAGCCATTAGAATACATTTGCTGAAGGAGCAAGTTCAAGGTTCACTACGGAAAGACACAATGAGGTGGAGAGACTTACAGTGTAAAACCTAAGACTCAGGCAGTCCCGGTGCTCGCTCACCTGTAACCCCACTACCTGGGAGGCTGAGGCGGCAGGATGAAGAGTTTAAAGCCAACCTCATTTCAAAAGCAAAGCTGTGAAAAAAACTGTGGTAGAGGAGAAAAACAAACTTCCATGTTTGCTGAGGGCTTGGGGGATGACGGCACTCTGACAAGCACTGCAGAGAGGCTACAGGCAGTCCTTAACTTCCAGGATCGCGGGCAGAGACACAGAACTAGAAAGCTCTGTCCTAGTGTACTGTTCAGAAGGCTTCAGAAACTCCTTGACAAGAATGTAATACATTAACTTAAATACTCTTTATTAGAATATATGTCCAAATATGTAAAGTAAGAAGGCAGGCAGAGAAAGGACAAATTGTTTGCAGGTATAACCTATTCAGTAACATAAATTATAAGCTGGGCAGCAGTTGGGCACGCCTTTAATTCCAGCACTTGGGAAGCAGAGGCAAGTGGATCTCTGAAATCGAGGCCAGTCTGGTCTACAAAGCAACTTCCAGGACAGCCAAGGTACTTATACAGAGAAACCTGGGGGGGTTGGGTGGTGGGGCTATCTTATTCAAAAACAGGAAAAATAAAGATAACTTCACATTTTTTATATTATTTCTATTCTTTTCCAATCTCTCTTCTTCCTTTCTAATTTTCTAATGTGTTTGAAATAATATTTAAATCAGAATTCCAAAGCTATTTGTGGTAGTCCAAAAAATTTCAAAGAGAGCTGGACATGCCGACATACGCATTTCCTAATGCTTGGAATTCTCCCAAAACTTGATGTATCCTTTTATCAGATGCTTTGTTTGAGGCAAAGGCTGTGGGATCAGGCATTCAAGGTTACTACATCAGCTATAGAATGAGTTCAAGGCCTGCCTGGCCATACCAAGAGTCAGTCTCAAACAAACAGAAACTTCAAATGCTACCTTGTGAGTGATAGTTCAGATTTAAATAGTACCTTAAAAGGCTGCGTGCTGGCCATCAACTTAGTATCCAAGAGTCTGGAAGCAAAATACATTTTAATAAGGTAAATAAAGTATGTATCAATATTGAAAATGCACTTTGTTAAAATATAAAAATACTTAAAATATTTCATAAGTAAAACACTTTCATAAAACACATAGAAGTGGGGAGATGAAACAAACACACTGGTCAGTGTGAACTGAGTGGCAACGTGGCTGATGAGCTGAGAACAGAGTCCCATTGCTGGCTTTCTTCACTCACCAAAATGCTGTATACAGTCCAAACTGAGCCAAAGGAACAGGTTCCATACCTATACTTAAAGGAATGAGGCTAGCTAGCATCTATCTTGAAAGTGAGCCAAACACCCCACATTTTACTTTCTATGGGATCTACCCCCTGGTTTGAACTCTAACAGGAGCCAAAATCTGCAAGGGAAGTTTCCTGCTACTATTTCTTACAGTGCCAGCTAAGCTCTACTGTCAACACTGACTGGATTTGGAATGACCTATGAGCACACCTCCATGTCAGCCTTTGAGGAAGCTTCCAGAGGTTTAGCTGAGGAAGGAAGACCCACCTAGAAAGCAGGTAGCACTACCCCCACTGAGTGGGTAAAATAGAAGAGAAAGGCAGATAAGTCCTTTCTCTGCTTCCTGATCTGTTCTTGTGAGGAGTGCTTGACTCCACGAACCCCACGGTCCCTTTCCCATTAAGACAGACTGTACCCTCAGACCATGCACCAGCTGATTTTGTCAGGTATTACATCACAGCAGTGAGAAAAAGAAGAACACCTAACTACTCTACTACAGGGACCAGAAATAGTAGGGAAGAGAATGACACGTAAAGATTCTCTCTATCTAAATCTAGTTCCACATAAATGTAAACATTTCGGCTATGGCAGCAATAACTACCCTAACTTCACTTCTTCAAAAGACATATCGCCTTACTGTATAAGCTCCACGAATTTTACATGTGGTTGATACACATAGCATAGTCAAATTAGCATGCAATACAATGCTGACTGGAAAACACTAATAGTACTGGCATTGATGAAAGAAAGTGCGTGGGGCCAGGAAGCCATAGGATCAGAAGGAGCAGGCCTGGAGCAAGACTGGGGTCAATGGGGGTCAATGGGCAGGAGTGGGATTGCGTCCGTCAGGCTCCAGGTCTGCATGTCCTGGTGTACGTTGTTTTGTGTCTGGACCCTTGGCTCCCCAGAGGAGGTCACGTAGGCAGTGGTCAGGTTAAACTTCCTTTCCCCTTATAAGGTCAAATCCAGCAGCACCTAGAATTCCTCCTCATGCAAATGAGGCACCCTGACCCCAGCCAATAATGTACACTCACCCCATACCCTCCACAAAGGTTTGAACAGCCTTTGTTTCCCCCAATAAACTGAACCAGTTCTCTGAAGCTGCTCTCAGATGCATGTGTTCTTTACCCTGCACTCATCACTAACCAAGATTCTGCCTGTGTGCACCCGCCTTCCAGTCTAGCTGCATGATCAACGGGGCTGGCTACCCAGAGAGGGAGAAGCAGATGCTGGATGGCAGAAGTGAGGATGAGGAAGGCCTGCAGCCTCTAGTTCTTAACTGAGGAGACAGCACTGTCAGTTGAGACACATCAACAATTAAATAGGTACATCCCACACACGTGAATGGCCAGGACTGTGACAGGACCCTTCACCAGTCCTTCAGACAGCAGGATGCAGGAGAGAAAAAAGGGAGCCATCAACTATTTTCTACTTTCACTCTAAGATAGAATCTGATCTTTAATGGGATGGCTGATCAAACTATTCATAAAGTTAAACAATCGACTATGGCAAAGCTGGGCTCTTCTAGCCATTAAATCCCTTCCCAGCTTGCACAGCTGACTACTGGTGCTGCAAAAGCCTCGGTGAGTGTCAGGACGGACCCTTGAGGAAGGCTTACCTGGGGAAGATACATGTCGTCATCTCCTTAAACTCACTCAGGTCCTGAAAGGCAAGAAGATGACCTGTCACCCCAGCAGAGCACAGCACTGCTAACTACTCAGGAGCCACCCCAGTTCTCAGCTATCTCAAATACTGTCATGCTTCAAGCTAAACGGTAAGATCCACAGGTAACTAAGAAATATTTCTTACAAGCTGGAGAGATGGCTCCGGAGTTAAGAGTGTTGTGCTCTTGCAGATGACCTAGGGTAGATTCCCAGCGCCCACGTGGCGGCTCACAACCACCCATACCTAGTTCCAGGTACCGGATGCTCTAACCTCCTGGTCAATGAGAGCCACAGGGCAGGAGAGAACCACCTCCTACAGCTGTGCTCAGACCTCCACAGGCTCACCTCAGCAACACATATAACACACAGACATTACACAAAATTAAAGGTTTTAATGTAATGAAAATTAAATAAATAATACATTTAGGAATATCTCCGAGTTCTCACTCCCTGAGAACTATGTAGCCTGGATAGGTAATATAAAGATTCTACAGCTAAACTTATGAGGAAGTGATTCCATCACATGTAAAGTACTGCTGACTTGGGAGACTGCACCTCAGGGAGTTCAGTGTTAGCTGACAGACTGTACTCCACTTCACAGACTTAGGCTAATAGTGACACTAAGTGGCATCACTACAGTGAGTGGGAATGGACACACTGTAAAGCAGCTGAAATCTCTGAGCCTATCTCTGGCTGTTAGTTAAAAATGACCATAAAAACAGAGACTTTGGAACATGCGTATGATTCCTGCCTAAGTACTCAGTCAATTGCTAACGTGGCACTAAAAGCTGTTGGAGGATATCTGAGCATACTGTGAACCAAGATTGTGTAGTTTACCAGAAAAAGCTATTTCTAGTTGTGGCATGGATCAGCCCTTAGCACACACCTTTAATCCCTCTGACTGGAACATACACACTCTTAGTATACACCTTTAATTCCAAATAATGAAGGTAGTTAGTTTGTAGAAGCATCCACGTTTGAAAGTGATATCTAATTGAGTGGCAGACAACGTGATGAATCAGAGAAAGATCTGACAGAATAGGATATGCCCAACTCTCAAGAAAAGAGCGGAGGGGCTGGAGAGATGGCTCAGAGGTTTAGGGCACTGGCTGCTCTTTCAGAGGTCCTGAGTTCAATTTTCAACAACCACATGGTGGCTCACAACCATCTGTAATGGGACCTGATGCCCTCTTCTGGTGTGTCTGAAGATAGCAACAGTGTACATTAGATAAATATATAAAATAAATAAATTTTTAAAAAAAAAAAAAGAGCGGAAAGAGAAGCTACTCAAGGGGTGGTTATAAAGAGACAGGTTGCAGAGAGAGCAAGCTAGACACAGGTGAAGACAGATCAAGCCAGAAAATAAAAAGGAGCCAGAAGAGTAGAAAAGATTGCCAGAATTAGTTTAAGGCCAAGCAAAGTAATTCAGGAGAGAAGCCAGATTGAATCAGTTTGGAGAAGAGTTTGAGCCAGAACAGCTGAGTTGAATCAGCCAGCCAGAATTCAGAAAGAACTAGAAAGGGTGAGCTTACTCAGCAGTAAATCTCAGCAGCTGAAAACATTCTAGGTCTAGATAAGATTGTTCAGAGACTAGAAGCTTCCAAGACTAGTACTAGGTTAGCAGGATTAAGCCTCTGAGAGAACACCTCAATCAGGTGACTGAAAATTGCTTTTAACAAACAGTAAGTACCTAAATTAGACTATTCATTTTACAGGTTTATTTTGATCAGGAATTCTAGGGCAAAAATGAGAGTACTTTGGTTTTCAATTAGCCTATTTACATACATTATTGCCATGCTAGCCTGGGTAGTGACGCCCCTGACCCTTAGTAAACTCATGCTTCAGAGCAAGCTGCATTTACAATTAGCTTTTCAAGCCTCTAAACACAGACTATATTTAACTTGAAATACACTTCAGGGCTGGAGAGATGGCTCAGCGGTTAAGAGCATGGACCGCTCTTCCAGAGGTCCTGAGTTCAAATCCCAGCAACCACATGGTGGCTCACAACCATCCATAAAGAGATTGGATGCCCTCTTCTGGTGTGTCCGAAGACAGCTACAGTGTACTACTCATAATAAAATAAATAAATAAATAAATAAATCTTTAAAAAAAAAAAAGTCAACGAAATACACTTCAGCTTCTCAATGGCTGTTGCTGAATCAATGGACAATACATGAACAAGGGTTAAGGCTAAGTCAAACAAAAAAAAATGCCCTAATGTCTGTCGTTAACCTTTCAACACCACTAAGAAGTTCTACAAACAAGAGAAAAGTAGAATTTTGGCCACCTCCAGGAGAAACAAAAAATACTGGACTAACGCCTACAAGGCCATCCTCAAGTAGCAGGAGGTCCTATAAGAAACTCTCCACTGAATAACAAGACATAGTTTCTTTCTTTTTATTTTCATCTTGGTTTGTCTGTGCACATAATGTGTATATATATATATATATACATTGAGCATAAGCCTGCCATAGTGCATGTGTGAAAGAACATTTCTAATGTCAGGCTTCTCCTTCGAACATGTTTGAGCCAGGGTCTCTTGTTCACCATATGCCAGGCTGCCTCACCCATAAGCTTCCGAGGATTTTCTCTCTCCACCTTCCATCTTGTAGTAGGAACTGTGGATTCTAGATAAGCCACTGACTAGCTTTACAATTACATTTATAAAATATGGTGCCAGTGTCTGGAGAGATGGTTCAGTTAAGAGCACTGGCTGCTCTTCCAGAAGACTGGGGTTCAATTCCCAGAACCCACATGGCAGCTTTTAACTGTTTATAACTCTAGTCTCAGGGGACCTAATGCCCTCTTCTGGCTTCCGTTGGTACTACAGGTAAGCAGGCTGTAGTGGTTTGAATATAAATAACCTCATAGGCTCATATGTTTGAAAGCTTGATCCACAGTTAGCAGAACTGTTTGGGAAGGATTAGGTGAAACCTTGTTGGGAAAGGTATGTTACTGGGGTTTGGGGTTGCAAAAGCCAGGATGCAAAGCTCTCAGCTACTGCTCCAAGGCCATGCCTGCTTCCTTCTCACCATGGTGATTACGGACTCACACTCTAGAACTGTAAGCAAGCCTCAAATTAAATACTTTATTTTCTAAGAAATCCTTTGATCATACTTTCTCTTTACAGCGACAGAACAGGCAAGACTGTGCTGGCTGGTCTTATGTCAGCTTGTCTTTCAGGTAGAGTCACCTGAAAGGAGGGAACCTCAACTGAGAAGATGCCTCCGCAAGCTCGCTGTCTTAAGTAGTAATCGATGGAGGAGAGCTCACCCCACTGTAGGTGGTTCCATGCCTGGGCTGGTGACCCTGGACTTATTATAAAAAAGAAGGCTGAGCAAGCCGGTAAGGCAGTATCTATCCATCTACCATCCATGGCCTTTACATCAGCTCCTGCCTCCGGGTTCCTGCCCTATTTGAGTTTCTATCCTGACTTCCTTCCATGATGAACACTGATATGGAAATGTAAGTCAAATAAACCCTTTTCTCCACAACTTGCTTTTTGGTCATAGTGTTTAATCAAAAACCCTTAGACAACACCCATACACAAAAATAAAATAAATGTTTTTTAACTTAAATTTGGTGGCAGGAAGTGTAATTATTCTACCATCTTCAATACACTGTCTCCTATTCTCACCATTTTTTTTCCATAGCTAAACAAAAGAACCATGTTTTTTCTTTCTGATAATGCAGGGGATGAAAAGACATGTGTGTGTTCCTGTACACACACTAAATCACCTCAGGCACCTTGATGAGATAAAACTGTAATCACCTGCTTTCTGGTTGTACTGGCTGGTTTTGTGTGTCAACTTGACACAAGCTGGAGTTATCACAGAGAAAGGAGCCTCACTTAAGGCAATGCTTCCATGAGATCCAGCTGTAAGGCATTTTCTCAATTAGTGATCAAGGTGGGGAGGGCCCATTATGGGCTGGTACTCCAGGGTTCAATAAGAAAGCAAGCTGAGCAAGCCAGGGGAAGCAAGCCAGTAAGTAACATCCCTCCATGGCCTCTGCATCAGCCCCTGCTTCCTGATCTGCTTGAGTTCCAGTCCTGACTTCCTCTGGTGATGAACAGCAATGTGGAAGTGTAAGCTGAATAAACCCTTTCCTTCCCAACTTGTTTCTTGGTCATGATGTTTGTGCAGGAATAGAAACCCTGACTAAGACACTGGTAGAATTTGAATTGGACTGGCTTCATTCAAGTTCACATTTTCTGAGCACTCACACATAAGGTGAAGTCAATCCTCTTCAGATCTATCATTTAGGAGAAGGGGCTGTGCCATATAAAACAGAGCAAAACTTAGGCACCAGGAAACCCCAAAGCCCTGGAGGATTGGGCACTGAAGGTTCTAGCAAGGCAGCAAACAGAGAAGAACTGTGTGGTAGGAAAGGTTTAAGTGGAGATGTAGCCTGAGAACATGGAGCAAGGAAAGCAGGCAGAAGCAAGCAAGGACCCAAACCCAGGCCAGCCAGAGCACACATCAGCCTGCCTGGGAACATGGAATCTCATAGAGACTGGAGCACATAAGCAATCAAATACAACCAGACAGGCCCAACTCCAAAGAGTCAGCCAGATGCAGAAATAAAGAATGTGGGATTATCTGAGGATCTTTAGGATCAGTGATGTGAAGAGAGCCACACATCAGAGGAGTAGAAAAGCAGTGGTCAGAAGACATTTGTCAAATCAACACTTAATGCCTTCCGTGCGCCTGGAATTTCTGCTTGCTATTAAGAACACCAGAAGCTCAATATTAAATATGCTCCCTCAGTCCTTATGGTAATTGCATCATCAGTAACCTTAACCCTAACCCGAACCCTTGCTCCTTTGGTCTCCATGGCTAGTAAGACATGAATGACTGAAAACAACCATGAGCTAGTCTGTAGACACAAAATGCAAATTCCACTTTCACTGGAATTCTTGCATCCTAGAGAGTGATGGATGGGCTGTCATGGAAGTGGGCATACTGCTCTCCTCCAAAAGACCATCAGGGGCTGATGGGACAACATGACCTAGCAAACGTCAAGAGAACCAAATCTTACAAGCAACAAATGATGAGTCCAGACTCACAGCAATTTAAAGTGGACTGAGCCAGGAAATGTAATCTGAGCACTTGAACCTAGGAGTTCAAAGGCAGTCAGGGCTACGTATAAGATTCGATTTAAAAAAAAAAAAAAAAAAGTGGGGCTAGTGAGATGGCCCCTGGTTAAAAGCACTTGCTGATCTTCCAGAGGACACAGGTTCAATTCTCAGCACCCATATGGTGGCTCACAAATATTTGTAACTCCAGTTTCAGGAAGTCCAACACCCTTCTCTGGCCTCTGCAGCATTAGGCAAGCAAATAGAGCACATTCATACATGTAGGCAAAACAATCATACACTTTAAAAATTATTTACTTTTATTTGTGTGTGTATATGGATGAGTTTATGGATACTACATTTTTGCAAGTGATCTGGGAGGCCTGAAGGCACCAGATCCCTTGGAGCTGGAGTTACAGGCAGTTATAAGGCACCAATGGGCCAGAACAAACCCAGGCCCTCTGAAAAAGCAGCAAGTGCACTTAACCACTGAGACACCTCACTTGCCCTAAAATAAGTTGTTTTGTTTTTTAGTACATAAAAATAAAGCATAGTATGATGGCTATTCTTGGTTAACTTGACTACATGTGGAATTATGTAAAACCCAAATGCCTGAGCACACCTGTGAGGGACTTTTCCTCCCTTCCTTCCTTCCTTCCTTCCTTCCTTCCTTCCTTCCTTCCTTCCTTCCTTCCTTTCTTTGTTTCTTTCTTTATTAACAATTAAGTCATCTAAGTGGGACGACCCACTTCTACTCTGAATTTTTGAGGTGAGAAGACAGACCTTTAATCCTGATTTTTTGAGGGGAAAGATCCACCTTAAATCTGTGCCACACCTTCTGTTGGCAGCCTACATAAAGAACATGGAAGAAGAAAACATTGTTCTCTTTGTCTGCTACTCTTGCTATTACTGGCTCAAGTCCATTCCTTCACTGGCATTAAAGATACTTCTTAAGGCTTCTGGCATGTACTGAAGACCAGCTGAGACATGTAACCTCTTGGACTGAACAGCTACTAGATTCTTGGACATTCCACTAATAGACAGCCATGGTTTGTCTAGCTATAATAAATCGTGTGCGTGTGCATGTGCGTGTGCGTGTTCATTCTATCAGTTCAGTTCCTCTAGAACCCTAATATTCATGGACTGGCAAACTAGAGCCACACAACCCAAATCTGGATCACCTGTTGGGGATTGTGCAAGAGGAACAACAAAACAGCTTTAGAACTCATGGACTGTGGCCAAGCCAGTAGCACAACCATGATGGCAGTGCCTGCCTCAGAGAGGCGGAACCCAGAGGACTGTGTGTCCTGAGGACTTCCTACTGCTGTGGAGTATAGCTCTGCTTGTTGCCCTCATGGTCATCTCATCCCTCATACTCTGTGAGTTGTATGGAAACGCTAAGGGGGTTCCAGCCCCTCACTGGACAATGTCATTGGCACTTACAACAGTGACTGATCTTTTTCAAGCACTGCTGCTGTAGCAGATTAGTGATTCAACCACCACCCTCAGACAGAACTAAGAGATGCAGATTATTAGTAAAGTTAGGTTAAGATGTTTTTGTTAGTGGCTTTGACAAAATCTAAGAGAACAAAAAGTTCAGAAAGACACGGTTTTGATAATTGAATGAAGGATTTTGGGGGTGAGGTAGTAAGAACAACAGCAGCCCGACTAGCACCGGTTGGCATTCCTCTCCGTGATCAAGGTGGTGATTAGTTTCTTACACTCATTTTTGCCCTCATCTTCCTGATATAATTTAATAAAAAACTGTTAATGAGTAGGTGTGCACCTTGAAGATTTAAAGTAAAAATGACTGTTTTTTATATGTAAAAGTTTAGATTTATGATTCTTTTAAGTTTTTTAAGAATACTTTTAAAGATAAATAACAAAATCAATGATCCTATGATTATAACCACACATTGCAGCCTACCAGTAATGTAACCACATTGTAATTTTTATATTGCTTGAAAGATTTTGCTAAGATATACTGCCTGTGGGAGAAGAAATAAAGTTCTTAGAGGCTACAAAGTTCTTCATTCACCGAGTATGTAGGTGTGTGTGTGTGTGTGTATGTGTGTGTGTGTCTGTGTGTGTTCTGCCAAGCCCAGGCCTCTCCCTTCACATCCTAACGTGAAAGTTTACAGCCAACTCCTCATTTTTCCCCTTAAATCAGGTATTATCCAACATAGCAGCCTCGGGTTATAATAGCAGACTAGAGAGTTGTCACAGCACTATGCATTCTGGAAAACCCCAAATATTTTACTAGAGGGTCTTTTATAAAAATGCTGCCAATGTGTAGAACAAGAGACAAACTGAATGTTAAATGGGGAGAAGGACTCAAATCCAGGCTGAACTCCAGAAGAGAAGGACGGCTACTTGACAGGTAAGTAAGATCTCAGGTATGAAGGACAGCATGGAGTCATCAAGATTATCCTCTGGGCTGGCAGAACTCAGGCTGACATGAAACACAGGATCGGAGCTGAGAAATCAGAGTAGCAGAAACAGAAAATAGAACTGGTTTAAAAACAGTGAAGGAAGAATAAAGGGGGGAGCCAAACTTTGAAATCTCCTTTGAGATATATACATATTAAAAGTGCCTTGGTCTGAGGGCTAGAGTCTAGCCCTAACTGTACACCTGGACCGGAGGGAGACCAGAGCTGGGGATGGACGTTGGAATATTCGTGGTTCACGTCATGGCAGACAGTGAGGTCTTTGAAGGACAAAAAAAAATGAAGGAGGGTGGAGGCAGAGTGATGGGGGCAAGAGACACAGCCACAGCAGTTATGGAGTGAGGGAGTAAAGCCACTAGAGGGGCAAAAGGCATGTGATAATGACCCAGATGACCTGGCTCCAAGTACAGAAATACTACCGAGGTCCCCAGGGAGCCGCACGGTGCTCAGCAGCAGCAGTCAAGGGGTCATGCTCTTTCCAGCTCTCCCAGGTCTAATTTTGGAGATACCTGTGGCCTATCCTGTGTGCAGCAGTAAATAAGCAAACCTATCATCATTGATTGAGGAAACAAATATTTAGTCTTGCTCTGGCAATACCTGACAGCTATCAACCCCTTACAATAGCTCATGTATACATCCTATCAAAACAGCAAAGCTGGTTCAGCAGCTCAGAGTACTTTCAAACTATCTTCCTAGGTCCCAAGAAAAATATTTTAAAGATGATGTCTGAGTTCAGTGATGAACAGCATGTGCTGCTCTTTCAGAAGACCCAGCATCCACCTCACAGCTTAGAACCTTCTGTCACTCCAGTCCTAAAGTACCTTCTTCTGAAACTCCTTAAGTACCAGGCATGCAAACATACATGCAGGTAAAACATCTGTCATATACATAAAATAATAAAAATAATACAGAGAAGCACATAAGGTCTTACTAGGAACATGCCACATACAAGGAAATGAGGACTTACAACCCAGACAGAGAGCACTCACAGAAAAGGCAGGTGGGTTTGGACACTGCAGTCACTTACCGCAGGCAGGGGGCAGTAGAACTGGTGAATCGTGTGCATGACATCCAAGAGCATGTTGTGTCCAACAACCAGCTTCCCCTGGGGAAGACAGGTTAGAAAAAGCATGTCAGAGTTGCATCAGGGCTTACAAATAAGGTGGATGCTTCAGATGAGACAGAGTTACAACATAGCTAGGCCAGCTGGCTGCTCCCTAGGTAACCCACACAGGCCTCATGTTCTTCCTGCCTCAGCTTCTCAAGTGCTGAGATTACAGCTGCACAGCTACTATTCCCATTCTTAATGATTTTTTTCCATTTTTCACATTTTTATTAATCTTGTTATTTTCAAAAGTTTGATGTAGTTTCTTGTTGGTTTTGGTTTTTTAGACAAGTCTTGCTATACTGTCCAGGTTGCCCCTGAACTTCTGAGCTATAGCAATCCTTCCTCCCGCCTCAGCCTCCCTGAGAAGCTGAGACTATAGAGAACAACTGTGCCTTGCTGGAAGTAGTTTGACTGAAGCACTCTAAACAATAAAATCCGAAATCCCTAGAACTTTGACTGTGAATATATACCTTTAAGACTCTTAAAACATCTTTAAAACCTACATGTTTAAAGATTTATTTATAACAATGTTTATAAAATGTAAAAATAACTACTTCCAAATGTTGTTAAACTCAACACATTTTCACTTCCTATGGCATCTATATCCAGTGGCTCCTGGCACACCTTTGCTTCTTTTAAAAACGTGTTATTAACGTGTGTGTGCACTTGAGCCCTCACACACGCACGCACATACTTGAGTGGGTGGCGAGGGGACAGCTACACAAGCCATAGAGTGCCTGCGGAGGAAGACTGGGTTACACGCTGTAGGCCACATCCCCTCCTTCCACGTCTACATGCATTTGGAACACCAGCCTCGGTCACCAGGCTTGCACGGCAAGTGCCTTTTCCCACTGAGCCATCTCAATGACCCGCATTGCTTTTCAATCATACATGTACAATAAATTACTCCATTTTAGTAGCCCTAACAATAAAATTCTTTATTAAATTTATAAAAATAAAAAAAAATACCTACTAATATACCTTAGATTTCCCAGCCCTATGATTCCTCAGAGAATAGAGAGAAGATGTTGCTGTTTCAGTTTTGGAGGTCAGGAGAATAGGAGTTGAGATAAGATCTAATATAGCCCAGGCTAGCTTTGAACATCTATGTAGCCGAAGATAACCTTTAACTATTGACCTTGTGCTTCTGTTCCCCAAGTGCTGAGATTAGGCTTGTGCCACCATGTCCAGCTTTTCTTTCAAACTTTGCTTGTTTGTTTTTGTCAAAATAGTGGGTTACAATGGATGTTCTGTTTTGTTTGACATAGGAGACTCTCTCTGTAGCCTGGGATGAGCTGGATCTCACTGTGTAGTCTTGGCTAGATGACTCTATCTTTAACATAAACATTGTCTTAGTGTTTCTACTGCTTTGATGAAACACTATAAACACAAAGCAATTAGGGGAGAAAAGGGTTTATTTGGTTTACACTTCCACACGCTGTTCATCTCCAAAGGAAGTCGGGAAAGGAACTCAGGACAGGACAGGAACCTAGGGCAGGAGCTGAAACAGAGGCCATGGAGGGACTGCTTACTGACTTGCTCTCCATGGCTTGCTCAGTCTGCTTTCTTATACAACTGAGGGCTACCAGCCCAGGGATGGCACCACCCACAACGGGCTAGACCCTCTTCCATTGATCACTAATTGAGGAAATGCCTTACAGCTGTATTTCATGGAGGCATTTTCTCCACAGAGACTCCCTCCCCGCTGATGACTCTAGCTGTGTCAAATTGACACAAAACTAGTCAGTGTAAACATCAAACACTACAGTGAAACTTTTTACAAAGTTTCAATGGTTCTCTATACAATATGCCAAACTCAGAAGTCAACTTGATTCTTTGACATAATTAATCTTATAAAGTATCCCAGATCTAACAAGATGAGGTTTGGTTTGGTTTTGGCTCTGTATCTGTGTAAGTCTTGAGTCCCAGTGCAATGTTAAAGTATCAAGCACTTTGGCAGCAGACTCCAATTAGAATGCAGAAGCTAAGAAGAAAAGACTTGGAGAAAAGCATCTTTTTTTTTTTTTTTTTTTGGTTTTTCGAGACAGGGTTTCTCTGTGTAGCCCTGGCTGTCCTAGAACTCACTCTGTAGACCAGGCTGGCCTCGAACTCAGAAATCCACCTGCCTCTGCCTCCCAAGTGCTGGGATTAAAGGCGTGCACCACCACCGTCCAGCTGGAGAAAAGCATCTTGACTAGACACTATGAGGCCAAAAACTTCAAGAGCTTCAGAAAAGGTTGGAGTCTAGTTGCTATGAAGAAACACCATGACCAACACAACTCTTCTTATAAAATAAAGCATTTAATTGGGTCTGGCTTAAAGGGTTAGTCCATTATCATAATGGTATGGAACATGGTGGTATGGATGTCACTGAAGCAGTAGCTGAGAGCTACATCCTGATCCAAAGGCAAAAAGAGAGACTATGGGGTTGGCATGAGCTTTTAAAAACTCAAAGCCCAGCTCCAGAGAAACACTTCCTCTAGCAAAGCCACACATCCTGTTCCTTTCAAGTAGTGCCACTCAAATCTGTGAGCCTATGGGGCTATTCTCAATCAAACCACACCAACCATATTCTGCATATAGGACTGTGTGTATATATACAGTATCCAGTGACATCTAAAGCCAGGACAGCACAGAAGGAACCCCAGGCTAGATCTTAGTTTCAAACTGCATTCTAGAGGCTACAGGATGGACCAATGGCTAAGAGAAAATAGTGTCCCAAGACCAGTGCTGGCTGGCTCATAATCACCTGTAACTCCAGCTGGAAAGACCTCTGAGGAGGCTCTTGTCTAGCTTCTGCAGGTAACCTCATTATGAATGGCATACAAATTCAGATAAAAATAAATGTTCCAGGCTGGGCTAGCCTATTCTATAGAGTGAGTTCCAGGAAATAGAGGACTACATAGAGAAACTGTTTCTTGAAAAACAAACAAAACTCCATTCTCCTGGAACCAGAGCTCTTTAAAAGAAGTCACAGTTTCCAGGGGAAACACAACTTGACACCAGAAAATGTTCAAAGTAATGGGACAGGAAACTTGCTCAAAGGACATAAAAGCCAAACTAAAAAAGCACCAATTAAAACTGTTCCAAATTGAGCAACAAAATAAGCAATAAAAATACTAGGCTATTGAGCTGGAGAGATGGCTCAGTGGTTTAGAGCACTGACTACTCCTCCAGAGGTCTTGAGTTCAATTCCCAGCAACCACATGGTAGCACATAACCATCTGTTATGGGATACGATGCCCTCTTCTGGTGTGTCTGAAGACAGCAACAGTGTACTCACAAACATAAAATAAATAAATCTTTAAAAAAAAAAATACTAGGTCATAGCCAACCATGGTAGTAGACACCTGTACTCCTAGCACTTGAAAAGTTGAGGCAACAGGATGGAATAACCTAAATATCTGTCTCAAAAACAAACAACAAAACTGGGTTGCTAGTGTTGATTGTTATGATATGTTTACATGCTTGGTAGCCTAGACTAGCCTCCCAACTCCTGACCTTCTTGCCTCTGCCTCTCAAGTACTGAGACAACAGAAGTGCAACAGCACAACCTGCTCACAAAAGGTATTTACTACCTACGAAGGAAAAGCAGTAACTTCACAGAACAGCAATTCAGTAGACAGCACCTCAACAATCCATTACTGAGGTCAATATCATAAGTACCACTTCTGTGGTATTCTTGCCAAAGCAGAACATTCTGATTTTAAACATGAATCAACAAATCCCAGCTGAGGGACATTTAGCAAAAACACTGAAAAATCATCAACACTATCAAGCTACATAGACAAAGAAAGATTATCAAAGTCTACACAAGCAAGGAGTGAAAATAAGCAAATACAAGCAGTCCTGGACAGAACTTTGAAGAGTTAGCTGAGAAGCCCCTGAAATTCAAATTAAGGTTTTAGTTTACTTCCTCATATTATACCAATATGAACTTCCTGGTTCTGATAATCACAGAACAGCAATGCAGGATGTTAGCATCAGAAACAGTTGTCCAAGATATACATGGAGATTCTTTATTATTCCTGTGACATTTATGTGAGTATAAATAAAATCAGAAGCCTGAAGCTTCATCCCTGGAACCAACACAATGGAAGAAGAGAAGAGATTCTCAGAGATTATCCTCTGGCCTCCATGGGTGTCTGTGTACACACACAGGGACAGAGAGACAGAGACAGAGAGAAAGAGGCTAGACATGTAGCTAGGTGGGCAGAAGTTTTGCCTAGTAACTGTAAGATCTTAAGGTCAAATCTCAGTAGCATCGAAATACTTATAAATATATAAAACATATAACACAGATCTCCACTGACTGGATAATGATTTAGTGTAATATAAATATCCCAGAGGAGTTGGAGGGGAGCTCCAGAGATATTTCAGTGGTTAAAGAGTGCACACTAATCTTGTAAAGAACTCGAGTTCAGTTCCCAGTATCCACACTGAGCAGCTTACAACAGCTCCAGGGGAATCTGACACTCTTCTGTACTCTGTAAGCAGCTGCACTCCCAAGTCCACACATACACATTCAGGAGAAACACCCATACACATGAATATATTTTTATTTAATAAAAAAAATTTAAAGGGTACTAGATTCCACCTTCAATCCTGCAGATAGATAGATAGATAGATAGATAGATAGATAGATAGATAGATAGATAGAT
>NW_021604753.1:1025727-1043577 GCF_004785775.1 Grammomys surdaster | reverse complement strand
GATAGATAGATAGATAGATAGATAGATAGATAGATAGATAGATAGATGTGTCAACTGGCTTAATAGAGCTGATTGATATGAATAAAACATTAAGCCAGGCAGTGGTGGCGCACACCTTTAACCCCATCACTTGGGAGGCAGAGGCAGAGAGATTGTTGAGTTCAAGGACAGCCTGGTCTACAGACTGAGTTCTAGGAAAGCCAGGGCTACACAGAGAAACCCTATCTCAAAAACAAACAAATAAATTAATATTAGAAATAACTTCATTTAAGATACATAACTTTTTTCTCACTGTTTCCTCTAAATTCTAGGAAAAAGTTTTATTTAGATCTTTTTATTAAACTGAGTGTTTTAAAGAGATTCTTGTCATTTTCCAAGTTCTCCGATCTGCCCAGGCTCCATAGGTATTCAAAGGTATTATTAACGCCTTCTGTATTTTCTGAGTATGCATAGCTAAGCAAATAGAAATGCATATCTCCTTGTGTATAAGGAGAACAAATGCCTCAGCTTTGGAAAGTAAGCTGAATTTTTATGCTAGTTAACTTGGATCAAAACTGAAGACCCCCTGCTTCTCAAGCATGCTGGCTAAGTGTTCAAACAGTACAAAGTATGGCCAGAAACTACATCTCTGGGTACCTGTGTTCTTAGTAGCTACTGAAGTGACCCACCCCTTTCTCTTCTCAGGATGACACAATTTTATGTTCAGTACAGTTTAACTGTGCTTGAGTAACAGAGTTCTTTACAGCTAATGATCTTTTATACAACTCTGTCATTTGTGTTGTCTTCAAATGAGGACACATTGTGAGTCCTCTCGACTGTCCGTGTTGACAGATGACTTGAACTGTGAGAGGCTCTCAATGAGCAGAATCTAAGTAAGGGACAAGACAACTCCTTCTGAACAGTGGGGGCACACGCTGTTAGTCCCAGCACTTGGGAGGCAGAGGCAGGCGGATTTCTGAGTTTGAGGCCAGCTTGGTCTACAGAGTGAGTTCCAGGACAGCCAGGGCTACACAGAGAAACCCTGTCTCGAAAAACCAAAAAAAAAAAAAAAAAAAGACAATTCCTTCCTAGACCCAACTGCCCACGACGGAGAAAGTCTTAGACCCAGTTGACCTACTGTCCGAGCAAGAGATCCAACTGGTTTACCCATGCCAAAGGTGGGCAGCTTTCAGAAGGCCAAGGAAATGCTACCACATTTACACAAACAGCCAGCATATTTTTAAAGCTTTATTATTACTAAGATTATGATAGATGAATTTTGGGATTTAATTGCAATTCTATAAAGGAAGTCAACTTGTAATTATTTATCCTCTGGACCCCTCTACTTGCTCCTTGACCTTTTTTTTGGTTTTTTCGAGACTGGGTTTCTCTGTGTAGTCTTGGCTGTCCTGGAACTCTCTGTAGACCAGGTTGGCCTTGAACTCAGAAATCCGCCTGCCTCTGCCTCCCAAGTGCTGGGATTAAAGGTGTGTGCCACCCCCACCCCCCACCCCGGTGCTCCTTGACTTCTAGTTCTTGTACTCAGACTAATGAAAGTCAGTTTCATGCAGCCATACAAGGACATCATAGGGCAGGGTGATCACACATTTTTATGTCTTTGTATGTATAGGAGGGGTGTGTGTGTGTGTTATGTATGCATTATACATAAATATAAACTAACTGAAAAACATTTATTTCTCACATAGTATGTTTGTGGGGAGGGCTCATGTGTCAAAAGACACACATGTGGTTGTGTGTGTGTTTTTGTACTTTTGCAACAGAGGCTTTCTGAACTGATTTGGATATAATTCAGCAATGAAGATTTCTGATCTGGTACATTGTACAGCAGCAGCTCATATTACTAACTTCTTCCTCCAGACTAGGTAAACACTACAAGGGTAACCAAGTGAACAATTTGCAGTAGCAGTTAGACACTTCATTTTAAATATTGTGCTTAGCCATATAACTAGAAAAAAAAAACAAATGTGGATGACTCACCGAGTTAGCAATGGCATGGATAACTCTTGAAAATCCCACAGCATCGTTCAGCTCCTCCTAAGTAAAAGAACTAATTAAAACAGATAAGGCTGCCAGAGGGCTCAGAGAGTAAAGGTGCTTACATGAAGGCCTCATAACCTGGGCCCCTCAGAACGCTGGAAAGGCTCAAGAAGAGAACCACTCCTTGGAGCTTTCCACTGACTTCCACATGTGTGTCCTTAGACAAGTGAGGCCCAACCATGTCTGTCTGTGTCTGCCTGTCTGTCTGTCTGTCTCTCTCTCTCTCTCTCTCACACACACACATACACACTAAGAAATAAAAGTTTTTAAAAGTTGGTGTGTGTATGTGTGTGTGAGTGTGTGTGTGTGTATCCCATACATACAAAGGCATTCCTTATTTGAATGAACCTTCCCCAAAATGAAATTTTCAATCAAGTGAGATACCTTTCCTGTCACAGGATTTGTTATACTAATCCCTAATTGCATGTAAAATGAGTATCTCAGGACCTAGAGAGATACTTCCAGAGTTAAGAGTGCAGAGGACCCGAGTTCCATTCTAGAACCCAAACCACCTGGAACTCCAGTTCTAGTGGGTATCACATCCTCTTTTGATTTCCAAGGGGATATGTACACATATGTATACACACACACCCACACACAAATGGACGGATGGACAGACGGATGAAACAAAATAATTTTTTTGACCTGAAGAAATAGCTCAGAGGTTAAGAGCACTTGCTACTCTTGCAGAGTTCAGTACCCAGCAACCACACTATGTAGCTCACAAATGCCTTTCAGCTTCAAGAGCTCCATGCCCTCCTCTCGAGTCTGAGGATACCTGTGGAGATGTGGCATTCACACCAAAGACAAACACACACACACGCATAAATAAAATAAAAGTAAATATTTAAAACAATAAAGATAAAATAATCTACACACTTTTCTGTTTTAGATGGTAGAATAAGCAAGTGTTAAACTACTTATTAATTACTTCATTAACCCATCACTTCATATATTGGGGCAAGGGTTACTCATTTGTTTTCAGAATTAGGATCTTGTATATGCTGTCCTTGAACTCCTGACCTTCCTACCTCCAATTTCCAAGTCCAAGTGCTGGAATTAGACCTTGTAACAACAAACCTACTTACAGGATGTGTTATAATTTCCAATTCAATCAAGTTGACTTACAAAAAAAAAAAAAATCAACAACTTCAGTTAACACAGTGCACTGTTGTAATCCCAACAATTAAGAGGCTGAATCGAGAGAATCAGGAAACGCAATCAAACACCCTACTGGTCTTTGAAAAACAAAACAAAACTTTGACTAGTGGCCATCTGCTGGCTAAATGAATCCAACAACTGTGATCTAGAAATACATAGAAAGAGGTTAGTTCTATCTACATTACCATTTCTTTTTTTTTTTTTTCCACAGGAGGGGATTTATTAAGGGAGGGGGGAGAGAGAGAGAGAGAGAGAAGCGGGGAGGGGGGGTTTGGAGGGGGAATGGTGAAGAGGAAAGAGCTACATTACCATTTCTTAAGCAAGAGAATTAAACTGTAGGCACTTACCTGCTCCTTTGTGTACTTCTCCTGCTCTCTCCTTTTGCGTTCTTCTTCATCCACTTTGCTGATAACTATGTGTCTCTCCTTCTAAAAAACAAATAATGCCCAGTGGTCTGGAAACATTTAACCCCTTAGCCTCCAAAGTGCTGGGATTATAACTCTGAATGGCAATTCTGACATATTAGGCTATACAGTAAGTAAAAGGACAGCCTCAACTATTCAATGAAATGAAAGCCAAAAAGAAAACAACCAGAAAGTTATAAGGCAGCCAGACAGTGGTGGTACACGCCTTTAATCCCAGCACTTGGGAGGCAGAGGCAGGTGGATTTCTGAGTTTGAGGCCAGCCTGGTCTACAGAGTGAGCTCCAGGACAGCCAAGGCTACACAGAGAAACCCTGTCTCGGAAAAAAAAAAAAAAAAGAAAGAAAGAGAGAGACAGAGAGAGAGAGAGACAGAGAGAGACAGAGAGAGAGAGAGAGAGAAAGAGAGAAAGAGAGAAAGAGAGAAAGAAAGTTATAAGCCAAAGCATAAGCAAGCACAACAAACACCATTGTGAGATTATGTCAAAGCTGAATGAGCACATGGCCCTATTCATCTGAATGTCCATGACACTTCCAGTATTTTAATATTTCAAACCAACTGAAATCAGCTACAAACTGTGCAAATAAAACTTCATATAATGAGCATTGAGGTCATACAGATTTTAAAATGTTAAATAATTACTGTTAAATAATAAAGTACCCACATCATATGTTATGAACACAAGAAAAACTTTGAATAAAGTCTTCATTCACAATTAATTATAGTTTATATTTATTAAGCATACTTCAAAAGCCAGAGAGATGGCTCATTAGATAACAACACTTAATGACAAACCTGACAACCTGAGTTGTATCCCTGGGAAGAGAGAACCAACTCTCACAAGTTATTCTCTGATCTCCACACGGCCCTACTGCCAACACACACACACATGTGTATAAATGAATATACACATTTATTATGTGTGTATAAATATATAAATATATATACAAATATATACATTTTTATATATTTATGTACTTGAGTATATATGTATACATATAAATATATAATTTATACATATAAATTATATATTTATATAATAAATGTATATTTATATATAAGTGCATTTATATAAAAACATACATATATTTATATATAAATGTATATATATATATATATATATATATATATATATATTGACTAAATATGCCAACAGCCTATAGCTGGGCAGAAGAGAGGTAGGTGGGGTTTCAGTTCCCAGGCTTGAGGTTTGAGAGAGACGAGGAGGAAAGAGGAAAAGACACCATGTGGTTGGTAAGTCATGGAAACAGGACCATGAGGGCTGGCCAATTGGAATAAGAACTACCTAGATGGACCATGACAAGTTAAAAATCGGGGTTATTTGATAGGGAAGTAGAAAATAATAGTTTAGATGGTTGATATCTGCCCAGCTTTAGTGCTTTAAAGGCTTATTATAAATATAAAAGGTTAGTATCTTTTATCTGGGAATGGAATGATCAAAGGTGAAACACTAGAAACCCCCAACTGAGATTAAATATTGACTCTAACAGTTAAGGGCACGGCTGTTAGTCCAGAGGACCCAAGGTTGATTCCCAGCACCACATGGCACTAACAACTGACTGTGATTCTCGTCCCAGGGAATCCAATCAATGCCCTTCTCTGGCTTCTGTGGGCACTGTACACACATGGCACACAGACATATGTGTTGGCAAAACACTCATGCACATAGAATAAAAATAAATCTTTAATTAAAAAAAATTACAATAAATGTATATATTACAAATGGAAAAAAGCTTACTTCCACTTACCTACTAAATAATCTTATTTGGTTAGCATTTGTTAGTTTTGTTTTGCTTGAAACATAGTATCTCTACATAACTGTCCTGGAAATCACTATATAGACCAGGCTGGCCTGGGACTCACAGAGATCTATCTGCTTCTGAGTGCTGGGATTAAAGGCAAATACCACTACTCCTGGCCTGAATCATCAAAAAGCCGAAAGTAGAGTTGGGGAGGTGGGTCAGTGGTTAAGGGTACTGGCTGCTCTTGCAGAAGCCCTGAGTTCAGTTCGGTACACCTACACGGTAGCCTACAAACACATATATCTCCAATTCCTTTCTGAACTCCATGGGTACATGGTATATACATAGTACACACAGGCAAATCATTTATACAGATAAAATTAAAAGCTATAAGCTACATTAGCACAAGATAATCATGCTTAGCCCCACTATATGAATGAGAAAAATCAGGCTCAAAGAGGACAGGTAGCTGGCCAAAGTCACAGCTCATGGGAGGCAGGGCAAAGGCAAAAACTATCAACACCTCAGTGAATCACTGTTAGTTAACTGTGAGCACGGAATAACTCTTAGTTACCTTGTCAGTCTCTAATGTCTCAACATGAATGCCTTTAGGATACCTAAATGAAAAAAGGAAAAATTCACATCAGTGCACGATTCAGTGACTGCTAAAGCCCCCAAAGATTCAACAAGCTGCCATGTGGTTATAAAATCAAGTTTTACTAAAGTGGGACAATCATCACTAAAGACTTTTAAATAACCCTACTTATATCACCTCAGTTGCTATTTCCCTTCCTCTTCTCTCAAATGCACTGAATGTTACCAGTTTTGTGTGAACTTTTTAGGGTTTTAGCACTTTCTAAAATGCTTGGCACTTGATAATGCAGTTAACCCATTGCCACAGAGGTCATCTTACTTCCAAATGCCTACTTTGTAACTCAAAGTTACAAAGTTACAGTCTTCTTAGACTTCTTATGGTGGAAAAAAAAGAAGGGTTGGGGGTGCTGGGCTTCAGTCTGCCTTACTGTTTGCAGCAGCCAAAGAGGAGAACGACATGAAAGCAGAGATAGACATAAGGATAAGACAGGAGAGAAGCTTGGACAAGACAGCCTACAGCCCTCCCCTGTCCTCGTTAAAAATTATGCCCTCCCAGAACCTGGGAGGCAGAGGCAGGCAAATATCTGTGAGTTTGAGGCCAGCCTGGTCTATGAAGCAACTTCCAGGACAGCCAGAGATACACAAAGAACAGCTGTCTCAAAAAAACAAAAAATAAAATATAATGAAAATTATTCATGTACACATCACTGCCAGATTTTTTTTTTTTTAGTTTTTTTTGTTTTGATTTTAGTGTGAAAGATAGTGAGAGAGAGAGAGGAAGACATAGAGAATAGAAGAAATTACATATGTTTTTAAGACATCTACAAAATGGTAACAGAAAATTAATTATATGAGTAGTCAATTTAAGAACTGACTGGACAGCACTAGGGAGGCAGAGGCAGGCGGATTTCTGAGTTCGAGGCCAGCCTGGTCTACAGAGTGAGTTCCAGGACAGCCAGGGCTACACAGAGAAACCCTGTCTCGAAAAACCACAAAAAAAAAAAAAAAAAAAAAAAAGAACTGACTGGAGACATGACACGGTCACATGACCCACAACTGAAAATTTCAAAAGAGCAATAGGACCAAAGATTATACTTCATTTTTAATATCCTGCCCTAGAGAGCACTCTTACATCTAATTCAAATACTTACTTCCAACTCAAAGTCTGATAAATAAGCTTTCTTTGAAACCTATAAAACAAAAGAAAAGGAATGAGCTTTGATTATTAGGAGTTAACTCTTAACTAATTAATCAATGGGTGGGAAAAATTTAATTTAGAGCCCTCACTAGAACAGACAGGTATGGACAACCATCACAGACATTTCTGAGTTAGGACTCATCTGTCTTTATCAACATTTTAATGTCATTATATTGCTTCTAGAGACTAGGTAGAAATTATGACCAACCACTGCTTCCTGCAGCTGTATGAAGAGTTTAGAACAGGTATTTGCATTCTGACTCCTCTGTGAAGCCTGTCACAGAGTGAAAGAAGGAAAATGCTGAGGTGCTCTCTCATATGCTGATTTGTATTTTTCTCTATAGAGAAAAAACAGAGGTAGCCTGACAGTGAGTCTTCTTCTGAAGCCCATGTCTGTTTAGCTCTCCTCCAGGCCAACAATGCTGCTCCTGGGCATAGCCTAAAGTCTAAGCTGCAGACAAAGTATTCATTCCGAGTCTCAGAAGACAAATATTCCTGCTGTGGTAGTGCTACAGTTAGCATTCAAGTCTTAGGAACACACCTGTGAGAGAAAGACTGTAAGGATGTTGTAAAAAGACCACATGCAAGCCAGGTGTGATCACACACACCTTTAATCCCAGCACTCAAGAGGCAGAGACAGGTGGATCTCTGTGAGTTCCAGGCCAGCCTGGTCTACAAAGCAAGTCCAGGATAGCCAGGGCTTGTTACACAGGGAAACCTCGTCTCAAACAAACAAACAAAAAACTCCCATGCATCAAAAGGCAGAAATCCTCCTCTCCTAAAAAGGAATGCATGCGACAGACAAGCCAACTGACCCAGTGCATGGGTCAAGTTCCAGGCTCCTCTTCTCTTCAGTGTGTAGGAAATCCTCTATCTTCTTTCTGATGAGTAAGATTCAGACAATGACCATCAGTGCCTTGAAGGACGAAGTGATTAGAACAGTGATTGTACTCAAAACCTATACTCAAAATCATCAGCAGTAGATACATTCAAAAGCAATGTAAATGCTGGTCTGGGGGTGAAGCCAGTGACAGAGCTCTTGTCAAAGATGAGCAGAGGCGGGACTTCTATCTCTAGAGCACACATACAGAAGCAGTCTAGGTTTTTTTCCTTTTTTTCCCTTTGAGACAGTCTCATATATCCCAAAATGACCTCAAACTTGCTATGTAGTGAGGATAGCTTGAACTTTTGATCCTCCTGCTTCTACCTCCCAATTGCTGAGTCCCACAAGTATAGCTATGCACCACTATACCCAATTCATGCAGTGCTGGGGACCAAACCCTAGGCTTTGTACTGCATAGGCAGGCATTTCCCAAGAACATATTTCTTATGCTTACAGGAACTCTTTCCATACAGTCTGAACAACAACAACAACAAAAAGATAATCAAAACCAAAGAAAATAGGTATATTTTGACATATCCTTTGGATGAAACTATTGGTGACACTAGCAAAATTGTAACAAATTCTCAAACAATTTTATCAATTTTAGAACTGTAGAGGCTAGCTAAGAGTCACAAGCATGAGTGTGAGTTTAGATCCCAGCACCAACACAAGCCAGGCATGGCGTAACAAAGAGTAATAACCCAGTGCTGTTGAGGGGAGCAGTACAGAGGCAGGAGGATCAGGAAGGCATGTTTGACTGTCAGCCTAGCCAAAAGATTGAAGCTTCAGGTCCAGGGAGAAATCTAGCCTCAAAGTAATAAAATAAAGAGAGATGAAGGATATCCAACCCCCTTCTTCTCTGAGCTCCTCATGCACACACCCCCACACACATGTGTGTATACTACTTACGCATACACAGAATTTGTAAGTACATTAAGAAAGAATTCGCCAATATAATTTTGACTTTTCTAATAAAGCTATTACACTGTAGCTACCCTATAAAGACTAGATACTCCTCCCAGAGTACATACATCTGTTTGTCAGAAACTTCACTGAGAGAAACAAGTATATATGGAACATTCTAGCACGTTTTGGTCCAGGAAGATCTGCACACCTGCTGAGACTCTCCCAGTAGCATGGTGATGTGATGATGCAACATGCAGTTATTGTCTGGATTCAGATATGGCACAATTAAAGCCTGCAACTCACATTTCCACTTGTGTGAACACTTTCGCATTTAAAGCACAGGTTAGTGTGAAAGACAGAAATCCTGCCACAATCAGATACTGCTTCTCTCATCACCTTGCATGTACACCTGTACATGTGAAACACAAAGCAGGTGAGAGATAGACATCCTCCAATAGGCTACAATTAGAGCCTGCCTCTCACATCACACCTACCTAGGTCCCTGCAGATGCTGCCAGTGTACAACAGCCCCCAGTCCATGCCTAGTGTATCTCTCATGTCAGTTAAGGAACTTACATTACTTGGTCAATAAACTTCTTCTGATCCTCAGGAATTGTCACAGGACATTTTGCTAGAGATCCTGCCCCATTGGCTTGAGAGCGTTTTTCATCAAATTGCTCTCTCAGCTGTCTTTCTTCTTCCTGATTCAGATAGGGAATTCCTACACATAATTTTTAAAAGAATAAATCAAAAGAAATAACAATTTTGCACACAAAATTATTTTTAATAATTTATTTTTATTTATATGTATGTATATGTGTCTTCTGTACAGGTGCCTGTAACCTGTATACAGGTGCCTGCAGAGATCACTGCACTGGAGTTACACTGGATCTGTGAACTGGATATCCTGGATCTGGAGTTACAGACATTTGTGATCTGCCAGATGTGCATGGTGGGGACTAAACACCAGCACTCTGGAAGAGCAGCAACCTTTCTACTTCTGAGCTGTGCATCCAGCCCTTACACAAAACTATTTGTTTGCTTTTGTTCTTTTGAGTTAGGTCCTACTTTGTAGCCCTGGCTGTCCAAGAACTCACTCTATAGATAAGGCTGGCCTCAAATTCACTGCCTCCCAAGTGATGGGATTAAAGGCGTCCATCATTTTATCTGGTTATACACAAAACTTTTAACTAACGCGAAATCTATCATATACAGACTATATTTTAACTATATTGCAAAAAAATCAAAAGAGAAGTGATCGTGAAATGATTGCTCGTGCACCCAGTCACCATTGCAAGAATTAAGGCGCTGGTGCGGGGTTGAGTACGTATGGATGAGAACATGAAGAAGCGAGCAGAGGCAACCTGTTCTTCAGTAAAAGGAAATTCTGATCAGACAAGCAGAAAAGGCCACTGTGAAGAAAAGTCACAAGACAAGTAAGAAAGGGATGCAGAGCAAGGGTGGGACCTCTCTCTGAGAGGGAAAAACATAAAAGAATCCTCAATGGATGCTAAAGTTAATTGACAAGAAAATCAATCCAATTTAGTATGATTTCCTCAAGAAATACACAGAACTGGGCATTTCTGATCATCCTGTTGAATATTGAAGCCACCTGAGCAAAGGGACATACATACTAAGCATACAAACAACCCACACAGAGATCAAGCTCCTGGGAAACACCTGGAAGTCATGAGCCTGTGATGCAGCCCTCCGAAGAACTCCTACCGGAAGAGTTATTCTGGGCTTCTGTTTTTAAGACAAAGCCTCTTGTTCTGTAGCCAAGGCTGGTACTAAACTTGGAAATACTCTTGCCTCAGATTCCTAACTACTGGGATCGCAGGCAGCCACTACCACATCTGATTCTCAAATGTTCTTTTTTTTTTCCTCTCCCTTCTCTTTTCTTTTTGCAACAGTAAAGTGGATACCTAGTCTCACATATGATAGCAAATGTTCTTCCACTGACTTACCATTCCCTGGCACCTTCACTCTCAAACATTTAAGGGAAAGGAAAGTCATTCCATTATGTCCTACTACCCAACATTCCAACACCACCATTCTACAAATAGTTGATAGTCACCTCCCTGATGATGAAGCCTTAGGCTCTGCAATGAGGGTGGGACATGAGGAAGCCACATCTCTCCTCAACACACTGTCCAGACCCATATGCCCAAAGGTGAGCAATTACAATCATCCCCAGTACACAGACCACACCTCTCTCCATGAGGTGTCCCTAATTTTAAGATCTACAGTAATGGACAAGGGACTGTGACCAAAAGACCAGAACACTGTGTATACTTCGTTAAGAATTACATGCACCTGTCACATGGGCAGAAACTAGACAACATTCCCACATTTGGACACAGAAGTGACTAAATCCTACACAAATGAATGAGTCTCAATCAAGTCACAGTTTAAGATGCTGCATTATCATCCAAGGAAATACTATCTATTCTCCTGCTCAGCTCAGAATTATCAAGGTCTACAAAAACTGAGGGTGGAGCTGAAGCAGTTACCAGCATTTGCTGCTCTTCCAGAAGGCCTGAGTGCATCCCCACTCTGAGCTCTATGGGTACCCACACAGTGGCATATGCACAGACAATGTAACGCAAAAAGATTTTTAAATAAAAAACAAAAGCAGAGGTTCAGAGACATAGCTCAATCTATTAAATGCCTGCTATGAAAGTGTGAGGAGTGAGTGTGGAGGCCCAGGACCCACTGACACGCCCAATGGGGCAGCACACACCAGTAACACCAGTCCTGCCCATGAAACCTATCACTGTCTCAAAACAGAAAAAAAATTAAGGTCGCCGGGCGGTGGTGGCGCACGCCTTTAATCCCAGCACTTGGGAGGCAGAGGCAGGTGGATTTCTGAGTTCGAGGCCAGCCTGGTCTACAGAGTGAGATCCAGGACAGCCAGGACTACACAGAGAAACCCTGTCTCGAAAAACCAAACCAGAAAAAAAAAAAAAAAAATTAAGGTTATCCTTGAACTACATAGCAATTTTGAGACCAGCCTGGTTTACATATTAAACTGCAAATTAATAAAATAAAAAGGCCTTTTAAAAAATGGTAATTCTCAGGGGCTGGAGAGATGACTCAGTGGTTAAGAGCACTGACTGCTCCTCCAGGGGTCCTGAGTTCAATTCCCAGCAACCACAAGGTGGCTCACAACCATCTGTAATGGGATCTAATGCCCTCTTCTGGTGTGACTGAAAATAGCTACAGTGTACTCATATACGTAAAATAAATAAATAATTTTTAAAAAATGGTTAATTCTCAAGCAAAATGAGATTTACTTCTGAAGGATTTTGAAGGCTTATCAACTACAAAGCTAAGTCACATAGACAATCTTACCACTGCAAAACACTTTATTAAAGTCAAATCCTTGGCTTGCCAAGAAGTCAATGCTGGAGCTCTGAAAAAGACAATACACAAGTCTGTGAGACTTGAGGCAATCCTCAGGACAGCAGAGACGTAATGCAGACAAGTAACCACGACAACCCAACAAGAAAGCAGGCCAAAAGTCAGAATACAGTCTTTAGCCATAGCTTCCAGGACTATTCATTTACTTAAAACACCACAGTTCTTCTTCCCCCTTAGTAACTTTATAAAACATTGTTTGTGTTATAAAATGTGTTAAAAATTCACTGAGTTAAGCCGGGCGGTAGTGGCGCACGCCTTTAAACCCAGCACTTGGGAGGCAGAGGCAGACAGATTTCTGAGTTTGAGAGTTCAAGGCTAGCCTGGTCTACAGAGTGAGTTCCAGGACAGCCAGGGCTACACAGAGAAACCCTGTCTCGAAAAAAAAACAAAACAAAACAAAAAGATAGAGTATCATATAGTCCAGACTGCCCTCAAGCTCCCTATGTTCTCAAGGACTGTTTTTAATTCAATTCTAATTCTGCCTCCTTCCCAAGCCTTCCCAAGGCTGAATCACAGGCATGTGCCACTGTGTGGTGCTGGGAATGGAACACAGGGTATCATTCATGCTGGCTAAGCACTCTAGCAACTGGCCCATAGCTCCAAGAGCTAAACTTATTTCCACTCCATCCCAACAATTCACAAAAGGAAAATGCATTCCCACTACTAACCTGGCAAACAAATTTGACATCTGGTGAGGACCTACTGAAAGGCTTGGGGAAAACATAGAAGTTAAATGACTTCGTTACATGCCTGGGAAAAGAAAAGAGAAGAAAAGAACAGAACATTTAGGGGTGACATCAGGAGACAATTTAGGAATTCCCACCACCCATTAATTCAACCTACTTGGAATTGGTGTGGTCATACTTAAAAGCACAAAGGCCAAACTGAAACAGCAAAAAGTCCATGGAATGCTGGAAAAGGGAAATAAAACATCAGACACAGGCTTTCTGGCCCACTCAGCATAACTAAGGCAGAACACTTCTGACGGGAAAACACTGGGCAGGCTATATACCAGCCTTACTCATGTGCACACTGTTCTTAATTTCATTCCCAAGTAAGCACCCAGCTTTCATCACCAGAGCATATCATTAGGCCTGTTTCCAAATTACTAAAACTACTAGTCAACTCCAGATGCTAAACTGGCTCTGGCAGGCCCTTCTTTAGTCCCTCTGCCTCGCTAGAAACCATTAGATTACATCCCTAAAGCTAGCCACCAAAGTCTACCCCTTGCTTGGCCACTTCTCCCTCCTGTAGCTGACTACCAAGGTCCAGCTATCAGATTTGAAGTCCAGCAACCAAAAGCCCCTTTGGCTCATCTAATTAACATCCCCAATTAAAATTGACCACCTCACCCTAACATGGGGTTCCCCTCTGCCTTTAAAAACCCTCATTTGCCTGTTGACTATGTCTGTCTCCTCTCTATCCAGAGGCTGTCCCTCCAGGACAAACAGCTCTGCCCCATCTCCTTGTCCCTTTCCCCTTCTCCCTTATCCACTGTCCCCTATGCTCATCTCTCATCCTTTCCCCTCTGTTCCTCTGGGGCAAACAAATCTCCTTTGTGTTGAGAACTTGGTCTGGAGGGTCCTGAGCCAATACTGATCCTTTAAACTATATCATATCTATGTCCTACATATTGAATTAATATTAAAAAAAGCAACAGCCCTTCCCTAGAATGTCTTTCGGAGAACAATGACTTTTGTTGTTTTAAACATCACTAAAATGTTGCTTTTTGGCTGGATTTGAAAAGATGCACCTCACTTAGAAAACATGCAAGTGTAAATTCATGATTCCACCTTTCTATAATTCAATAGCGGAGGATCCATATGACAAAGAAAAAGTCTTCTGAGAATATCCACTTGCCTTTTTAAGCTTCTGATATCTCTCTTCTGGGGTGTCAAAACCACTTGTTAATGCTGTTACTGAGGGTCCATCGCTGATTCCTAGATCATAAAAAATAGAGATTGAGCTCGTTAATAAACGCTAGTGTGAAACTGTCAAATGCTAGTGTGTCAGTCTCCACTCAGTGCCTACTCAGAGTCCCATTAGTTAAAATTAATTCAAGGCGTATCACACTTTTTAAAAATTAACATTAATTTGTGCTGTGGGTGTAGTTCATTGGTAGAAGTGTTTGCTTGCCTTGCACATGAGAGGGCCTAGGTTGGATTCCTACATTCACAGAGAAATAACAATTACAGGATGGGGGCATGGCTCAGTCAGCAAACCACTTGCTGTGTAAGCATGAAGCCCTGAGCTGGAATCCCCAGAAGCTATGCAAATAGCTCCGTGTAACACTGGGGAGGAAGAGATAGGTAGATCCTTGGAGCGGACTGGCTAACCAGCCAATCTAGTTGAATCAGTGAGTTCCAGGTTTAGTGAGACACTGTCTCAAAAAAATAGAGTTTGAGGAAAAGCATTCACTGTTGAACTCTAGCATCCATTCACACACATATGTGTACATACACTTAAACACATGTATATCTACTGAGCTAAGCAATGAAGATTTGTACTAAAGCATTACGTAATATCTTTATTTGCCATCTAAGTACAGCCCTGACCAGTCTGAAAAGTGCTATAGGTTTCCACTCACATGCTATGTCTAGAGTGCTCACAATCAAAGACAAATGATGGCTGACAGAGGCTAAAGGGAGTAATAGAATAATTCCATCAGTAGGATCTGTTTAAGATAAAAAAAAAAAAAATCCCAGAAATGGAGGGTACTGGCTGCACAGCAACATGAGTGTAGCTAATGCTACCAAATTCCAAAACCACTTAAGAACAGCTGAAATAGGGCTGGGGAAATGTCTCAAACGGTAAAGAGCTTGCCATGCAAACAAGAGGCCCTGAGTTTGGACCTTCACCATGTAAAAACTGCATGTCAACACAGAGAAACGGGGCTCCACAGCTGTAATCCTGGCACCTGTAACCCCAGCATGGTCTTTGTGGGAGAGACAGATAGATCTGGGGACCTGCTGGTTAGCCATCTAAGTAAAATAGCCAGCTCTAGACTCAACAAGAGAAATGCGTTGAAAATTCATTTTAAACATAAGCCAGAGGAAGATACCCCCAAACAACCTCTAGCCTCCACTCACACAGACAAGCCACCCATATACACGTGTGTGTGTGTGTGTGTGTGTGTGTGTGGTGCATTTCGAAATGATAAACATGAATAGGTGTACTTTGTCACTTCAACCTAAACCCCTGCTTTTTAACCATATACACCTAAATAGTTTAAACAGCACCAGAACCAGAATCTCTATCCAAAAATCTCACACCCTGACCAACCACAAAACCACCACATCTCTCCCAGGCTTTTGCCACGACTAGTGAGCAAAGAGGCAAGGAGGCTTAGCTATCTATACAAGGTGTAAGCCCAGAGCTCTCAAGGGAGTGATACCTGAAAACTCCCCATCGATGGCGAAGAAGTCAGCCTCCTCTATGGCCTGGTACACTTTGTGAAGATTAATCTTAAAATCTGCAGAGAAACCAAGAAGAAGCTCAGAACAGGTGGCCTGCCTTCCTGCCCACCAACTAAAGGGAGATGGGAGAAAGGTCTGGAGGAGCTCCCGGGGTATCGGAGAAGACGGTCAAGTCCCTAAGTGTGCTAGGACCACAAGGGACACCTTCTCTGGGGTGACTAGATAGAGGAATCAAGCCTCGAAGTATGCATAGCTGAAAAGGTCTAGGACTGAGCAGGTGAGCGGGGAAGAGAAAGGCATGGATGCCAAGGGTGCATCCTTTGCAGAGCGACAAGTCCCACCAGCAGCACCAGTTTTCAGAGAATGTAAAGCCCGGCAGAGCTGACTTGTCCCCGGGCCCCGCCAAGCACACGAGGTCTGGGCCTAGCACGTTGGGGGACAGGGCTTGGGGACAGGGATGGGGTTGTGCGGCGGGCACGCACTGCTCCGGATTATCTCCATCCTGCGGCGCAGACGGAACCTTGGCCCCGCCCAGGCCGACGCCGGTCCACGCGCAGAGTTCCGCAGCAAAAGCAGCGGCGGGGATGTCGGAGGCCACCACGAAACAGACCGCACAGGACACTTCCGGAAACAGCGCGCGCCGCGGCGCCTGCGTCAGAGCTGTGTCACGTCAGGGGCGGGGCGGGGCCCTCCGGGCTGACTAGAAAGGGAAAAGGGGCATTGCTAGCAAAGTCTCAAGGCCTGGCCCATGTATTGGAGAAGTTACCTGTCCTGAACCTGGTTGATCAAGAGATTTAAGGACTGGTCTCCCCTGGGTCTATAATTCCGGGTCTGAGAAGGATGAGGCAGGGGAATTGCAAATTCGAGGCCAGCTTAGGGGACATAATGAGAGTCTGTTTAATAAAAATTAATTTTATGTATACAAATATATAATATTTGCTTAATTTGTAGGGTAGTGTTGGAGAAGTATATGTGTGCATGTGTGTGGTGGTCGGTGATCACTAGTAGCGAGCAAATGAGGACCTCCGGTGTCTGTTCTTGTTCTCCACCTTCCTTGAGACGGCCTCTCACTGACTGAACTTGTTTCAGCCAGAGTAGCTGGCCAGAGAGCTCCTAATATGCCGGTCTCTGACTCCCAACACTGGGTCTACAAGATTGCAGGGTTGTGCCTAGCTTTTTACGTGGGTGCTGGGGATTTGTACGTGACTCGGGTTGATTCCGCAGCAAGCGCTCCTACCCATGGAACCCTCTACACCCCGTATTTACTGAGTTCCAGTACTATGCCACTTTGGTAGGATGGAGATGCTATGATGAGAAAGCATGGTGATTGTCCCATTGCAGTGAAAAACTTGGAGAAGAAAAAAAGCCAGGCAGAAATCAGACTTGCTATTTGGAAACTTGGTAGTTGCTATGGAGATAAAGAGCAAAATGCCGTACCAGAGAGTGATGGGGATGCGGGGTTTCTTAGGCAATCAGAAAAGGCAAAGCCATTTTTGGGAGCCTGCGTTGTGACCTAACACTCTACAAAAGCAGCAAGTATTCTTAACCTCTGAGCCATCTCTCCAGTCCACATTCAGCTCATCTTGGAGAGTTTCAGGGTTTTGTTGGCTAGCTTATGGGAGAGATAAACTGTTCACAGGGGCTAGAGAGCTGGCTGTTAACAACTGTAATCTTTTCAATATTTATCCTCCGAAGAGTGAATGAGACTCCATGTGATGGCTATTCTTGGGTGCCAACTTGACTATATCTGTAATAAACTACAATTCAAAAATGGAGGGCACATCTGTGAGAGATTTTCTGCTAGGTTTTAAGTGAGTGAATCCATTGCTAATCCAGACCTTTGAGGTAGGAAGAAATACATATTTGATCCAGATTTTGAGGCAATAAGACACACCTTTAATCTAGATCTTGAGGTAGGAAGACACAACTCTAATCTGGGGCAACCTTCTGCTGGCAGCCTATGTAAGGACATGGAAGAAGGATGCTCTTACTCCCTGCCTGCTTGCTCTTGCCTTGGTAGCACATCCATTCCTTCACCGGCTTGCTC
>NW_021604753.1:995175-1025717 GCF_004785775.1 Grammomys surdaster | reverse complement strand
TGGTAGCACATCCATTCCTTCACCGGCTTGCTCTTGCCTTGGTAGCAAATCCATTCCTTCACTGGCTTGCTCTTGCCTTGGTAGCACATCCATTCCTTCACTGGCTTGCTCTTGCCTTGGTAACACATCCATTCCTTCACTGGCACTGGAGTCCTATTTCCTAAAGACCAACTGAGACATCTAGCCTCGTGATCCTGAGCAACTACTAGATTCTTAGACTTTCTGGTCCCAGTTAGCCATTGTTAGATTAGATCCTCTCATATTTCGATATATATTTTACTTCTTTATTTTGACAGAGTGCATTAGTGAGGGTTCTCTAGAGTCACAGACCTTAGTAAATTATTTTCTCTGTCTGTCTCTCTCTGCCTCTCTCTCTCTCTCTCTCTCTCTCTCTCTCTCTCTCTCTCTCTCTCTCTCTCTCCCTCCACACCTGGAGTGATGCCACCTCTACCCGCACTGCAGCTCGAAAGTCTCCCCCAGGATGCTGACCCTCAGAGACTTCCATTAGAGACTAGACCTGATCTTCAGCTAAAATACAACACACAGGTGAGCAGCCTTGGGAAGATAGGCTTAGGACCATAGTTAGGAATTTTAGAGTGTGAACCTTGTGTGATTAACCTCAGCATAATAAAATATAACTTTTATTGTACTAAATACTATGTATATCTACCTTCTTGCTTGAGATACAGAGGCAGGTTGATCTCTGTGAATTCAAGTTCAGTTTGGTCTTAGATTGAGTTCCAAGACAGCCAGGGATACACAGAGAAATCCTGTCTACAAACAAACAAACAGGGGGAGTATGATAGGACACACCTACAATCCAACCATCTGGGGGGTTTATTTGAGAGGATCTTGAATTCAGAACTAACCTGAACTACAAAAACTGTGTCTTAATAAAGAAAAAAAAAGAACTTAAATGGTAAATTCTGTTATGTATCTCCTATCACAATGAGGGAAAAATTAATTTACTAGATTACTTTATAGAAAGTAAATTCTGCTGGTACAGATAATTTTTACTCTTTAGCAATTTGAAAGGAACACTCTTATTTATTCATTTAGAGATGGTTGATCTCAAACTCACTCTATAGCTAAGGGATAGTCTTGAACTTTTTTTTTTCTTTTTCAAAACAGAGCTCCTCTATACAACAGAGCCCTTGCAGTCTTGGACTCACTTTGTAGGCCAGGCTGGCTTCGAACTCACAGAGATCCTGCCTCTGCCTCCCAAACACTGGAGTTAAAGTGCTACCATGCCAGACAGCCTTCAACTTCTAATCTTCTTGCCTACTCCCTGCCTCGTTCTGGGATTACAGGTGTGCCACCAAGCCCAGTTCGTTTATATGCTACTAGGATCAAATTCAGTACACCTAGTATGTCAGTTAGTCAAGCAGTGGACCAGCCGGGCTTCATTCCCAGCCCCATCTCCAACAACGTAAAGCTGTTAAACTTTTGAGAAGACCAAATCCATGGTTGTCCAATTAAAGCAAGCTGTATTGTGGGGGTACACCTTGGCCAACTGGCTATCTCATCCTAAATTCGGTTTTGAGAGAGCAGCCCGTTGGCTTATAGAGAGATAAAGCGTTTACAGAGTTGGCTGTTAATTCGTTTTTATAAAGATATAGTGAAAGGGAAGGAACTAGGGTAAGTAGGGTACACCACGTGAGTGGGATTGTAGTTTACATCAGATCTGAGAAACAGGAACTTTTTTTTTTCTTAGTTTTTTAAGTTTCACTATGTAGCTTTGGCTGTCTTGGAATTCACTCTGTAGACTAACTAGACTGGCCTCAAACTCAGAGATCCGCCTGCCTAGCCTGGTCTCACAATGTCATAAGACTGAAAACAATTGAATTCTCAACAGATCCAGATCAAGGTGGGTAGCTGCTGAGTAAACGTGATAACGCCATTTTATCCCAAATCTCGACCCTATAAATGAAACTTTAAGCACTGTTTCTGTGGTTTTTCTTCATAAATGTGAAGTTAAGATTTATTACGGTGCAAACGGGGCAATGTGAGAGACGTTGATGGCAGAATAAAGCTAAACGAAACACGAGAACCTCCCGACCCCGGGGCGGTGATTCTATGCTTGGATTAGACGAAGAAGAGGAAGGGGCGGGGTCGCGTTGGTGCGCATGCCCCCCGCCGGTCCCTTGAGCAGCCGCTCTAGGCAGCGGGGAGGTCGCGCGGGGTCGAGAGCATAAAGCGGTCTCTCCTCTATGGTTGCGGGAGCTGATCTCGGTCGGCCCGTAGGCCTAGGTTATTTCCGGAAGTGAAGCCTGCCGCGGGGTCCTGGCGGGTGGCGGTGGCCGAGTGGGTCCCAGGACTAGTGGCGAGGTGAGCTTCGGCACGGTGTGGGGTGGTAATGGGACGGCAGGGCGCTTGGCTTGGGAGTGCGGCGCGGGAGACGGAACTGAACCCGCTCCCCGAGCCGCGCTGGCGGAGTGGGCCCAGGCTCGCGGGCCTCCTCACCCCGGCCTGGGCGCGTCCCTGCCGGGCTGCGGACGGCAGCTTGACAGTTCCCCTTCTCTTCCGAGATGAAACCCCACGCCACCGCGGGTCTCTAGTTCTCGCCCGCGTCGGGGTCTGAGTCAGAGCACTCGCCCCTGGCGTGGTGACGGAGAAGAGGGTCTTGTTCCCACTCACTTTCGGGCTAGGGGTGCCCGCCACGTCGGCTAGAACCTTCCTGTCCCAAGGCAGAGAATTTATAATGGGAAATGCGGATAACGGAACTTTAGACTCCAAAGTGACATTGGGGCAGACCTAGAGCTTAGCTCTTTTCATTCCCATACTCACGACTCAGAAATCGTGTGCCAAGGAGAGCGTGTGTGTGTGTTTTAAGAGAGAGACGATGTTTCTAACTAGGGACCTTTAACTGGACAAGGGGCAAACCCCTAACTTTGGTTGAGAAGAGAAAGTGTGAGCCTTAACAGGCTCTCAACTGTCGCCGTTGGGTCCTCCCCACGGAAGCCCATTGGTCCGTCCTTGGAGTGGCCCCAACGTCACACCAGGAGGGGCCAATAAAGAGTTTTCCTCTCATCTTTAGGTACTGACTGCACGTGCCAATGAAGTTTTATTTATTTTTGTCACTGCTGTTTTATAAACAGGATGTGTCCCGACCCAAGTCCACGGTATATACCTGGGTATATCGTCCATAAACCTAATAGGAAAACCGTACTCCGTCTGGGCCTGTTCAGACACACACACACACACACCCTTTTTTTTTTCCTTTCCTTCTGGCGTTATAAATACTAATCACACTGTAGCCAGCATTCTGTAAGATGTGACTGTTAGCGGGGCAGTGGTGGCTCACGCCTTTAGTCCCAGTACTTGGGAGGCAGAGGCAGGCGGATTTCTGAGTTTGGGGCCAGCCTGGTCTACACAGTAAGTTCCAGGACAGCCACGGCTACACAGAGAAACCCTGTCTTCAAAAACAAACCAAAAAAAAAAAAAAAAACCAACCAAACAAACAAACAAAAGATGTGACTGTTAGTAATGCTATTAGTATCAGTAAACTTTTTACCTGTCTGTGGACACAGTTTGACATCTAATCCAACAATCCTTTAGCTATTAGTGTGGACTGATAAGTGGGAAGTAACGAAGCTCAAGGATGACAAAAGGTGACCAGATTGGGAGCCCAGGTCAGCCTCACCCTGAACACTTAATTTGGGTTTGGGGTTTTGTTTTTTTGTTTATTGGGATGGGGGATTGGGACAGGGTTCTCTGTGTAGTCTTGACTGTCCAATAATTCAGACCAGGATGGCCAACAATGCATAGAAATCCACATGCCTGTGGAGATTAAATGCTACCATGCCTGGCTTGTTTTATTTGTATAGTCCAGGCTGTCCAAGAATAACTCTTGGACTCCTGATTTCCCTGGATTTCTGAATTGAGTAACAGGAAATGGAGAAGGGAGAAAAAGAAACTCTTGAAGTGACACTGGGACTAGAGTTTCCCTTTTTTGACTTCCAGCCCCTGACTCAGAAATCTGGACTTGTGCAAAAGAGAGATTTCCCTGATATAAAAGGTGTGTGCCACCATGCCCAGTTTATACACTGCTGATGGTAGAAGCAGTCAGCAACCACTCTACCAAATAGTCCAGATTAGGTTACAGACAAATAAACCTGACACAGTTAACCTGGGTTTGGAGTGGATTGATCATCAAAGACAATTTGTATCTTCTTGGTGGATACTTTGGACTCAGAAATCTTAACAGATGGGAGTGTAGTGATCCATATAAGATAGTTACTGACAACCGTGCTGATTAAGCCAATTAAGACAATAATTTTAAGTCCTTTTTATTGGTGGCAAGACCAAAAGTAGGCTTGTGCCTCTGAAAATATCTCTTGCTGCCTTGACTCAGGGATGGAGTTTTTAAAGGAAAAAAAGCCAAAAACCTCAAAGACCTTAATTTACATCAGAGTTAAATGGATCAAAGTAAGCTTTCATTCCTGGCAGGGCGTAATTTTAAATGTAACCTAAAAATGGGTTGGCAAGGCAGACATTGGGTTGGGGAAAGAGGAAAGACAAAATATATTTAAAACAGGATGGCATTACCTTAGTCATTTCAGGAGGAGGAGTATATGAGAAAAACACTCAAGGAGCAGAAACAAAAAGAAAAAAAGGTGGTCTATGAACCGAGTCTAATCTTAGTAATAGAAGTAACATTTTCATGGAGCCTACTGTGTGCTAGGAACTATTCTGAATTGTGATATATGGTTATTATTCCCATTGTACAGGTGATACAAAGAAAGGCAAATGACTTACCTGAGATCAAGCAGCTAATGGTTTGTTGAGCTAAGATTTAACTTGATCATTCTGGCTCAAGAGTTTGTGCTATAAGTGAAAATGTTAGTTTGACAGCCAGACATGATGGTGTCTTAGCATTTACCAAGCCAAAGCCCGATGGCACAGACCTTTAGTTACTTGATAGACCAAGGCAGGAAGATTGCAAGTTCAAAGCCTTAGTTATGTGGATTGAGGCCAAAGGTCCTGCCTCTGTAGTAAAGTGTATTTAGAGTGAACAAAGTCCTGGCTTCAGTTCCCAGCACTAGTAAAGTTAGTTAGTTTACTATTTCACCATGCATACTCTTCACTGAATAAAACCACAAATGTAGGTTTTATTTTGTTGTATTTATTTATTTGTTTATTTATTTATTGTAGTAGGGAGTGTTGTTTTGTTTTGAGATGGTTTTGTGCATCACTCACTGGCTGGCAAAGGATGGCCTTGAAATCCTAGTCCTTCACCACTCAGCTGCTGGGGTTACAGGCTTGTGTCATCGGATCTAGTTTAGTAAGGAAGGTTTTGAGCAGTTTGATGGGAATTTTGCTCTAGGGAGATGCTCAAGCATCGAAAAAGAGAGATTAACAAAAGAGAATAGGCAGTGAGCATTATTTAATTTTCACTTTAGCTATACCTAGTCTGAGACACAGTTAAGCATTTACATGCAGATTATACGTAGTTCTAAACTTCCAGGGTCATGAAAATCTTGTGAAGAACTTGTTTCAGGTACATAGTCAGGTCCATATCCATGGATTGCATATCTGCAAGTTCAACAGTGGATGAGGGGAAACAATACAGTTCAATTGTGGGCTAGAGAGTGTAGCTCGTAGTATGGTGTTTATCTATCATGTATGGTGGTCCTGAGTTCTACCTTCAGTCCCGCCAGAAAAATCCAGGCAGTTCCAAGAAGTAAATTTGATTTTTTTTTCCATATGCTAAGCACTACACTGAATCCAGAGAAATGAGGCTCTGTGTAAGTGCACACACCCTTTGATAGCTTCCTACCGCTCCACAGATCCTTAGCCTCTCCAGTTCTCTGGGCATTGTTTGCCTGGTATTTTGATCATGTGTACTTTGTAGTCAGGCTTACTGTGGTTGCTTGTATAGCAAGCATGTGTAAGAGATGACTAAAACAGCCTGGTGGTGGTGCCACAAGCCTTCAGTCCCCACCTCGGGATGCAGAGGTGCATGGACCTCTGAATTACAGGACAGCAAGCCTACACAGAAACCAGAGGGGTTGGAGAGAAGACTGAGGGATATAGGAGACAGTAAACACTGTCCTTGCCCAGAATGGACTTGCACACCCACAAATTCTGGCACTTCTGGGAAGTCCTAGAGCAGATACCAGAGAAGGACTGTGTGCTCTCCTGCCTTATTCTCAGATATTCTAGTTCAGGTTCTTGAAGTTTCTCACGGGATTCTGTTCAAGGTATTAAAGAGTTATATTAACAAAGAGTCATATTTGTTTGCTTCAATTTTCATCTGCAAATATTTAGAGCCCACTTTGTAGCTATTCTGTGATATAATAGGATTCTGTGATTTGACTTGAATTCAAAGAGTCCCAGATTTGGAGAGACGGGTGTGGCTAGAATAGGAGTAAGGTCAGCAAGTGCATTTTGCTTTTCTAAGAGGTAGATGGGTCTCAAGAAGGCTGCTGTATTGGGGGAGGAGCCTACAGAACCTGGAATCTCCTGCCACATTTGAATCATGTCATTAGTTCTGCTTTTGGGAGAGCAAAGGTGAATGGGTTTGCAGTAAGGAAAATCTTGATTCTGTGATAGATTTACTTCCTTCTAGTGCAGTGGTCCTCAGCCTGTGAGTTTCAACAGATTTGGGGTTGAATAATGCTTTTGCAGGGGTTGCCTAAGACCATCAGAACACACAGATATTTACATAAATGATTCATAAACACCAAAATTACAATTATGAGGTAGCAACAAAAATAATTTTATGGTTGGGGGTCACCACACATGAGGAATTGTATTAAAGGATTGCAGCATTAGGAAGGTGGAAAGCCATTATTCTAGTAGCTTAATAGGCAAAAAGATTACAGAGCTAGGTCGCTTCTGTGACTCAAGATTGGTTAGGAAGTCAGTAATTTTGCTCATTTGTTTGTTCGATTGCTTTTGTTTTTTGAAACAGTATCACTATGTAGCTTTGGCTGTCCTGAAACTTGCTAAGTAGACCAGGTTGGCCTTGAACTCACAGAGATCCTCCTCCCTCCATCTCCTGAGTGCTGGAATTAAAAGGTATGCACTACTACTCCCAGCTGGATCTTGTTGAAATAAGCAGCACAGTGTTACTCTGGAGGACTGTGGGTGGGAAGCTGGCCTCTTTCTGATGGAGATGTTAGTTATATTGAGGAGAGAAGGCCAACTGGGGATGCTTAGGTTTACAGAATGACTTGTCTTAAGAATTGGTATGGACAGGTATTGATCCTCTTGGCCTCTTTTTAAAATTTTTATAAAAATTTTTATAAGAGGTGTGCACTAACCTTTCAGAGGTGCCCATCAATTGTTCCTACAGAAAATAATACAAGACAGTTTATACTTAACTTTTACTCAGCAGCACATGCCAACCAGACCTTTAACTGTTCCTGTGGCAGCCTGCGTGCCAGCGTCTTGGAACCTGGAGCCATCAATTTACACTGAAGCCCAAGTCTCCTGGAGTCCAGCCTATCTAGTGTGCAGGTAAATTTTGAAGCTAGTATCTCATTGGCCATCAAAGGACTGCTAGGATTGTCTTGGTGAACTTGTGGCTAGCCCAACCTTCCATGCTTCATATCCCAGTCATCCTTGGTCATCGTCCAGGATCCGTGTATAGAGGAGACGAGATGTGGTCTAACAAATCATATGATGAAGTACCTCAGAATGCCTCCAGTGATGAATCTGCCCTGAGGAAAACAAGAGATGATCTTTCTGCAAGCCGACAGCCTGAGTATGGGGATAAGAAAGACGACTTTAGAAGAAAATGTTCCTCCTCTTCCCATTATTCAAAACAACAGTCTCCCCATAAAGGGGCTTCTTGTTTTTCCAGAAAATCAGGTATAGATGGAAAGACCTCTCCACATAGCAGATCTGGATCCAGTGGAAGGCACTCTCCAAAACAAAGCAAACTGCATTCTTCCCATGGCTCAGAGCTTAGAAAGTCTAAGCATGCTCATTCCTCCTACAAACGGCGCAGTGAAGGAAGTAAAAAGAGGTCTGGCCACCAGTCTTTGAAAACAACAAGAGACACACACCCAAAAAGTTCTTCAGCTGTTCCTTCATCAGAAATGTTAAAAAAACTCAAAAGGTTTGATGAAAAGGGACTTCCTAAAGCTGCAAACAGTCACACTGTAGAAAAGCCAGAGATGACAGATGAAAGTGACTTACCTAAAATTTCTGAGTTTGAAGTTGGATTCCCAGTACTTATGGATCAGTCACAAAGACCTGTGTCAAACAAAAAAGATGACACAGAATTCATTGATGACCAAGTAACCAATCGCCGTAAAGCAATAGTGTCAAAAACAAAGGAAATTGAACAAGCCTACTACCAGGACTGTGAGACCTTTGGAATGGTGGTGAAAATGCTGGTTGAAAAAGACCCTTCATTAGAAAGGCCCATTCAGTTTGCCCTTAGGCAGAATTTACATGAAATAAGTGAGCGCTGTGTGACAGAGCTCCGGCAGTTCATTGCAGAGTATGATGCTACTGCTTCCTAAGAACAGCTCTAGCAGAAAGTGTTTCTTGATTGTCATTCCAGAATTGTATAAATACTTCATGTATGAAATTTTTGTGATGAAATACTTGAGTGTCTAGTAAACACCTGAAACGGCCAGCGTAAAATAATCTTCAGAAATGTTTCTACCTATGGAACCTTGTTATTCATACACTCACCAGTGATCAGTTTGTGTCTTAGCCTGCTGGGGAGGCTTACTTACTCATGTTCTGTGGTCTTCCAAGTAGATAAATATATGGCCCAAGTGTACTTTATGGTTAGTGATTGAACTTCATAGTAAATGGTAGCATGTAAAAATGTTAAGATTTGAGTTGTGATTTTTATTGACTTTTAGCTTGTTTTCTTAGGCTTTGTTGCTTTTATTAAAATTATCCTACATTAAAGTATGTTAATAAACTGGTACTTTGGTACCTTAAGAGAATAAAACATGGGAATGAACTGAATCTTCAAATGACACATGAGTTTGTAATATGAGTTGAAATTGATGTATCTGTGAGGTACTGGGGATTATGCTCAGAATTTTTTTATTCTAGACATCTGATCCACCACTGAGCTATAATCCCAGCATCAGAATGAATATTTTAAACCAACTACTATTAGGACATGTGTTACTTGGTAGCCCCTGTAAGCTTTTTGGTTTAGGGGTATTGTGGTTTTTGGGGGGATTTGTTTTGTTTTTCTTTAGCTTTCTGAGTTGTTGAACAACTACTGCTGTACCCTGTGTAGTGCCGAATAGGTCCTAGAATGTCTTCCACCGGGACAGCAGATGACAAGCTCAGCCTGATGCCTTTCTCAGCCTGCCCTTGTCTTGCCCAACACAGCTTAAGGCAATCTGTTCGGACAACAAGTCAGGGTCTAATGGAGCATGTTACCTTTCTCCTAGTGACCTCCGGCCTTCTCCTGAAAGAGTCTTTTTGGAATTGGAAAAATACAGAGTTTTAAACAGACTGGAAATGCTTTCTGTCTTATTAATAGAAGAACCAGGTTTATTGTCTACAAGAATTCAACTAACATTCTATTCTGTTTATTGACAGTTGGTTCTTACTGCCTGCTGTTCCTGACCTTTGGCTCACTTAGTGTGGGCACATTAATTTTTATTTGGTAGTCACAAGAGATGGGTGGATACTTTTTGTTTTAATGTACATTGGTGTTATGTCCATGTGAGGGTATCAGATCCCCTGGAACTGGAGTTACAGACAGTTGTGAGCTGCCTTGTGGGTGCTGGGTATTGGACCTGGGTCCTTTGGAAGAGCATCCAATAACTCTTAACCACTGAACCATCTCTCCAGCCCACCTTATTTATTTGTTTATCTTTTAAAATATGAGATACAACTTAGGTCTTCAGGCTTGTACAGCAAACACTTAGCAACTGAGTGTTTCCTCAACCTATGTTTGTTTTGTTGTTGCTGCTATTGTACTGTTATTGGAGGTATTTGGGGGTGGGGGTGGGGGTTGTGAGATAGCATCTTACTATGTAATTCTGCCTGGCCTAGAACTCTTAAAGTTGACTAGGCTAGCGTCAAATTCACCTGCCTCTGCCTTCTTGGTGCTCAAATTAAAGACATGAACCACAAGGCCTGGCAAAGACATTCTTAAACCTAGATTAAATGGTTTCTTACTTGATAAACTCAATAACATTTATTGCATTAAGTTGGTCAAGGTGGCAAGGCCTGTAATACACCACTTAGGAGGATGAGATTATCATCACTTGATGGTTAGCCTGGGCTACAGAGTAAGATCCTGTCTCAAAATAACCAGAGCTTGCTCTCTCTGCCTCCTATATAACATAGAGCAAACTACTTTAATGTTCAACATGCCCTTGCCAGGGTACTCTCCTTCACTGTTCATGGCCCAGAAGCAATGGAATCAAATGACCATAGATTGTACCTGTGTCACCTCCTCTGTCAGTTCCACCACCATCTCCTTGCCATCATGCTCCATACCCTGAAGGCACAGCCACGGGATGAAGTAAACACCAACTAGTATGGCCTCAGAACAAAAGGGGGCGCCTCTGAAACAACAAACAGTGGACAAAGCCTCCAATGCTTGCGGAGAGGGAGCTTTAGTCATGGGCATACATATGTCTAAAGCAAACACTCATTGAAGTACTGAGAAAAGCTCCAGATTGTATTTCGGGAGGGTAGAGACAGGCTTAAGTGATCTCAATATATTAAGCAAGGCTAGACATGAAAGGGCAGCAATCCTCTTGTTGTTGCAGCCTCCCAGGACTAGTGTTACAGATGTGAACCACCGTACTCCAGTTTTCAGGAGCCTGCCGAATAGCTTAGTTGGTAAAATTGCTTGCCAAAACAGGGTTTCTCTGTGTAGCCCTGGCTCTCATGAACCTTGCTCTGTAGACCAGACTGGTTCCCTACTCAAGGAGATCCACCTGCCTCTGCCTCTTGAGTGCTGGAATTAAAGATGTTTGCTACCACCACCTGACTGATAATAATTGTTGTAAAGTAGGTCCAGTTTTCAAAAGGTATTGGGTGAGGCTAGTGGAAGAGACAAGCTCCTGATCTGGAGATAAAATGAGAGCTCTGCTAATGACCACAAATAAAGTAAGAAGGGGAGATGGATGGACAGTTAGAGAGAGATTGTTAATCCCACCAGGGAAGAATAGGACCACTTCCACAATTTTGAGCCCAGTTTGAAGCAAGCTTTAATTTAATCCTGGCTAGGCTTATGAACTCTGGCCAAATCCATTCCAGTGTTCCCAGAAAATGGTGATGAGTCATGTTTTGCAGAGACTATAAAGGCAAACCCATAAGGCTGCATATTTCCCACCAGGTCCAATAAAGGACAAGCATACATCTTGATGTACTTCCTGCCTGTGCACCTACACCTACATGTGACCAAGCAAATCCAGTACAGTTAGATCAGACAAACTTGTTTAGGGGAGTGAAAACATATGGATTTTTGTCTTACATAAACAATAACCTCCAGCATTTCAAGAAGTATTTGTCCTTGGACAAGTGGGTTTACAAAGGTTAGAAACATTTTTACTCTATGGCTCTCTTAGGCACAATAATTAAAACATAACTTTAGCTCTCAAAATATTGCCAATTGGTAAGTGGTAGTGACTTTGCTATATGAGCAACTGACAAAGCCAACAGATAATAGTGCTACTGGTGATTAGTAGCCCTCCAACTAACTATGTCGGTGAGGACCAGACCAAACAACGTACAAAGAATGGACACATTCATTTATCTCAGGTTCTTCCATAACAAAGCATCGTTGGGGACATTGTGTGCATCCTAGCATCCTTTCTCTTTCACAGATTTTCAGATAACTACTTCATCAGTTAACTATGGCTTGAAGGGTGGGGGGGTCATATTGAGATAGACATGGTGCTGCATACCTCTAATAGCAGCACCAGAACTGGTAAATTCAATCCTAGTGGGTTACAGTATGAGACCTGTCACAACATTTAAAATACATATATAGAGAGAGTTTATAGATATCTTGGAAGGGCCCAAGTTATCAGAGGCTACTCTTTTAAACTTTTTTGTGGTCCCTGTCCCTCAGATTATTCTGAGTGTTTTCACACACAAGCAGGTTTCTGTAGCCTCCCACCCTAAAGCAAAATGGAAATTGTATCTAGAAAAATGTGTGAAAGACCTAAGCTACCACTTTCTGAGCCTGATAGCAAACCAAGATGGAAAAATTTATAAGAACTTCAACAGTTGACTATTCCAAAGCTAGTTAGCCTAAAAACAACTTTGAACATAGTTTCAACTCTCAAGGGATCCCATTAAGGGCAAAAGCTGAGAACTCCTGGGGACTAACAGCATTAAAATGGAGGAGGGAGGGGCTCCTTCTAGGGCTGGAGAGATGGCTCAGTGGTTAAGAGCACTGACTGCTGTTCCAGAGGTCCTGAGTTCAATTCCCAGCAACCACATGGTGGCTCACAACCATCTGTAATGGGATCTGATGCCCTCTTCTGGTGTGTCTGAAGACAGCTACAGTATACTCACATGCATAAAATAAGTAAATCTTTAAAAAAAGAAGAAGAAGAAAGGAAGGAAGGAAAGGTTGGAGAAGAAAGCCAGCCTGCTGCAGACTAGATGTTGCTTTGGCAGGTTGGTGAACACTGACAAAAGCTAATGAACAACAGGAAACGGTTGCTGCTTGGCCATAATGCTTTATCATTGTTAGGGGCTCTTCTGGCCCATTCTAACCTCAAGTCTCAACTTCTGGACGCTCAGTGTGCAAACAGCAAGAGGAATTTTATTCCGACCTGACAGGGTCTTTTCACTCTCTCGAGGAAGGACCCCCTGATTTTTAAAGCACACACTTTTTATATTCTAGCATAGGCAAACTTTAGCAACAGCAAATCTTGTCTAAAGCTCATTGGACACTCGACTTAGCCTTTAAACTTATTGGCCGTGCTCACTCAGGCGGTTATTTCTGGTGGGCTATATTTATCTAGGGCTGGAGAGGACACAGCTGGTTACTAGTCAGTACATTCTGCGTTTTTTTCTCAGAATTGTTTTTTTTTTTTTTAACTTTTTCTCTGTTATCAAGAACAGCATGACCAGTGGGATGGTTGTATCTTTAATGCGCCCTTTCTGTTCCCTTGGTTGTTATAGCGGGTCATTCAGGGTCTCACACCACCTCCCAAAGTAAAAGTATAATTCTTGAAGAGACCTTGATCCTGGTGGATACTAACCTTTAATCTTGTTTGGTGGTGATCCTTCCTAAGAACCTAACAGAAACCACAGGCTGCCATGCGGCAAGTGCCCGTTGTGTGCATATAGGCAGGGCATGGAGATCAGACCGGGCTTGCCTCTTTAGGCTCCAGGACCCTACTGTTCATTTGGGAACGGTGGCTTTTTGGAATGACTCTGTTCCTGTGCAGACTTGTGGAGTTTTGTTGCTGTCTTTACTCCTGGGGGCCAGCCGCTTATAGCTCTCGCACACGCAGATATATATATTCCCATTAGTTTTGAACTGGGTAATTACTGTGTAGTATCCTATGAACAGGAGCACACTGGAAGTGTGAGTGGAAAGATTTCCCTAAGCCCAGCCTTGCCCATTTCCCCCTCAAGTCTTCAGGGCCTCTGATGTGAAAGAAAGACAAGTGAGAAGGTAGGCAACCTGCCTTCTAAGTAGACTTCATTAAGAGGTAGCTCTCAGACAGCAATTCCTGGCCCCCAACTGGCCACATAACTGTAAACATCCTCAGGTGCAGGGGCTCTAAAAGGCCTTTCACCGGGCAGCAGAATGTATATACCAAAGCCAAAGCACCAGAGCTTGTAACTTGAGTGTCACAACTAGATTTTGTCGCTTGTCTAAAAGCACTACTTTCTTACCCATAGAAGTAACTCCAGTTCATACAGATAGGAGAACAGCAAAGAGCCTGAACTGAGGGTCACATTGTACCCTTTCTGGTGGTTTCCAGGACTGGTTGTCTGTGGCAAGGTCATACTAACGTGACCTAGGTTTTTGTGTTTTCAGGTGTGGTTTCTGATGGTAAAGATTTGATGTTGTTTTTCAAAACGGTGTTTCTCTATACAACAGCCCTGGCTGTCATGGACATAGCTCTGTAGACAAGGTGGCCTCAAAATCACAGAGCTACGCTTGCCTCTCCCTCTCCAGGTGCTGGGGTCAAAGATGTACATCACCACACCCAGTGAAGATTTCTTTTTGTAGACCTGGCCAGCCTGGAACTCATGTCACATGGCTGGTCTTGAATATACAGAAATCTCCCTGCCTTTGTTATTTATTTATTTTTTTTAGAATTATTTATTTATTTTATGTATGTGAGTACACTGTAGCTGTCTTAAGAAACACCAGCAGAGGGCATCAGATCTCATTACAGATGGTTGTGAGCCACCATGTGGTTACTGGGAGTTGAACTCAGGACCTCTGCAAGAGCAGCCAGTGTTCTTAACCTCTGAGTCATCTCTCCAGTCCTAGAAGGAGTTTTACAAGACGGTTACTGAGTCCAGCTTTACATAATATGATTTATCAAATACATCTTTAATATCATGTGGCTGTTTTTTTTTTCTCTCAGTTCAAGTAGGCAGACCAGTTGTTTTGTTTTTGTTTTTTGAGATGGTTTCTCTTTGTGGCCTTGGCTGTCCTAATACTTGGTCTGTAGACCAGACTGGCCTTGAACTCACAGAAATCCTCCAGACTCGGTCTCCTGAATGCTTAAATTATTAAAGGCATGCACCACCACCTTCCGATGGCCAGTCAGTTTTTATTTTTTGTTACGTTTATTGTGTGAAGGAAAGGAGAGCCTGTGGCACAGATCATGAATGGGGTCAGAGACCAATGTGGTGGAATTGTTTCTCTCCCAGGGATCAAACTCAGGTTGCCAAGCTTGGCAGCAGTCACCTTTAGCCACTGCCGTCTTGCTGATGCAGCAAGCTAGCAGGCTGTTTCTTTAGAAATTAATCTCAGTATACATTAATTTCTCTGCAAATGGCTCTGAAGTCTGCGTTTAACCTCATTCTCACTGCCAGTCACAGTCTCACATCTCCAGCTGCTTACTGCATACAAATCCTTTTGGAAGTCTTGTCATCACTCCAAAGGGGCAACTTTTCTAAACTTTAGATGTGTGTGTGTGTGTGTGTGTGTGTGTCTGTCTGTCTGTCTGTGTGTGACACACACACACATATTTTCAGTCCATTATCATCATGACGGGGAACATGGTGGCATGCTGGCACTGTTGCAGTAGTTAAGAGCTACATCCTGACCCCTGGGCAGAGAGAGAGCCTGGATCTGGCATGGGCTTTTAAAATGTCAAAGCCAACCCTCAGTGATACACCTCCAATAAGGCCACACTTCCCAATTACTCTAGTCCTTTGAAATAGTTCCACTCTCTGGCATCAAATATATGCCAGAGTCTTATGCGAGTCTTTTTTGTCTGTTTTGTCATATCATCTCCCTCCTCTCCTGCCCCCCACCCCCCACACAGACAGGGCTTCTCTTTGTAGCCCTGGTCCTCCTCCACCAGGCTGGCCTCAAACTCAAGAGATTTACCTACCTCTGCCTCTCAAGTGCTGGGATTAAAGCTGTCCCACAAAGCACAGGAGCATGGTACCATGCTTACTCAATCCACCACAGGCACCTTTTTGGGTTCAGATATGTGTGATATGGGGATGTGTGCCTTCCATCCCCACAGTATGCATTGCTTATAAAGGAGAAGTCAGTGTTGAATGTCTTCCTGAATGCTCCCCAACTTTTTCCTCCCTGAGACAGGGACAGGATCTCACTGTTTAGCTGTATAGCCATGTCTGGCCAAGAACTCACAGATACCCAGCTGCCTCTGTTTCACACATGCTGGAATTAAAAGTGTCCACTTAATTTTTTGACACAGAGGTATGTTTAGAAATCAGTTCAGGCCGGGCGGTGGTGGCGGCACATGCCTTTAATCCCAGCACTTGGGAGGCAGAGGCAGGTGGATTTCTGAGTTCGAGGCCAGCCTGGTCTACAGAGTGAGTTCCAGGACAGCCAGGGCTACACAGAGAAACCCTGTCTTGATAAAAACCAAAAAAAAAAAAAAAAGAAAAAGAAAGAAAGAAAGAAAGAAAGAAAGAAAGAAAGAGAGAGAGAAAGAAAGAAATCAGTTCAGCTAGACTGATTGCCCAGTGAACTCCATGGATCCTCCTGCCTTTGGTTCCTTGGTAATGGGATTACAAGCCCACACCACCCTTGCCTGAATTTCCGTCGGTGCTGAGGCTCCAAACTCAGGCATCCATGCTTACCTGGCAAGAACTGTCTCCCCTTCCCTTAATTTGTATTTATTTTCTTAACATTATGTATTTTCTTCTTGGTCCCAGGTCCCACAGCACTAATCTGTAGCCCTTGTATTTTGTATTCCGCCTTCTTAGAACCAGGCATTAATACCCTGCATGGTGGTTTGAATGGTAAATGTCTCCCAGAGACTAGGGCAATTGTTCCTAGTTACTAGAGAGAGCTGTTTGGGTAGTGTGATGGTTTGTATATGCTAAACCCAGGGAGTGGCACTATTAGAAGGTGTGGCCCTGTTGGAGTAGGTGTGGCCTTGTTGGAGTAGGTGTGTCACTGTGGGTGTGGACTTTAAGACCCTCATCCTAGCTGTCTGGAAGCCAGTATTTTGCTAGCAGCCTTCAGATGAAGATATAGAACTCTCAGCTCCTCCTGCACCATGCCTGTCTGGATGCTGCCATGTTCCTGCCTTGATAATGCACTGAACCTGTAAGCCAGCCCCAATTAAATGTTGTCCTTAGAATAATTGCCTTGGTCATGTTTGTTCACAGCAGTAAAACCCTAACTAAAACAGGCAGGTTTAAGAGGTGTGGCTTTGCTAGAGAAAGTGTATTACCTTGGGGGTGGACTTTGAGAATTTAAAAATTGCATCATTTCTACTTAGCTGTTTTGTGCGTGTGTTAAATTTGCAAGGTGTGAGCTTGCAGCGTCCTCACGCAGCCATGCCTTCTGTGTTGACGTGCTTTCCTACTTGATGGACTCTTGCCCCTCTGGAAGCATAAGCCAAAAACCCTTTCCTTCTGCAAGTTATCTTTGTGATGGTGTTATCTAACACAGTAACAGAGCAGTAAATAAGACATCTTTGTGACCTGTTTATAATTATTCTCAGTCCAGCCCATCCCCATTCACAGAGAGATTTGTCATGTAGAACTCAGCTTCACTGACCTCATTGCACCTGAAACTTTTTTTTTTAAAGATTTATTTATTTATTTTATTTATGAGTACACTGTAGCTGTCTTCAGACACACCAGAAGAGGGCATCGAATCTCATTACGGATGGTTGTGAGCCACCATGTGGTTGCTGGGATTTGAACTCAGGACCTCTGGAAGAGCAGTCAGTGCTCTTAACCGCTGAGCCATCTCTCCAGCCCCGCACCTGAAACTTTTATGTGCTCTCATCAGCCGTCTGCCACCTCGTTAACCTGACGTAGGAGACACCATATCAGATCACAGCCTTGTTACTTGCTGGTTTTGATGAAAATACAAAACAGTGCCTGAGACAGGCCTAGCTTTCACTTAGATGGCCTGTATCCTTCTCCTGGTTCTGAGTTCAGATGTGATATTCATTTATTTATCTTAGGACCTGGCCCAGCACCTAGCTTGTAAGAGATAATTAATGAGTAATGGTGTCCTGGGCTGAGGATGTAGCTCAGTGCTAGAATACCTGCCTAGTATGGACAAGGCAGTGCAAAACCAAAACAAAAATACTTATGATGTACTTACCATATACTAGGTTTTGTACTAGGCACCACACTGGTATTCACATACTGATTTTGCAACATCACATGGGAGTAGACACTAGCTCTAAGCTTGTCACACTGAGGAAGCTGATCTGCACACTGGGGCTTGTGTTCATTTTTGTTGTTGTTTTGTTTTATTTACATGTTCTATTTTTTTGGAGTAAAAATTTTGCTATGTAGCCCTGTCTAGCCTGGCACTATGTTTCCTAGGCTATGTTAATCCTGCTGGGCAAGAATAAGACCACTACAATTTTTGAGCCAAAATTGAAGCAAGCTTTATTAAATACTGGCCAGGATGATGGACACTAGCCATGTCCATACCCGGGATTTCCACAGAATGGCTGTATATTACACTTTAGTCCCTGTACTTATAAAAGCAAATCCTACAAGGCCACATACTTCTTGCATTTGCCCAATCGAGGCAAGCATATATCCTGATGTGCTTCCTGCCTCTGTTCCTCCTGACTATGTGTGATCAAGCATGTCCTGTGCAGTTAGGGTAACCAACCTTGTTTACAGGAGTGAAAACACTTGGCTTGTTATCTTACTTGAAGAACAGCCCTCAGCATTCTAGGACGTTACCTATCCAGGCAAGTGGAGCTTACAGGTTAAAGGCATTTTTTTATAGCTCTCTTAATAATTTAAACTTAAAACATAACTTTAGCCCTCATAGCTGGTCTCATGCTGGAGGTAGTTCGTGTGCCTCAGTCTCCTTGTTGCTGGAACTACAGGTATAAGCTACCATAGTGTAGCTTTTATTGTTTTGACATGATCTTCATATGCTCTTGGGCTAGTTTCAAATTAAACTCCTGTGATCCTTCTCAACTCTTGAACAAGTATACACAGTCGATAACATGGTGTCTTCAAGTATCATGCCTAAGCTCTTGTCTATGTGGCCAGTGTGGGTAGTAATGACAAGACTGAGGAACTTACCACACCACCGGAAATATGTGCCCTTTGCCCCAACCTTTTGTGGGTGTGGGGTGCTGTTTTGTATTTTATCATTTTGAGATACAGCTCAGTTGGTAAGAGTTCTGTCTAGCATGTATGAAGCCCTAGGTTCAATTCACAGCTTCACAGAAACAAGGTATGTTAGCACACACCTCTGTTCTTGGCTTCTAGGAGCTTGAAGCAGGAGGATCCAGAGTTTGAGGCCAGCCTGGACTATATGACCCCCACACACACACACACCCCTTAAAAAAGAAAAAGAGAGAAAAAACTTGAGTAGAATGACAGTCATCTTACACAGCTGCTATTCATCCTGTTTTGTTGCTCTCCCCCCACTTCCACAGACTTTATGATGCACTATAGCAGTGTCCCGAGTCTGAAAGTGTCTACATATGTGGATCCCGGAATTTGCTGAGAGATGGAGGAGCCTCAGAACAATGACCCGAGCATAAGAGAGCTGGAAGAAGATCATCCTGTCAGAAGCAGTGGCCCTCAGATTTCTGTGAGCGAGTTCTCCTGCCACTGCTGTTACGACACCCTAGTTAACCCCACCACCCTGAACTGTGGCCACAGCTTCTGCCGACACTGCCTAGCATTATGGTGGATGTCTTCAAAGAAGACAGAGTGTCCAGAATGCAGAGAAAAATGGGAAGGTTTTCCCAAAGTCAACATTCTCCTCAGGTAACACTGAGTCCTATTGACAGCATGGATGTACAGTGTGGTTTCTCTGTGGGAACTGCTGTTTATAAAGAAGCAGACTTAAGGCAGATCATTCTAAGAGCTTGGAACCAAAAAAACAGATTCCTTTCTTACAAGTAGTTGTGATCTGTCCGTCTGTTTTATTTATTTTTGAGGTGAGGTCTCACTACACCGTGTCTGGGTGGCATGGACCTGCTGTGTAGATTAGGCTGCCCTTGAATTCACAGACCGATCTGCCTGTCTCCAGAGTTCCACTCCCATTATCTTTCCTACTGTCCCCTGAACCCACTTGGTTTTTTAGTATTTTAAGACTGACTCTCACTCTTGCCTCAGCCTCCTGAATGCTGAGATTATAGGCACAGGCCGACATGCCTAGCTGCTTGTTCTGTTCCATGGGAAGACGCAGAAATACATTTCTGGTTATGACCATTGCTTGTCATCCCCTATTCTAGAACACTTGTTTCTGATTTATACTTATGAAGAAAATGATACAACTATACACCTAGAGGTAACTACTGTTAATGTTCATAATCTGAAGTAGAACTTACGACTGTCATGACCTGGTAGAGTTTCTTTCACAACCAGCCACAGCCCCTTTCTGATTGTTGGTTCTTCTGTGCGTCCATGCAGGAGGGCTTTTCCAGGTTTTGTTTGATTTGGTTTTGGTTTCTTTTTATTTGTCTGTATGATTTTTTTACCTGCATGTATGTATGTGCATCTATCTTATTTGTGCCTGCTGCCTGAAGAAGGTATTGGGTGCCCTGGAACTGGAGTTCAGGTTGTGAGCCATTGTGTGGGCTCCAGGAATCAAACTTGGGTCCTCTGCAAGAGCAGCAACACTCTTAACACAGAATCTCTTCAGCTCCTCCTAGTTTTTGTTTGTTGGTGTGTGTGTGTGTGTGTGTGTGTGTGTGTGTGTGTGTGTGTGTGTAGGGGTTGGTTTGTTCCTTCAATTGTTCTTTGAGATAGTGTCTCACTATATAGCTTAGAGTTCACAGAGATCTGCCTGCCTCTGATGAGATTAAACTCATGTGCTACCACACCCAGTGCCTTTAAAGCTCTTCATTCTTTTTCTTCTTGTTGCCTTTCCAAAGTGCCTAACCTCTCTCAGATCACTAGAATACCCAAAGGGTCCGTGAACCCTTTAACCCAGCCTCGCTCATAATTATCCACTCTACTTTACCCAAAGACCCCTACGAGGCCAGCAAGATGGCTCTGTAGGTTAACATACTACCAAACCTGGCAACCAAAGTATCATCTGCTCCTTCCACGGGGTGGAAAGTTGTCCTCCAACTTCCAGCATGTTCCATGGAGAAAAAAAAGGTTTCCCCAAAGTCAACACATTCATAAACACATACACTCAAAAAAGTAATGTAATAGAAATATTTTTAAAACTAGTCCCAGACCTTCCCCCCGAACCCCCCTTAGCTTGGTTCTCAGAGCTCATACACCAGACCAGCCTGGTCTACAGAGTGAGTTCCAGGACAGTCAGGGCTACACAGAAAAACCCTGTCTTGGGGGAACAAATAAAAATAAAGAAAAAAAGAAAAGAAAAAAGCTTCTTTTGTAGCGGGAAGTATAATGAAAAAGCGGTTTAGGGAGCTCAGCTCCTGGCTGCCTCCAAGCACAGCCAGCTAGCTCTGGCCCTGGACCCACAAGATGTTAGCATGGCGGCTGCCTCTGCTGATCAGCTTCGTGGAGTCCATGTCCGAAAACCCAGGGAATAACTACCACCCCCATGCAGTAAATAGAAGAATTCTAGTACCCAGTAGAAATGAGACTTTTTAAGCTTAATGATTATCCAATGGATTTATATATCAGCAAATACTTAATACACAAGATGCCCACACAATCAGAATTGTAGACCCAATATCTAACCTTTTCATATGAATAGCTACCCGAGACTGCTAGAGACAGGAACATTGGCTTCCATCTTGCTTCTCTTCTCTCTCCTCCTTTCTCTATCCTCTTTCTTCCTCCCAACTCCTGGTTCTGCCTACCTCTTCTACTGCCCAATCACTGAGCTCCACTGCAAATGGCAGGAAAATTCCTGCAACATTCTTTTTTTTTTTTTTAATTTTATATATATGAATACACCATTGCTCTCTTCAGACACACCAGAAGAGGGCATCAGACCCCATTACAGATGGTTGTGAGCCACCATGTGGTTGCTGGGAATTGAACTCAGGTCCTCTAGAAGAGCAGTTGGTGCTTTTAACCACTGAGCCATCTCTCCAGCCCGCAACATTCTTTTTGTAGCAAACAGATGCTACTCCAGGGGTCCAAAACTGGTGAACTTATGCAGAGGGTAACTGACTGTGGGCACTTAGCCCCAGTTGATTATAACCTAACCCTGGACCTAAGGCTCAAGATCCTAAGACCAGAGATGAGAGACCAGGATGCTTGATATGAGGTGTTTTCAAGACACAGCAAGGAAGCTGCAACCATGAAATCTGAAAAATGTCTGCGTCAATAAGACCTGAATAAGCACACGACCGCCCGCCACCAGTTGACAGTTGACATGGCAACTTTAAAGTCCTACCCCTAAATCAAGAACTACAGGCAATCAGTGGCTGCTGAGAGAGGGCGATTCAGTGCTCTCAAGGGCAAGCTCATCCAAGTGCTCAGCACTGGACATGGAGACTTGAGCTCCACTAAACGGACTCAGTGGGTTTTATATAAAACACTAATAAAGAAGTCATTAACTTTACAGGGAATAATTGGAGGAGAGGAATAGTGGAAATGATGTCAATTACCAGTATTCTTTTGTGAAATTTTAATCCCAGCACTTGAGAGGCAGAGGCAGGCAGATTTCTGAGTTCAAGGCCAGCCTGGTCTACAGAGTGAGTTCCAGGACAGCCCGGGCTATACAGAGAAACCCTGTCTCGGAAAACCAAAAAAAAAAAAAAAAAAAAAAGAGTCAAAATTAGTAATCAAGCTAACAATCTCTTCTTGCCTACCTTAGAATCTTGCCTTTTTCTGCAGAGTAATTTCAATTATGACTTAGTTGTGATTTCATTCATATTTCTTAAAACCTTTGAAGAGGTCTGGAGAGAGAACTCAGGAGCTAAGCACACCTCCTACAGAGGATCTGGGTTCAATTCCCAGCACCTACATGGCAGCTCACAGATGCCTGTAACTCTAGCTCCAGGAGTGGTACCCATACATACACTCAGTCACATGCTCACTCTGGAAATAAGTCACCCATGCACATACTCAGGCACACACCCACACATGAAGTAAGTAAATCTGTAGCACAAAAGGATGCTTTTGAAGCAGGCCATGCTGGTGCAGGAAGAGGATTCAGGAGCTCAGAAGTCAGTCATCCTCAGCTATATGACGAATTCAAGACTAGCCTGGGCTACATGTGACCTTCTTTCAAAAAATAAAAAGAAATACTTTTCAATATATGTGCCGACAGAAAAATGCTAATATTTTCTCACATCACTGGTATATTATCAGTCCGCATTGAAAATCACTGTTGTCATCCAGTTATCTAACCTGACACTGAGTAGGCCAGTCGGTACATTTATAAAAATATGCGGTACTCTACTCTAAGATTTCAGTATTCTAGGCTCAGTAGGTCATAGTACTTACCACTCAAGCATGATGACCAGGGTTTGATGATAAGAGGGGAGAACAGACTCCTGAAAATTGTCATCTGATCACCACATGTGCGTGACCACTCTCACACATTGGACACAAAAGTGAACGTAATCATTGTAAGTAATTTTATTGAGTCAGTCTCACTGTGTCACCCAGGCTACCTGGAACTGTCTGTAGATCAGGCTATCCTGGAACTCACAGAGTTCTGCTCTTAGAGTGCTAGGCTTAAAGGCATGCATACCACACCTGGCAGTGTCAATGGTTGGATGGTAAAACACTTGACTGCCACGTATGAGGCCTTAGGTTTAGTCCCCAGTACTTTCTGGGAAAAAGACTTGGATCTACATATTTCATCTGTCTGTCTCCTTAATGGTGGCGCATAGACTGTTGTTAAGCTTTTGCTCTAGTCATAAAGCAGAGCTCTTTGTTGCTCTTCTGGGCACCTCTGGGTTATGAAATGTTTGTACTGGTGGGTGTAGTCCTGAGTGCTGTATCTTGACAAACCCCTGTCCTGTGATTTCTCTCTTCTCCACAGGGATGCCATTGAAAAGTTATTTCCTGATGCAATTAGAATGCGAGTTGAAGACATTCAGCAGAATAATGATGTGGTCCAAAGTCTTGCAGCCTTTCAGAGATACGGAAATGATCAGAGTCCTTTAGCTCCCAGCACAGGGCGAGTGAATCAGCAGAGAGGAGGGGGATTCTTCTCTGGCGTACTCACAGCTTTAACTGGTGTGGCAGTAAGTTTGGCTGTTTAATCTGCACTCTGCACCAACCCCCAGTTGCTTCTGAAGTCAGTTCTTCTGACATCACTTAAAACAGTTGACAGTGTGACCATGTCTAACTCATTGTAGCCATTAGAATCGTGTTGCCTGTTGATAACAGAGACCATATAGTAATTGTTGCCTGGGTACGTGTTAGCTCTGTTCCTATTCAACCCTCTTCCTGACCTGTCCAGTGGCATCATGATGACCCCCATTTTAGAGCTCAGGAAAGGGGCAGAACAAGACTGAGAAGCCATATCTGCACTGTTGCAGGGCTCTTTAAGAGCCAGTCTGCCAGTGCAAAGACTGCTTCAGTCCAGTCTTCTGAAAATCTTAATGTTTTCCCTTAGAAAAGGCAAATGAGTTGGTGAGGTCAGGGACACAATTGCTCCTAGACTGTCTGCCATGTACCCTTTCCAGATGTTTTCACAGCCATGAGCAGAAATGAGCCTGGCGACATCGTGTCCTAACTTCTCTATGACACAGGTTGCCTTCTTTCTTGAGTAGACTTGGTGTCATTTCTCAGACTCACCCCCTTCCTTGCCTGGCCCCATCCTCACATCCTTAGAAGCTGACCTTTTCCCTCTGACCTCCTGTCTCCTTCCAGGTCATTGTGCTTGTGTATCACTGGCGCAGCAGAGAACCTGAGCATGGCCTCCTGGTGCATAAGGCTGTAGACAAATGGACAACGGAAGAAGTTGTCCTCTGGTTAGAACAGCTAGGCCCTTGGGCCTCCCTGTACAGAGACAGGTTCTTATCTGAAAGAGTAAATGGAAGGTGAGTCTAAAACAACATAGCATACCAGGGTAGGCATGGTGGTGCAGGCCCTTAATCTTAGAGGTAGGTATATCTCTTGTGAGTTTGAGGCCAGCCTGGCAAGTTCCAGGCCACAGGGTGACATAAAGAAATCATGTCCACACCAGACATATTTGTAGATGCTTTATTGAGATACATTCTACCTGCCACAAAATTCTTCCTATAAGGAAGTGAATAAACATGGGTTTGTAATGTCTTCACAACTATGTACAACCATTTCCAGCCATTTCCTGACTCCCAAAAGAAAACTCTTTTCCTTCCTGGTCCACCCTCACTCCTTCCCCCTCAGCGGATTTTATTATCTTTATCCAAAAGTGGATTGGCCTGTGGTTATTGCATATTATGTACTCATACAGCATGGAGCCCTTGTGTGCAGCTCTTCCACTCAGTCTGATTTCAAGGCTCACACATGTTGTAGTATCATCCGTGCTTTAGTTTGTCTCTGAAAACCTCCCTTGTATAGGTAGACCAGACTGTCAGTTCTTCACTTGATGGGCATCTGAGTTTATTTCATTTATAGCTGTTTTGAAGAGTGCTGCTAAAATCATTCCTGCACAAGATTTTGTGCAGATATGTATTCTGGGAACTCTCTTGGAGGGGAATGGCCACATTCCAGGATCTCTCTGTTTACTTTTCATTTATTTTTAAAGACTAGCTGGGCAACAGGAGTGCACACCTTTAATCCCAGCATTCAGAAGGCAGAGGCAGACAGATCTGAGTTCAAGGACAGCTGCTCTACACTGAGATCCAGGACAACACAATAAAACAAAAAACAAAACAGCCGGGCGGTGGTGGCGCACGCCTTTAATCCTAGCGCTTGGGAGGCAGAGGCAGGTGGATTTCTGAGTTCAAGGCCACCCTGGTCTACAGAGTGAGTTCCAGGACAGCCAGGGCTACACAGAGGAACCCTGTCTCAAAAAACCAAAAAAGAAAAAAAAATGATGTAGGACAATGTCTTTATGTTGCTACTCTTCACAAATTATTGCTGTTAGTATTGTAATAGACATAACTGAACATGGTGGACATGGTGGTACACAGCTACCCCAGCACTTGGAAGGTGGAGGTAGGAGGGTCAGAGTTCAAGGTCAACCTGAACTATATGGGTTATACATCATGCCCTGTCTCCAAAAAAAAAATCTTATTACACATCTTTCTAAATCTGAAGATGTTTTCTTGGCAGGTTGCTATGCTGGGGATTACATAGATGCTCTCTCTACTGTTGAAACCTCCGCCCCCCAGCTCTAGTGTTTTCCTGTTTACTTTATATAGTTATATAAGTATGGTGTTGGGCTTTTGGGCTTTTTTTAATTTTGTGTTGTTTCATTGGTTTGTTTGTTTGTTTGTTTGTTTGTTTAAGACAGTCTTAGCAGAGTGTGTATCCCAGTCTGATCTTGAGTGTTCAGTTTGCCCATGTGCTATAATTATAGGAATGAACTCAGCTTTTTAAATTCTCTACTACTCCATCATACATGGATGTTTTTAACAGTGAGTTGTTGTAGAAATAGATTGTTGGGTGTTTATTTGTTTTGTGTTTTCATTCCACTTTGTTTTCTGTTTTCTTTCTTGCTTTTATAGATAATGATTTTTAAAATTGTATTTATTTTTATATGTATGTGTGTATGAATTGCCTCCAATTTTTGTCTCTACATTATGATCATGCCTGGAGCATGTAGAGCTGAGAAGAGAGCCTTCGGATTTCCTGGACCTGGGGTTACAGACCGATGTAGCTACCTTATCAGTTTGAGAATTGAACCCAAGTCTTCTGGAAGAGTGCTCTCTTAATTGCTGAGCCATCTCCAGCCCCTAAAATAAATAAGGGGTTTATAATTCTTATTAAATTGAATCAGTATCTCAATATAACCAATGTTTTTGTCTTTTTTGAAATTGAGATCTTGCTAGGTTGCCCAGGCTGACCTGAGTCTTAGCAGTCTTCTGCCTCAGCCGTCCAAGTCACTAGTATTTCAGACGTGCGGTATTGAACCCAGCTAAAGCCACCACGTTTAATGTAATTGAGTTTGGTTGGATTTCCTTCTGGTTTTCTCCTACACACACCCTCTTAGAAATAAAACAATATGACAGTAGGAATCTGTAATGAATTGGAGGCTTAAGAACAAACATCCTGATGTGCCTAAAGCACTGTATTTCTGAAGCCAGATTTTGATCCACAAAATGGACATGAAGCAGAGTTAAATAATGACAGTAGTTTGTGAAAATACTTTCAACTGGAGATGGGCCGGTAGTAAGCAAACTGCTCTGGGCAGTCATCATCAGCACGGCTGTCTGCATTTAGTGTTCAGCCTCACCAAGCAAGTCTACACAACTGTGCAGTAAGGCAAAACTCAGTGTGTAAGAACTCACTGTCTGCCTCCCGTGGGTAATCTCAGACGTCATTTCCACCCCTCACCCCTTTAGGTTGCTTTTAACTTTGACAGAAGAAGAATTTTCTGGGGCACCTTACAGCATAGAAAACAGTAGCCACAGAAGAGCCCTCCTCATGGAGCTTGAGCATGTGAGAGCCCTGGGTGTGAAGCCACCACAGAACCTCTGGGAATACAAGGTAAACACGTGGGGTTTTGTTTTGATGGGGGAGAGGAGTGGTAGGAAACAACTAGCAGTCACCTTCCTGCTCACTGTGTAACTTAAGAAAACCTTGCAGACATTGAAACTACAAGCACTGCTAGTCTCCAAAGGCACCACGTTCCCACAGTGGCTTCTTCACAAGCCTCTCAGGTCTCTCTGTCCATAACCTATGAGAGCTATCCTGTCTGTGAGTACTGCATAACCCGGGAGGTCCCTGTCCATAATCTATGGGAGGTATCCACTAGATACATTGTTTTACAGGGAAGAGGTAAGAACCACCGACACTCTTCTGCAAATAGCTGTTTTTCCCTGGGGTTCTAGATCATTCTTTATCTCTTTGATGAATCCTTCACTGGATATGTGTGACAATTTATGGGTTTTCCTGTTGATAGACAGTCGCAACTTTTCTGTTCTCACTGTTACAGGATATTTGATTGTCCTACATAGAGAACCTAATTATTAGCAAAATATAAAAGCTTACATAGATGCTGTGTTTTTCAGATGTAGTTAGGTGTGTTAGAGTTTTGGTGTGCCTTTAAAAGCCCCCATAGGGGTGGGAAGCCGGCCTTAGCCAACTTGTACTACAAGTTTAGCAGTTTCACGCAGAAGTTGGCTGGGGCTTGGGCTTCGGAAGCCTATACTCCACAGAAGCTGAAGCTGATCATTGCCCAGAGTATTGTGAGAGCCCTTGGTGGAACACGAAGCCGAAAAACCTTCACTAGGCTAGGGTTAAAGCCGGTTTCCATGGAAGCACCGCCTATCATATTTGCCACACCGACCAAACTGACCTCCAGTGTGACAGCATATGATTATGCTGGAAAGAACAAAGTTCCAGAGCTGCAGAAGTTCTTGCAGAAGGCTGACGGTGTGCCCTTCCACCTGAAACGAGGCCTTCCCGACCAAATGCTTTACCAGACCACCATGGTCTGACAGTGGGAGGGGCCATCTACTGCCTGATCGCCCTCTACATGGCTTCGCAGCCCAAAAGCAAATGAATTTGCCTGTGGAGGACTGATTCACTTTGTGGCACAAACCCTTTGAATTCTCATGTTTCATGTTTTTCCACTTGGATAGTCTACTTAACATTTTGCAAACAAAGGAAAAGATAAGAATACCCTGATTTGGTTTGTTTATGGCGTGCAGATGGCCTGTCAGATGTCAGAGCTTGTTTGGCAGTTAAAACTGTTGTTTAAGGAGATGACACTGAGTCATCACTGAGCTGTGCTTCTGCTCCTGATCTCCCTGGAGATTCTGGATGAAAGCTGCTCATGGCCAGCAGTGCTCAGGGCCTCCGGGACCCAGCAGTGTCTGAGCAGGAAGCACAGAAGCCTTTTGGGTGTAGGTGTGATAGAGGAAGACAAAAGCCAGAGGACAGGCAGGTGAAATGAGGGCTTGTTAGCCACCTGGGGGATTGCTCTACCTTGCAGTAAGATATTACTTGCAACCTGCCTCTATTTATTGGGCAGTTTGTTTCAAAGGGTTATTTGCCTTCTCCAGACCTTAGGGAAATATGTATTTGTTCCATCATGGGAAAGAGCACCTGTCAGTGTTCCACTTTAGACAGCTGTACCAGGAATTCTCCTTTAATAATGCTGTGGCTTTAAGTTATGATTTACTTGACTGCAGAATAAATACATTAAAAAAGAAAAAAATAAAATAAAAGCCCCCATAGATAAGAATGCTAAAGAATGGAAAGTTCCTGCCTATTTTAAGGCACGTTGCTTGTAATCTTTCCTCTATGGCCCAAGGCAGAGTCATCTAGGTGATGTAGAGCTCCTGCTGTAAAGGTGAAATGGTTCAGCCTCTACTGACTCGGCTTGGAGAACACCACCATGGCGGTGACACATGGTTCACCATGCCAAGAGTACAGGGGAGGAGCTGGAGAGTTCTTTAATAAGCAGTTGGAGCTCAGATAGAGCTTGCTCACTCCTTTTTGGCTTGGAAGGGCCTTTATGAAGGGAACTCCTGGTTAGATATAGGGATTGTCTCTTTGCACTTGTAGAAACAATAGAAACAACTGTCAGGACACAGGTAAGACAGGATTCCAGGAAAGAGCCAAGGGACCCTCAGGTGTCAGGGAGCTCAGGAGAAAGGTAGACTAACTCGGTCGAATGGGACAGATAGAAGGAGATTTCTAAAGAGTTTAGTTGTAGGATCAGAAATGTCATTCAGAAAAGAAAGTTATCTTGCTGAGTGAGCTAGCAGTTTTAACTCACTTTACAGCTCTCGCTTCTCTATTGGTATAAACACCAGATAATTGTAATGGTTACAACAGATGCTGCTTCAGATAGTCTCCTCGTTCTTCAGCTTATCTACAGTATATTTACAGTATATGAAGGTCACAAATAATATACACTACAGCTTATTGTATTTGATAACTCGATCCTCACTGTGATGGTGTCAGTCGATTCTCCTTCACAAAGAGAGAGTGTAAAGAGCATACGGTAAAGAGCAAAGTTCTGGAATATACAGACATGCATTCATGTTGAAAGAGGCATTGTAAAGAAAGATGAAACTATATAACTCTTAAATATGTAGTGGAAAATGGTTGTTTGTAGTTCCAGGAGGTACAAGTGGAATGATCAGGTAGCTTCCATCTATTCCTGATATAACACAAAGGAGGACAGTTTGTTAATATCCCAATCTAAACTGCACTGGCAGGGGTGGAGGTGGGAGTGGGTCATGTTTTGGTTTTTAAACGTAGTGTGTCTTTGTAGTCCAATGCAAAGGAACTCACTGTCCGCCTACCTCAGCCTTCTGAATGCTGATATTACAGCCATGTACCACCACGTCTGGATGGGGAAAAAATTACTGAGTGTAATTAACCATAGCAGCTCACTAAAAATACCCCATAGGAGCAGTGATAGTCCAGAGACAGGTCGATCTCTGAATTGAGACCAGTCTGGTTTACAGAACTAGTTCAGGACAGCCAGGGATATACAGAGAAACCCTATCTCAGAAAGAAGGAAGAGAAAGGAAGGGAGGGGAGGGGAGGGAGGGAGGAAGACAAGCCTGCCTAAGGGTCTGGGGAGATAGCTCAGTGAGTAAAGTGCTTGCTATGTAAGCATGAGAACATGAGTTCAGATCCACAGCACCCATGGAAGAGCAAAGCATGACAGCCTGTGTAACCCCATCCTGTGTAATCCTAGCTCCAGTAGGTCAGAAACAGGGGGATCCCCAAAGCTTGTTGGCAGCCAGTCTAGCCAAAGAGGTCGGGTTTAGGTCCAATGAGAGACTGTCACAGAAAGTAGGATAGCAAGTAATAGAAGAGGACACCATTGACCTTTGATCTGTGCACACACAAGGGGAGAACACCTTCACAAATGTGAGCACATAAACCACAGACAGACACACACACACACACACAGAGAGAGAGAGAGAGAGAGAGAGAGAGAGAGAGAGAGAGAGAGAGAG